>NC_041225.1:87073925-87106252 GCF_002837175.3 Physeter macrocephalus
AGAGAAATGCAAATCAAAACTAGAATGAGGTATCACCTCACACCAGTTAGAATAGGCATCATCAGAAAATCTACAAACAACAAATGCTGGAGAGGGTGTGGAGAAAAGGGAACCCTCTTGCACTGCTGGTGGTTATGTAAATTGATACAGCCACTATGGAGAACAGTATGGAGGTTCCGCAACAAACTAAAAATAGAATTACCATATGACCCAGGAATCCCACTACTGGGCATATACCCAGAGAAACCCATAATTGAAAACGATACATGCACCCCAGTGTTCATCGCAGCACTATTTACAACAGCAAAGTCATGGAAGCAACCTAAACAACCATTGACAGACGAATGGATAAAGAAGATGTGGTACATATATACAAAGGAATATTACTCAGCCATAAAAAGAAACAAAATTGGGTCACTTGTTGAGACGTGGATGGATCTAGAGACTGTAATACAGAGTGAAGTAAGTCGGAAAGAGAAAAACAAATATCGCATATGAATGCATGTATGTGGAACCTAGAAAAATGGTACAGATGAACTGGCTTGTGGAGCAGAAGTTGAGAAACGATGTATGGACAAACGTATGGACACCAAGAGGGGAGAGCCACGAGGGGGTGGGGATCGTGGTGTGATGAATTGGGAGATTGGGATTGACGTGTATACACTGATGTGTATAAAATTGATGGCTAATAAGAACGTGCTGTATAAAAATATAAATAAAAGAAAATTCAAAAAAAAAAAAAAAAGACAACGTAGTCCACTCTCACCACTCTTATTCAACACAGTTTTGGAAGTTTTAGCCACAGCAATCAGACAAGAAAAAGAAAGAAAAGGAAACCAAATTGGAAAAGAAGAATTAAACCTGTGACTGTTTGTAGATGACTTGTTACTATACATAGAGAATCCTAAGGATGCTACTGGAAAACTACTAGAGTTAATCAGTGAATTTGGTAAAGTAGCGGGATACAAAATTAATGTACAGAAATCTCTTGCAGTCCTACAAACTAATGATGAAAAATCTGTACGAGAAATTAAGGAAACACTCCCATTTACCATTGCAACAAAAAGAATAAAATACCTAGGAATAAACCTACCTAGGGAGACAAAAGACCTGTATGCAGAAAATTAAAGGACACTAATGAAAGAAATAAGATGATACACATCGATGGAGAGATATACCATGTTCTTGGATTGGAAGAATCAACATTGTGAAAATGACTCTACTACCCAAAGCAATCTACAGATTCAATGCAATCCCTATCAAACTACCACTGGCATTTTTTACAGAACTAGGAAAAAAAATTTCACAATTTGTATGGAAACACAAAAGACCCCGAATAGCCAAAGCAGTCTTGAGAACGAAAAATGGAGCTGGAGGAATCAGGCTCCCTGACTTCAGATTATACTACAAGGCTACAGTAATCAAGACAGTATGGTACTGGCACAAAAACAGAAATACAGATCAATGGAACAGGATAGAAATCCCAGAGATAAACCCACACACATATGGTCACCTTATCTTTGATAAAGGAGGGAAGGATATACAGTGGAGAAAAGATAGCCTCTTCAATAAGTGGTTCTGGGAAAACTGGACAGCTACATGTAAAAGTAGGAAATTAGAACACTCCCTAACCCCACACACAAGAATAAACTCAAAATGGGTTAAAGACCTAAATGTAAGGCCAGACACTATCAAACTCTTAGAGGAAAACATAGGCAGAACACTTTATGACATAAATCACAGCAAGATCCTTTTTGACCCATCTCCTAGAGAAATGGAAATAAAAACAAAAATAAACAAATGGGACCTAATGAAACTTAAAAGCTTTTGCACAGCAAAGGATACCATAAACAAGACCAAAAGACAACCCTCAGAATGGGAGAAAATATTTGCAAATGAAGCAACTGACAAAGAATTAATCTCCAACATTTGCAAGCAGCTCATGCAGCTCAATATGAAAAAAACAAATAACCCAATCTAAAAATGGGCACAAGATCTAAATAGACATTTCTCCAAAGAAGATACACAGATTGCCAACAAACACATGAAAGGATCCTCAACATCACTAATCATTAGAGAAATGTAAATCAAAACTACAATGAGGTATCACTTCACACCAGTCAGAATGGCCATCATCAAAAAATCTACAAACAAATGCTGGAGAGGGTGTGGAGAAAAGGGAACCCTCTTTCACTGTTGGTGGGAATGTAAATTGAATATTACTCAGCCATAAAAAGAAATGAAATTGAGTTATTTGTAGTGAGGTGGATGGACCTAGAGTCTGTCATACAGAGTGAAGTAAGTCAGAAAGAGAAAAACAAATACCGTATGCTAACACATATATATGGAATCTAAAAAAAAAAAAAGGTTGTGAAGAACCCTGCGTCAGGACAGGAATAAAGACGCAGATGTAGAGAATGGACTTGAGGACACAGGGATGGGAAGGGTAAGCTGGGACGAAGTGAGAGGGTGGCATGGACATATATACATTACCAAATGTAAACTGGATAGCTAGTGGGAAGCAGCCACATAGTACAGGGAGATCAGCTCAGTGCTTTGTGACTACCTAGAGGGGTGGGATAGTGAGGGTGGGAGGAAGACACAAGGGGGAGGAGATATGGGGATATATGTATATGTATAGCTGATTCACTTTGTTTTAAAGCAGAAACTAACACACCATTAATGGTAAAGCAATTATATTCCAATAAAGATGTTAAAAAAAAACCCACAAAAACAAAAAAACAAAAAAAACCCAAAAGATACATGTATCCCAACGTTCACAGCAGCATTATTTGCAATTGCCAAGATATGGAAGCAACCTAAATGTCCATCAACAGATGAATGGATAAAGAAGATATGGTATATACATACAATATATATGTATGGTATATACATATATACAATATGGCTAGTGGGAAGCAGCCACATAGTACAGGGAGATCAGCTCAGTGCTTTGTGACTACCTAGAGGGGTGGGATAGTGAGGGTGGGAGGAAGACACAAGGGGGAGGAGATATGGGGATATATGTATATGTATAGCTGATTCACTTTGTTTTAAAGCAGAAACTAACACACCATTAATGGTAAAGCAATTATATTCCAATAAAGATGTTAAAAAAAAACCCACAAAAACAAAAAAACAAAAAAAACCCAAAAGATACATGTATCCCAACGTTCACAGCAGCATTATTTGCAATTGCCAAGATATGGAAGCAACCTAAATGTCCATCAACAGATGAATGGATAAAGAAGATATGGTATATACATACAATATATATGTATGGTATATACATATATACAATATGTACAATATATACATATTACTCAGCCATAAGAAAGAATGAAATTCTGCCATTTGCAACATGAACGGACCTGGAAAGTATTATGCTTAGTGAAATGAATTAGACAAGGGAAGATAAATACTGTATGTTATCACTTATGTGTGAAATCTAAAAAATAAAACGAATGAATTTAACAAAACAGAAAAAGACTCACGGATATACAGAATGAACTAGTGGTTACCAGTGGGGAAAGGGAAGGAGGGAGGTGCAAGAGATAAGTGTGGGGATTAAGAGGTACAAACTACTACAGTATATATAAAATAAACAAGCTACGAGGATATATTGTACAGCACAGGGAACATAGCCAATATTTTGTAACAACTTTAAATTGAGTATAAGCTATAAAAATTTTTAATCGCTATGTTGTATACCTAAAACTAACACAATATTATGAATCAACCTTCTTCGATTTAAAAAAAAGTCATTCATAATCCCCATCACCTGGAGATAACTACTGCTTACTGTTTGGTGTACTCCCTCACAAATGTTTTTCTATTCTAAATAGACAGATATTTTACCTACACACATATGTGCATTTACACATATATAAATAGGATCATACTATACATACTCTTTTCACTGACCTTTCCATGCAAAAATCTTTTTTAGAAAATCATAATTCAGTACGATCCACTTTTACTGCACAACACTGTTCCAACTCCCTTTCTTCACACACATGCTATAAACTGTCATACAAATGCTGGAACAAACATGGGCTTTGAATAAATGTTCAAAAATAAAAATAAAAACACAGTGATGACTTTGAAGTCCCCATGTATCTAGACATTTGTCTGGATATAAACATAGATAACAAACAGTATTGCCACTCAATGTGAGGAAATGAGTGAAGCCTTTTGTTTTTGTATATAAAAGTGATAAAATTCATCGCTAACAAAGCTCAAAGTCAAATTTTAGCTGCTATAGGTCACAAACATGCACCAGTAATCAAGTAAGTCAGGATCATGTGATCTTTGCTCTTCCTGGGGAAAGAGAAGGCCAGATGAAAGACCTTTCCTGGATTTCTTTCCTTCATAAAAGGTAACAATGTATCCTATGTACACAAATATCCTGAACATTTCATACAATTATTGATCCCCATGCCGCCAAACATTAGTGGAACCTACGTGTCTAGCTTCATAGAAATAAAAAAAAACTTACGCTGGGACACTACTACTTCATATGGGCAGCATGTCTACATAACAGGGAAAGAGGAACAGACCTTGTATATTCTTCATTAAACATTTACTATGCCATTACTTGGCTAAGCAGCTCTTCATCTAGTGTATCTTTCCTGGTAAAGACTGATATGAAGTCTGCTGGAAAGTAGGCAGAGACCTTCCCATCTATCACAATAACAGAAAGTTAACCCTTGGATTGAGAAACAGCTAAGGACAAGTACACAAAGACAAGAGGGAAATGGAAGGAGGGAAGCACACACCATTGTTCTTCCGGCTTTGCCTACAGGAAGCAATATTTCCATTTGGTCTTAGGCAAAGCCTGTAATTTCACCACCCTGACTGCAGCTGGAGAACTCCCTTTTAACTGTCCCAGCATCCAAGTGAAGACAGGTTTATTCAGAGTGTTAAAAAAAAAAAAAAAAATCTGTAAGGGCCATCTTAATTTGCTTCCATGCGAAAAGGGGAGCACATATCACAGGGCCCCATAATGACATTCAACGGGATATTACACTTCACCATATGGCTAATTTGCACAGCAGGCCCAAAGCAGGACTTTCTTTCATTACAAGTGCCTTAAAGATCAGACTACAGAAACACATGTAAAGAACAAACCCAAGATGCCCCCTATTGCTTAAATCTAGAAACATTCATTTGATTCCCAGATGTAAAAGCCCATTCAGAGAGTTTCCATGGCAAGGTCATTCAAGAGTCATGGAGGTGGTATGTGTCACAGCTCCGTTTACCTATACTAGGTCTTTGAAAAATGTCTAAAATTCAAGAACCACAACACTGTCAAACACCTCAAAAAAAATCTATGTATGAGGAAAGGATAATTGCTCTGGTAGATAATTTATTATGAAAAAAAAACACATTACTTTCCAAATGCCCCAATTCTTTATATCACTCAATTAGCCTACAAAGTAAATCTACATAAACTTCTGATCCTTATTGAAGAGCAAAGGCAGTCTGACGTTCTAACAGAATCCTGTTTATTTTTAAGATGCCCCTTTTAACTTATGTTTGTCTTGGCATTTCCTCTTTCTGCCATACCCCAAGCCTGAGCCATAGAAAAGAACATCCCCTCCGGGAATGACCCAAGTCTGCAGAATTTTAAAAAAGAAAAGGAAAGAAATCTGATGCCTAATGATTATGGAGTAGTTGAGTCTGTGCTTTTGAAGAAAGTAAACATTATGATTAACAATCTTGGGCTTTGTAATTAGCTTCCCCCCTTCCATGAAAGAGTGTTAATTTATTAAATATTTTAACAAAGAGTCTTTTATTATCAGATTCAGTTTGGCTGGCTCCTTTCATAGCATTACCAATTACAACCAATAAAGCTTTAATTGATGACTACTTTTTATAACCTTTGACCCAAGATGATAAACAGTTGTACCTTAGAAGTGAAAGGGTAAACCTCAAAGGGAACGGTGTCTTAATCATGCTTATTAGCAAACTGCTTAAAATTACAACCTACCTACCTGGCTAGAACAAAAACCCAGACTTCCTCTATGATTAAGGTAATTGATCAGGAAAAGACTTGGATTTCACTTTTAAGATATGTCCCTTTTGTTAGAAAAACCTTAGCTTGCATAAGCTGCAGATAACTGTGCACATACAATTATATGCCCAAATAATATGCTAATTGTATATTATAATATGATTTAATCAATTTGTAGACAATTAGCAAGAGAATTTTTTTCATGTTTTTTTTCAAATTTTACTGAGAAATAATTGACTTACATCTCTGTGTAAGTTTAAGGCATACAGCATGATGGTTTGATTATGATGGTTAGAAGCCTCCTCTAACTCACACTTGTCAATCTTTTAAATTGCTGAAGTGCTTCACAATTCAGAAGTTTAAACCTCTTAATCTGTTTCATGTTTCCAAAATAAATAGGACCTCTGAACAATTACTAAAGAGAGTACAGAAAAATGTAACATCTAAAAATGTAAATAAAAGTAATATCGTGATGTCACACTTGTTACACACAATCACTTCATGGAGATGAAAGGCAATGAGAACTAACAGTTCTCACTATTAACAACAAGTAAATAGAAAGTGCTGGCTTAACAGAAGATACAATATAAGATTTTATACAAGAAGAACTAGAAAAATAGCTTTTAAAGTGATTTCCCATGTATATTAAAGGAAGTCAATGCCAGGAAAAGCACAAAATCTGAGGCTCAGTCTAAGTACTTTATAAACTGAAAGGGCTATACACATTATTTTTATGATATATAAATGTATGTAATGGCTGTTTTATTAAAGACACATGGCTGCTCCTTGCATTTCAAAATCAAATTTGCCACACACACACCCCAAAATAGCCGTTTATATAGTTAAGTGAGGATTGGGGAAATTCTATATAAATAAATCTATGCCTTTTCTCCCTCATTAACAGAAACTGTACAGAAACAGACAACTTTAGAATGTAAGAATCAAAAAAATTTGTCATACTGAACTTCAGATGTTTAGAAAAACAAGCAGAATATCTAAAAACAAAAAAATGGACATATATTCAGCTGATATTTGCTGGAAAAGAAAAAGTAAGAATATAGCTTAAGAGAAAAAAAGGAAACTAAAAGTTGAATAAAATTTGCTTCAATACCAATTTTTTAATTAAACTTTTTATAATGAGAGGATTGTAGATTCACATGCAATTATAAAAAATTATAGAGAGAGGGACTTCCCTGGTGGTGCAGTGGTTGAGAGTCTGCCTGCCAATGCATGGGACATGGGTTCAATCCCTGGGCTGGGAAGATCCCACATGCCACGGAGCAACTAAGCCTGTGCGCCACAACTACTGAGCCTGCGCTCTAGAGCCCACGAGCAACAACTACTGAGCCCGCGTGCCACAACTACTGAAGCCCACGTGCCTAGAGCCCGTGCTCCGCAACAAGAGAAGCCACCGCAATGAGAAGCCCGAGCACCGCAACGACGAGTAGCACCCGCTCACCACAACTAGAGAAAGCCCGCGCACAGCAAAGAAGACCCAACGCAGCCAAAACTAAATAAATAAAGTAAATTTATAAAAAGAAATAATAGAGACAGATCCCTTGTTCCTTTACCCAGGTTTTCCAATGGTAAACATCTTAGAAAATTATAGGCCACTATCGCAGCTGGGACACTGACAGTACAGTCAGTCAAGGTGCACATTCCAAAACTACAAAGATCCCACAAGCATCCTTTTTATAGCCATACCCACTTCCCTCCATCCCTACCTCCTACTGAACTTTTGGTAAGCACTAATGTGTTCTCCATTTCTATAATTTTTGTCATTTTAAGACTTATATAAATGGAATTTTACATTACATAACCTTTTGAGATTGGCTTATTTCACTCAGTATAAATCTCTGCAGATTCATCCAGGTTGTTGCATATATCAACAGTTCTTTCCTTTGTATTGCTGAGTAATATACCATGCTGATATGGTATAAATGTACCACAGTTTAACTATTCACCTACTGAAATATATCAGATATAATAGTTTGGTGCTATCATGAATAAAGCTGCTTTCAGGTATGTAAAATACCTGAAATAAGTTTTCTTTTCTCTGGGATAAATGACCAGGAGTGCAACTGCTGGGTCACATGGTAGTTGCATGGTTATTTATTTATTTATTTATTTCTATTTTTTAATTTTTTAATTTTATGTATTTATTTTGCGGTACGCGGGCCTCTCCCGTTGCGGAACACAGGCTTCAGATGCGAAGGCTCAGCGGCCATGGCTCACGGACCCAGCCGCTCCGCGGCATATGGGATCTTCCCGGACAGGGGCACAAACATGTGTCCCCTGCATCGGCAGACGGACTCTCAACCACTGGGCCACCAGGGAAGCCCCATGGTTAGTTTTTTAATCTGCCAAACTGTTTGCCAGAGTGACTGCACCATATTATGTTCCCACCAGCAATCGTAATGGTATTTGGTGTAGTCATTATCCTGATAGGAGTGTAGTGATAGCTCATGGTGGCTTTAATCTGAATTCTTTTTAATGACTAATGATGCTAAACAAAAGTTGTTCCCATGTGCTTATTTGCCATCTGTACATATGCACTGGTGAATTATTTGTGTCTTTTGTCCATATCCTAACTGGATTATTTTTTATGGTTGAGTTTGGGAAAGTCTTTATACATTCTAGATACTAGTCCTTTGTTGGACATGCGGTTTGCAAACATTTTCTCCCACTCTGTAATTTGGCTTTTCACCCTCTTAATGGGGTCTTTTAATTTTGATGAGGTCCAATTTATCAATTTTTTTCTTCTGTGGTAAGTGCTTTTGGAGTAAAGTCTAAGAACTCTTTGCCTATCTCTAGTGTCTGAGAATCTTCTATTTTTCTCAAAAGTTATACAGTTTTGCATTTTACATTTAAGTCATGATCCATTTTGAGTTACTTTTTGTATAAAATGTGAGAAATACCTCAAGGTTCACTTTTTTGGTGTATGAATGTTCAATTGCTCTAGCACCATTTGTTGAATTGCTTCTGCAACTTGGTCAAATATTTTTTATTTCTGAATTCTCTATTCTGTCCCATTGATCTGTCTAGCCCTTTGCCAATTCCACAAATCTTTTTTCGAAAAAAAAAAAGCTTTTTATTGAGCTATAACTGATACATAACATCATGTTGGTTTCAGGTGTACAACATAATGATTAGATATTAGTATACATTGTGAAATGATCACCACAATAAGTCTAGTTACCATCCATCACCATACAAACTTAATTTTTAGGATTTAATCTCATGACAACTTTCAAGTATGCTCTACAATATTACTGACTATAGTCACCATGTTGAACATTACATCCCCAGGACTTTTTATGTTATAGCTGAAAGTTTGTACCTCTTGACCCTCTTCACCTAATTAAACTTAAAAGCTTTTGCACAGCAAAGGAAACCGAAACAAAGACAGCCTTCATAATGGGAGAAAATATTTGCAAATGATGTAACCAACAAGGGCTTAATTTTCAAAATATACAAACAGCTTGTATAGCTTAATATCAAAAAAACAAACAACCCAATCAAAAAATGGGCTGAAGATCTAAATAGACATTTCTCCAAAGAAGACATACAGATGGCCAATGGGCACATAAAAAGATGCTCAACATCGCTAATTATTAGAGATGTGTAAATCAAAACTACAATGAAGTATCACTTCACACCAATCAGTATGGCCATCATCAAAAAGTCTACACATAATAAATCTTGGAGAGGGTGTGCAGAAAAAGGAACCCTCCTACACTGTTGGTGGGAATGTAAATTGGTGCAGCCACTATGGAGAACAATCTGGAGGTTCCTTAAAATACTAAAAATAGAGCTACCACACAATCCAGCAATTACACTCTTCGGCATAAATCCAGAGAAAACTCTGATTCAAAAAGATACATGCACCCCAATGTTCACAGGGGCACTATTTACAACAGCCAAGACATGGAAGCAACCTAAATGTCCATCGACAGAGGAATGGATAAAGAAGATGTGGTATATATATATATACAATGGAATATTATTCATACATAAAAAAGAATGAAATAATGCCATTTGTGGCAACATGGATGGATCTGGAGATAATCATACTAAGTGAAGTAAGTCAGACAGAGAAAGACAAATACTATATGATATGACTTACATGTGGAGTCTAAAAAAGATACAAATGAACTTATTTACAAAACCAAAATAGACTCACAGACATAGAAAACAAACTTATGGTTACCAAAGGGGAAGCGGGGGAGTAAATTGGGAGTTTGGGATTAACAGATATCCAGTGCTACATATAAAATAGATAAACAACAAGGACTTCTGTACAGCACAGAGAACTATACTCAATATCTTGTAATAATCTATAATGGAAAAGAATCTAAAAAAGAAAATATATATGTGTTTATATCTACATACATGTATGTATAATGGAATCACTTTGCTGTACACCTGAAACTGTCACAACTTTGTAAATCAACTATACTTCAATTAAAAAAACAATTTTGTAAAAAAAAGAAAAAAGAAAAATGTCCACAATCAATAGTGATTTTTAAAATGCAAATGAAATTCACCAATGTACCCTTTGTTTTCCTGCCACCAAGTTAGCAAAAGAAAAAGGACAATACTCAATATTATTGAAAATACGGTAAAACTGCACTCCTAAATTCTTTTGTTAAAGAATGCAAACTGTTATGAAGTTTTGAGAGATTAAGTATCAGGAAGCTTAAAATGTGTATGCCCTTTAACTCACTTTAATAATCATCAGACCAGTGATTTTTTAAAAAATGCTTAAAATGTACACAGTTGAAAGAACTTGAGTTCATATTCTTACAGTATGGGTTAGAATCCTGGCTTATTCCTAACTCTGTGACCTTAAGCAATTTATTTAATCTAAGTGTCAATTGCCTCACCTGCAAAATAGGGATATTAATAAATATACTTGTCAGGATTGCTATGAGGATTAAATAAGACAGTGTATGCAAATCATATAATATGATGCCTAGCATATACTAAGTTCTCAATAAATGGTAGCCATCATCATTATCATCATCGCCGTCATGACTGTCATGATTAATTACAACATTAGATTAAGTAAACCTATAGAGTGAAAACAAAAACAATAATGTTGGATCTATATTTATTGACATGTACAGATATTTGTGATATGGTGTATGTTAAGGGGAGGCAGAAGCAAAATATAAAGAAATGCACATAGTATAATTCAATTTATGTAAAAAGTATATCAAATGTGTCCAGAGAATAATGTCTGCAAGAAGTATACCAAAATTGTGGTGAAATTGCAAGTAATTTGGTTTCTTCAAATTTTCCAAGTTTTTTAAACAATGAACAATGACATTTAGGTGAAAAATAAAGATATTTCCTTAGTTCCCTTTTATCAGAAGCATCACAGTGTCCGCTGACTGATCTCACCAGGTCAGGGCAGAAAGAGCCTAGAGCAGACAACAGTGGAATGATAAGTATAGAAACTTTCAGATCCCAAGATAAAGAACACAAGAAGAGAAAAAAATAAGTGCTTTCTCCAAAGTTGATAGGTGAGAATAAAAGTGGCTCCTGTGCTACGCCTAGATTTCGACACAGTTAGAGTAACAGTGCTGGCACCTGAAAAGGAACTCACTGTCCTGGTATCAATAAGAAAACCATAAAACAGATACTTTATGGACCTGTCATCTACCACTTGTGACTACAGACAAGGTGCCTGGCTATCTGAAGACTTCTCCCTGTAAATACCAAGTATGCAACTCTACAAAACTGTACAGGATGATTTCAGGCAACAGAAGACATCCTGCACTGTAGAATCAACAAAAGGTCTTTTGAAATAGCCAAATATCTGAAAGTTTCCCTTAAGAGAGTAATAAAGCTATGCCTGGAAAAAGGGGAAACTTTTGCTCTTTTCTGAATGGGAGGGTCCAAAAGAAGCTTGTTCCTGGAACAAACTGCAAAATAACCTGGCACTATGAAGGGCTATTTGGCAGCTCAAGGAAGGATGATCTACCCTAAGACTAGTCCAGAGTTAGTTTGCCTTTGCTTAACTTAGAGCTGACAATGATCCTTTTTAAAACAGCAGTATTATCACCTGACCCTCCCCTCTTGATTTTCCCAAGCCAGGTTTACAGTAAAGAGCAGAAAGAGAGCACAGGATAATTTCTAACTAAAAATAACCCCTTAGGATGAACTGTGGAGAACTACCCCAGCAAGGCTGCAGTTTTACATGACAGTTGCCGAACCCTGACAGGCCCAAAGAGACCTTGTATGATGACATTAACACATTATTAGAGCTCCTCATAAGCCAATACTCCTAATCTAAGGAGCAAAATATTAAACATATTTTGTCCATCTTCTCTCTCCATCCGAGTCATTTTTCTAAGTCAAAACCTATGTGGTTTATATGACTGAGTTTCTCCAGGTCCTTATATCTGATTTCCAGGTCTTTGCCAATATTAGAAGGAAGGGCATAACTATTATTTTCAAAGTAGGTTTTTTCCATAAATTACAAGAGCATGGCTTTCTTAATTAAAAATTTTATAAATTTTTCTTTCTCCTCAAACTTCAGAGACCAGGTATTAATGCAAAACAATGCCAACATGTTTATTTTTTAGCAGTATGTTCAGAATGTATAGTTATGGAAAGAAGTCTTTTTACTTACTGCACAAATTTTGCCCCTGAAACAGAAACATTGATAATACAGAAAAGTAATAAGAGGTTTCAAATACAACTCAAAAACAAGCTTGGCTCCTATTTCTGCCAATCACTAGTGCTGTGATCCATTGGGCAGCTAAATTAATCTTGCTGAGCTTCAGTTTCCTCAACCACCAAGTCAATATAAGATGCTCACTATAAAACCTGCTTATGTCAGAGTGGTATTCTGAGGCTCAAATGAGATTGTGTGTGTGAAAGTGCTGTGGAAAAAAAAAAAAGCTCCTAAACTCAAAAGAACTCAGCAGTTTGGGGTGCTGACTGTAGAACACGTTATGGATACAGCTAATGTTGTCAAATGGAGAAAAAAGACAAAAACTATCCTTCCTTCTAATAAGGATTACAGTTTGATCCTTTTCTATTTTCACACCTGCAAGAACTGTTTGAGGAGAAGACAGATACAGCTCTAAAAGTTAAACTGGATCCTCTGTGCTTGCCGTTTTCACAAAGGATATTTCACAGAAGCCACAAGGAAACAAATATTTTTAATTATTTTGAAAAAAAACCATTGAAAACTGAAATAATCTATGCTTCAGGTTTTAAAAAGCATATAATAAAATTTTCTCTTAAAGATGGTATATTTTAACTATATACTTTGTAAAAATAAACTTCACCTAAGAGTCTTGAAGAGGTAGGGGTTGGATTTAAGACTTGATGAAATGAAAGAGGCAAGCTTACAGATACTTTAAGAAATATTTATTACAAAGAATTAATATATACTGAGCAACCACTACACCTACTATATGCTTTATAAAAACAATTTTATTATCTCATTTATTATTCTCAACAACTCTTTAAAGTATATTTTCAGGGGTGAAGTCAAGATGGCAGCATGGGAGGACAAAGAGTTCACGTCTCCCCACAACTAGGGCACCTGCCAGACACTGGTGGGGGACCTCAACGCCCAAGGAGATGGGAGGAACCCCCAAGCAACTGGGTAGGAGCTGCGGGGGGGAGCGAAGGGGGAGGAGAAGTGGAAGCCGGACAGGACCGGTGCCCCTGAGGGGTGGCTGTGAGAGGGGAGGGGTTCCCATGCCTGGAGGGACCCTCAGGGGCTCAGAGGATCAGGGGGAAGTGTGGCTAGTGTTTCCCTTGCCCAATCGGCCCCGGGGAGCCTGCTGGGCTCTCGGGCCTGGTCCTCCACCCTAGGAGGCCCCCTCCAGTTGCATGGGTCCTAGAGGTGTAGGAGGCAGGGAGGAGGGGGAAGAGAAAGAGAGGCAAAGGGGTCGGGGGGGACCTTCTGAGACCAGAGGACCAGGGGAGGTGCAGTGGGCATTTCCCCCGACAACTAGGGCCCCAGGAAGCCTGCTGGCCCCCCGGCCCAGCTCTTCAGCCCTCCGAGGACCCCTCCAGGCCATGTTGGTCCTAGGGGCATAGGAGGGTGGGGGGGAGAAGAGGAGAGGTGGACGGGGAGGGGCCCTCTGGGATTGGAGGATCACAGGAGGTGCAGAGGGTGTTTCCCCTACCGACTCGGGCCCTGGGAAGCCTGCTGGGTTCCCAGGCCTGCTCCTCGGCTCTCTGGGGCCCCCTTCGGCCACGTGGGTCTTAAGGGAATGGGAGAGAGGGAGGAGAAGGGGAAGAGGAAGACAGGCGGACTGTGGAGGGGGGACCCTCCAGAACCAGAGGATCAGGGGAGGTGCAGCGGGCATTTCCCCCACCCGCTCAGGCCCCAGGAAGCCTGCTGGGGTCGTCCACCTTCCAGGGCCCCTGCCGGCTGCTTGGTCCTAGGGGCATAGAGCAGGGAAGATGAGAAGAGACAGACAGGAGGGGCCCTTTTGGATCGGAGGATCAGGGGGGAGCATGCCTAGCACTCCCCCTATGCACTTGGGCCCCGGGGAGCCTGCTGGGCTCCCAGACCTGGTCCTCTGCCCTCCAAGACCCTCTCCAGCCGCATGGGTCCTAGAGGCATAGAAGGAAGGGAGGAAGGGGGGAAGAGGAGGAGAGGCAGACAGGGGGGTGACACTCCAGGACTGGAGGATCAGGAGAATTGCTGTGAATGTTTCCCCCTCCAACTTGGGCCCCGAGAAGCCTGTTGGGCTTCTGGGATCGGTCCCCTGCCTTCTGGGGCCCCCTCTGGCCACGTGGTCCTAGGGGCACAGGAGGGCAGGGGAAGAAGAAGAGAGGCCAAAGGGTAGGGACCCTCCAAAATCACAGGATGGGGGAAACATGCCTAACATTTCACCTGCCCACTTGGGCCCAGGGAACCTGCTGGGGTCCTGAACCTGGTCCTCTGCCCTCCAAAGCCAGAGACACTCCTGGGTCCCTCCTGCTGAGCTGAGCCTAAGCCCCACCCCTGACTCCCCCAGGGCCTTTTCCGGTCCTGTGGATCCTAAGCATAGGCCCCACCCCCTGTTTAAGCCCCACCCCGAGCCTAAGCCCCACTCCCCACAGCCAAGGTCTTTTCTGGCTTTTTTTTTCTTTTCCTTTTTCCTCTTTTTTGCTATAGTGGCTCTGTTTTACCTTCTGGTTGTTGTTTCATCTATATATATATTTTTTGTAACATACCTGTTAGTTTTTAATCTTACTTTATTTCTTACTCCTTGTGACTGTTTCTGCTCCTTTTTATTGGCTGCTCCGTGCAGCTTGCAGGATCTTGGTTCACAAGGCAGGGGTCGGGCCGGAGCTTCTGGGGTGGGAGCTCTGAGTCCGAACCACTGGACCAACAGAGAACCTTAGACCCCAGGGAATATTCATCAGAGTGAGGTCTCCCAGAGATCCTCATCTCGGCACCAAGACCCAGCTCTACCCATCACCCTACAAATTCCAATGCTGGAAGCCTTAGGCCAAACAACCAGTATGACAGGAACATAATCCCACCCATAAAAAAAAAAAAAGAAAAAAAAATGAGACAACCAAAAAATATGTCACAGATGAAGGAGCAAGGTAAAAACCTACAAGACCAAATATATGAAGAGGAAAGAGGCAACCTACCTGAAAAGGAATTCAGAGCAATGATAGTAAAGATGATCCAGAATCTCGGAAATAGAATGGAGGCACGGATCCAAAAAAATACAAGAAATGTTTAACAAAGGTCTAGAAGAAATAAAGAACAAACAAACAGAGATGGACAACACAATAACTGAAATGGAAAATACACTAGAAGGAATCAATAACAGAATAACTGAGGCAGAAGAACAAATATATTAGCTGGAAGACAGAATGGTGGAAATAAACTGCCGAGGAGCAGAATAAAGAAAGAAGAATGAAAAGAGTTGAAGACAATCTCACAGACCTCTGGGACAACACTAAATTCTACCCATCACCCTACAAATTCCAATGCTGGAAGCCTTAGGCCAAACAACCAGTATGACAGGAACATAATCCCACCCATAAAAAAAAAAAAAGAAAAAAAAATGAGACAACCAAAAAATATGTCACAGATGAAGGAGCAAGGTAAAAACCTACAAGACCAAATATATGAAGAGGAAAGAGGCAACCTACCTGAAAAGGAATTCAGAGCAATGATAGTAAAGATGATCCAGAATCTCGGAAATAGAATGGAGGCACGGATCCAAAAAAATACAAGAAATGTTTAACAAAGGTCTAGAAGAAATAAAGAACAAACAAACAGAGATGGACAACACAATAACTGAAATGGAAAATACACTAGAAGGAATCAATAACAGAATAACTGAGGCAGAAGAACAAATATATTAGCTGGAAGACAGAATGGTGGAAATAAACTGCCGAGGAGCAGAATAAAGAAAGAAGAATGAAAAGAGTTGAAGACAATCTCACAGACCTCTGGGACAACACTAAATTCACTAACATTCAAATTATAGGGGTCCCAGAAGAAGAAGAGAAAAAGAAAGGGTCTGAGAAAATATTCAAAGAGATTATAATGGATAAATTCCCTAACATGGGAAAGGAAATAGCCACCCAAGTCCAAGAAGCACAGAGAGTCCCATAAAGGATAAACCCGGAGAAACACACCAAAACACATATTAATCAAACTAACAAAAATTAAATTCAAAGAAAAAATATTAAAAGCAGCAAAAAATAACTTACAAAGGAATCCCCATAAGGTTATCAGCTGATTTTTCAGCAGAAACTCGAGAGTGGCAGGATATGCTTAAAGTGATGCAAAAGAAAAACCTACAACCAAGATTACTCTACCAGCAAGGATCTCATACAACATATCAATAATTACCTTAAACGTGAATGGATGAAATGCTCCAACCAAAAGACACAGATTTGCTGAATGGTACAAAAACTAGACCCATACATATGCCATCTATAAGAGACCCACTTCAGACCTAGGGACACATACAGACTGAAAGTGAGGGGATGGAAAAAGATATTCCATGCAAAAGGAAATCAAAAGAAAGCTGGAGTAGCAATACTCATATCAGATAAAATAGACTTTAAAATAAAGACTGTTACAAGAGATAGGAAGGACACTACATGATGATCAAGGGATCAATCCAAGAAGAAGATATAACAAGTATAAATATTTATGCACCCAACATAGGAGCACCTCAATACATAAGGGAAATGCTAACAACCATAAAAGGGGAAATCGACAGTAACACAATAATAGTGGGGGACTTTAACACCACACTTTCACCAATGGACAGATCATCCAAAATGAAAATAAATAGGAAACACAAGCTTTAAAAGACACAACAGACAAGATAGATTTAATTGATATTTATAGGACATTCCACCTGAAAGTGGCAGAATACACTTTCTTCTCAAGTGCACATGGAACATTCTCCAGGATAGATCACATTTGGGTCACAAAGCAAGTCCCGCAAAATTTAAGAAAATTGAAATCATATCAAGCATCATTTCTAACCACAACACTATGAGATTAGAAATCAATTACAGGAAAAAAAAAAAACTCTAAAAAACACAAATACATGGAGGCTAAACAGTGCGCTACTAAATAACCAAGAGATCACTGAAGAAATCAAAGAGGAATTTAAAAATACCTAGAAACAAATGACAACAAAAACATGATGACCCAAAACCTATGGGACTCAGCAAAAGCAGTTCTAAGAGGGAAGTTTATGGCAATTCAATCTCACCTCAAGAAACAAGAAAAATCTCAAATAAACAATCTAATCTTACACCTAAAGCAACTAGAGAAAGAACAAAGTAAACCCAAAGTCAGTAGAAGGAAAGAAATCATGAAGATCAGAGCAGAAATAAATGAAATGGAAATGAAGAAAATAATAGCAAAGATCAATAAAACTAAAAGTTGGTTCTTTGAGAAGATAAACAAAATTGATACACCTTTAGCCAGACTCATCAAGAAAAACAGAGCTGGTTCTTTGAAAAGATAAACAAAATTGATAAACCTTTAGCCAGACTCATCAAGAAAAAAAGGGAGAGGACTCAAATCAATAAAATTAGAAATGAAAAAGGAGAAATCACAACTGACACCACAGAAATACAAAGGATTGTAAGACACTACTACAAACAACTATATGCCAAAAAAATGGACAACCTCGGAGAAATGGACAATTTCTTGGAAAGGTACAATTTTCCAAGACTGAACCATAAAGAATTAGAAAATATAAACAGAGTGTCACAAGTAATGAAATTGAAACTAATTAAAAATCTTCCAACAAACAAAAGTCCAGGACCAGATGGCTTTACAACCGAATTCCATCAAATATTTAGAAAAGAGCTAACACCTATCCTGCTCAAACTCTTCCAAAAAATTGCAGAGGGAGGAACATGCCCAAATCCGTTCTATGAAGCCATCATCACCCTGATACCAAAATGAGAAAAAGATATCACAAAAAAAAGAAAATTACAGACCAATATCACTGATGAAAATAGATGCAAACCTCCTCAACAAAATACTAGCAAACAGAATCCAACAACACATTAAAAGGATCATACACCATGACCAAGTAAGATTTGTCCCAGCAATGCAATGATTCTTCAATATACACAAATCAATCCATGTGATACACCATATTAACAAATTAAGGAATAAAAACCATATGATCGGGACTTCCCCGGTTGCGCAGTGGTTAAGAATCCACCTGCCGATGCAGGGGACATGGGTTCGATCCCTGGTCCGGGAAGATCCCACATGCTGTGCAGCAGCTAAGCCCGTGCACCACAATTACTGAGCCTGTGCTCTAGAGCCCACGAGTCACAACTACTGAAGCCCGTGCGCCTAGAGCCCATGCTCTGCAACGCAAGAAGTCACCGCAATGAGAAGCCCACACACCATAATGAAGACCCAACGCAGCCAAAAATAAATAAATAAATTTATTTAAAAAAAAAAAAACACATGATCATCTCAATAGATGCAGAAAAAGTTTTTGACAAAATTCAACACCCATTTATGATAAAAAACTCTCCAGAAAATGGGCATAGAGGGAACCTACCTCAACATAATAAAGGCCATATATGACAAACCCACAGCAAACATCATTCTCAATGGTGAAAAACTGAAAACATTTCCACCAAGATCAGGAACAAAACAAGGATATCCACTCTTGCCACTCTTTCTCAACATAGTTTTGGAAGTCCTAGCCACAGCATTGCAAAGCTGTCACTGTTTGCAGATGCCATGATACTATACATAGAGAATCCTAAGGAGGCTACTAGAAAACTACTAGAGCTAATCAATGAATTAGGTAAAGTAGCAGGGTACAAAATTAATGCACACTGTCCTATACACTGACAATGAAAAATCAGAAAGAGAAAATAAGGAAATAATCCCATTTACCATCGCAACAAAAAGAATAAAATACCTGGGAATAAACCTACCTAAGGAGGCAAAAGACCTGTACTCAGAAAACTATAAAACACTTATGAAAGAAATCAAAGATGACATAACAGATGGAGAAATATACCATGTTCTTGGATTAGAAGAATCAATATTGTGAAAATGACTGTACTACGCAAAGCAATCTAGAGATTCAATGCAATCCCTACTAAATTACCAATGGCATTCTTCACAGAATTATAAAAAAAATTTCACAATTTGTATGGAAACAGAGAAGACCCCAAATAGCCAAAGCAATCTTGAGAAAGAAAAATGGAGCTAGAAGAATCAGGCTCCCCAACTTCAAACTATACTATAAAGCTGCAGTAATCAAGACAGTATGGTACTGGCACAAAAACAGAAATATCGATCAATGGTAGAGGATAGAAAGCCCAGAGATAAACCCACACACATATGGTCACCTAATTTATGACAAAGGAGGCAAGAACATACAATGGAAAAATGGTAGCCTATTCAATAAGTGGTGCTGGGAAAACTGGACAGCTACATGTAAAAAAATGAAATTAGAACACTACCTAACACCATACACAAAAATAAACTCCAAAAGAATTAAAGACCTAAATGTAAGACCAGAAACTATAAAACTCTTAGTGGAAAAATACTCTTTGACATAAACCACAGCAATATCTTATTTGACCCACCTCCTAGAGTAATGAAAATAAAAACAAAAATAAACAAATGGGACCTAATGAAACTTAAAAGCTTTTGTACAGCAAAGGAAACCATAAACAAGATGAAAAGACAGCCCTCAGAATGGGAGAAAATATTTGCAAATGAAGCAACTGACAAAAGATTAATCTCCAAAATATACAAACAGATCATGGAGCTCAATATCAAAAAAACAAACAACCCAATTAAGAAATGGGCAGGGCTTCCCTGGTGGCGCAGTGGTTGAGAGTCCGCCTGCCGATGCAGGGCGCGTCCGGAGCCTGTGCCCCGCAACGGGAGAGGCCACAACAGTGAGAGGCCCGCGTACCGCAAAAAAAAAAAAAAAAAAAAAAAGAAATGGGCAGAAGACCTAAATAGACATTTCACCAAAGAAGACATACAGATGGCCAAGCGGCACATGAAAAGCTGCTCAACATCACTAATTATTAGAGAAATGCAAATCAAAACTACAATGAGGTATCACCTCACACTCGTCAGAATGGCCATCATCCAAAAAATCTACGAACAATAAATGCTGGAGAGGGTGTGGAGAAAAGGGAACCCTGTTGCACTGTTGGTGGGAATGTAAATTGATACAGCCACTATGGAGAACATAGCAGTTTCCTTAAAGAACTAAAAATAGAACTACTATTTTTAGTAATACTATAAAATAGAACTAGAATCCCACTACAGGGCATATACCCTGAGAAAACCATCAC
Organism: Physeter macrocephalus; assembly: GCF_002837175.3. Classification (NCBI taxonomy): domain Eukaryota; kingdom Metazoa; phylum Chordata; class Mammalia; order Artiodactyla; family Physeteridae; genus Physeter; species Physeter macrocephalus. Next base: position 87,094,753 of record NC_041225.1, read on the forward strand.
TCAAAAGGACACATGTACCCCAATGTTCATTGCAACACTATTTTCAGTGGCCAGGATGTGGAAACAACCTAAATGTCCAACAACAGATGAATGGATAAAGAAGATGTGGTACATATATACAATGGAATATTACTCAGCCATAATGGTACAGATGAACCTATTTGTAGGGGAGGAACAGAGACGCAGATATAGAGAACAGACGTGAACACAGCGGGGAAGGGGAGCGTGGGACAAATTGCGAGATTAGGACTGACATATATACACTACCATGCATAAAATAGCTAGTGGGAACATGCTATAAAGCACAGGAAGCTCAGCTCGGTGCTCTGTGACGACCTAGATGGGTGGGATGGGGGTGTGGGGTGGAAGAGAGGTCCAAGAGGGAGGAGATATAGTTATACATATAGCTGATTCACTTCATTGTACGGCACACATTGTAAAACAATTATACTCCAGTTTAAAAAAGTATATTTTCTTTCCCCTATAAGGAAACTGAAAGCCAAAGTTACGAAGTTCATGGATAGCAATACAAATTTGTCTGATACCGGCTCATACTGTTTGCAATATACCCTTTTCTATACAGGTTTTTCTGTCTAGTTCCATAGATTCTACTTGCAGGAACCTAATAAGGGTAGCTTTTTTTTTTCCCTCCATGAATGGATGAAGATTTTCTTCTGAAACTCTCCCTTCCACCAAATCAAACTTTTCAGATTAAGTCACATTAAAGTTCAGGGGAGGTAGACAGGTCCATTGAGGTTTCAGGGAACTTCCATCAAATTGTGTTAGTGAAAGAATGTTTTACCCATTGGTTAGAGACGAAAAGCTTAAAAAGAAAAAGAAAAACTTGCTAATCATATCATTTACATCTCTTTCCCTCTTTAAGAACAAGGACCTTCTCAATGTCATTTATGTTTAGAAAGGTGCTGAGACTTTCAGCAAGTAACTTTTTTTTAAAAAAAGCAAGAAATCCCTGATGTACCTCTTCAGAATCTGGTGTGTTAATTGGTTTAAAACTCACCCTTAAAGGATAAAATATATTCGTAATAAATATTTGTTGAATGAATAAAGTAGACTGTATTAAAGCATTAGTTACTTATTTTTTTGGTATACATGTTTTCCTTTGAAAGATTGACCTTTAAAGAATATATGATGACTAAAAATCACTGTAGGAATACAGATGTACAGTGTACACACTCTTTGCTGTAAGCATCAAAATCTTTTCTATTTTGATTCTACAAAATAGATAAGGAAAACAACTTTCTGTGGTCTGACACGTACATTAATGACCTTAAAAAGAACTACTGGTTTTCAAGCTGCAGAAAAGTAAAAGTATACAAAACCTTCCACCTGTGTTTTGTGGCAATTTTGTCATGATTTTCAGGGTAAAATAGTTCTACAGGAAATTCCCAGCAGCTTTTTGATAAATGCTAATGGAATTTCTCTGATAATGTGACATTCAGGTAGAAGCAGTTTAGAGCATTTTATTAGGGCATCACTTGCAAAGAACTGACATTATAATACTACGCCAGTTCAAGACATACTGTTAAAGTATGCAGTATTACTCATTTTGATTTTTTTCTTTTATACCCCATTCCTAATTTCATTCCCCTTATCAACACAAACACCCATCCTACTACATATGACATGTCATTCAAATGAACCTTTTATAGTTATTTACATAAGTGTGTCTTTGAAATAAGTATGTATAGTGATAGTTTATGGATTAATTTTAATTTATATAAATAATATTAAGCCATCAATTATATTGTTTCTTACTCTGATCCCCAGCACCATATTCCTGAAATCTTTATAATATATTGTTATATAAAAATATTGTTCATCATTTACAATGCTTGGTATGTGTTTCATATTACATTCAATCATATGTAAATACCAATTTTACTCATCTAGTCCCCTAGTGATGAATACCTAGATTGCCTCCACTATTTGCTACCCTAAACAATGCCAAAATAAACACCCTCATAAATGTATCCTTGTGGAAATAAAGGAGAGCTTTTTGTGTGGTAGAGACCATCATAATTGTGGCCGCAAGTCTTGACAGCAAGCCACTAGTCTATACATATAGCACAGCAACTTTGATGAATTACAAAAAGGACCACAAAGTTATCACAAACTTCCTATATTGTGATTATTATAGAAATTTCATTAATTTTACTAATTAAATTAGGGAGAAATTGACAATTTTACAATGTTCAGACATCCTGTCTATTAAAAGAGTATCTATCTCTTCATTTATTCAGTACTTTCATCGTAAAGGCCTTGTACATTTTTCAGGTTAATTTCTATATAACCTATTAAAGGGTTTATTTATTTTCAATTGTAGTTTCTTGATGGATATAACTGATTTAGAGAACTGCTATTGGGTGTGTTGTACAACTTTTAAAATCTATCTTCTTCTCTTTTTATCTTTTTTCCTTGGCCTAGAACCTTGGGAATAATGATCATGATGGCTGGCAGTCGGCATCTTTCCCCTAGTATTTGTCTTTGCCTTCTTCTTGACTTATTGGGAATCATTGTAAAGTTTAGTCATTATGTATGAACTTTGCTGTGGATTTTTCAAAGATGCCTTTTACCAAATGAAAAAACTTCCGTACATACTGGTAGTTATCTCATGTCTTATCTATACCAATTTTTTTTTTTAAGGAATTTATTTCACTTTATTTTATTTTTGGCTGCACTACACAGCATGTGGGATGCTAGTTCCCCAACCAGGGACTGAACTCATGCCCCCTGCATTTGAAGCGTGGACTCCTAACCACTGGACTGCCAGGGAAGTCCCAGTATATCAATTTTTCTTGAATTTAAGAATATGTCTCATACTTCTTTGTCTCTCCTCAATGTATAAGACAGAGTAAAAACAATATTCTCAGACTGACTGGTCTTCTTCCCAGTAAGCTCATTGCAAAGATATGTCAATACCAGGTAACAAAACAAACAAACAAAAAAATGAAAGAGAAAAAAAGGATGATAATTCCCATTCTGGCTTCCTATTGTAGAGCTCCAGATGAATATGATTCTTCTTGGCTAAAATCCATGCTTCTACCCTCTGCTTAAGCAATTCTACAGCAGAAGTTTGTTTGTTTCTCCCCTCCCTTAAAGTTGCCCACAACTTCATTCCTCATCAGAACGCCTCAAGTCACAGAAGTCCCTACAGCCCTGAAAAGTATCTATACCACAGTTGAGACTTAGAGAGGTTAAAAACTTTCCCAAATTCATGTATGCCACTAACACCAAATATGACTTACCTAATGAAAGACAAACTAAATCCAAACCATGGGTCTATGATGACAAAAGATGTTAATACTGCCACAATCATTTGCAGAGTTCCAAAACTAGTATATATACACTGTAATGTATACAATGAAGATTTAGCTTCAAGCTTCTAAAAAATAAAGCCATCTGTAGGGCACTGAAATACTTATATCTTGGCAGCTTTCCCAGGCCATGAAAGAACCAACATTTCCAAAGATGCAGCCAGGCAGCCATCAAAAACATTTCCCCAGTCTATTCTCCTCAAAGCAGAATGCACTGTGGATTTCAGCAACAAAAAGTCATCTTTACAAATAAGTATTAAACATGCACTGCATCATTCTGAACTCACTTATAGTTTTATAAATTACTAAATGTTCAAGACTAGAGATGAGTTCTTCTTTCTTTCATATTTTACAACTCATGCAACTACCATGACCTTATTTCCCTGTAGCTAGAATAGTTAAAAAAAAAAAAAACAAAAACAATGGAAACTTTCCTTAAGGTGTTAGTAGCTTATATAAAAGTTCTAGCAGAATTCATGAGAACACTACATTCAAGATTTCTGACCAATAGTTATCATTTTTACAAATGTCGGCTTGTTATTAAGGTACCTAAATGCTCAGAAACATTCACCAAGATTCCAAATTTATTCATAAATGACATACCAATTTGACAAGAACTGATGGTATTTTTGAGATGTACTGACCATCATCAAAATTGAAAGAAAAAAAATGAGGGTATAGTAATTGTGGCTGATTAGTCTTTTATATAAAAATGTTAAACATACTAATATTAGAAATCACCAGGATCACTTCATGTAAGAGAAGGGGGAAAAAAATACTCAGGGTTCATATTTGATGAGCAACAATGTTTGAAGAAATATAATACAAGCCATAAATGTTAGTCACATATGCAATTTTTAAATTTCCTATAAGCCACAGTAAAATAATGTGATATAAAATTTAATAATTTATTGATATAATATATATTATAATTAATATTTAATAATATACTTAACCCAATATATCTAAAATATCATTTCAATATGTAATCAATATAAAAATTATTAATAAAATATTTTGCACTTCTTTTGTACTAAGCCTTTGAAATCTGACGTGTATTTTATACGTATATCTTGATTCAGACTATCCATTGTTTCAAGTGTTCAACAGCCACATGTGGTTGGTGGCTACCATATTGAACAGCACAAGTCTAAATCACCCAAAATGAAAATCCTACCCAAAGGCAAAAGGCTGGATCGTGTGCTCTGCATACAGTAAGTATGCAATAAATATTTGTTAAATGGATAAATGAACAAAGTGAGTAAAGTGAGACAAAACCCTGAAGCAACAAAAAAAGTACAACACAAGCATATAAATGGAAAAATAAGCCATCAAAGAGGACTTGATTCTATGTGGAGTCCTCTGCACCAAGTATCTCTGGCCTATTATGCTATTACTATAGCTCTTAAGTTATAGGAACCGAGCTCTATGGATAAGCCTCTTGAGCTAGGGGTAGACACTGAATGAAATAATGACTCCCAGGTCATGACCAGAGAAGCCAGTGAAATATAGCAATGTCTCACTAAACCTCAAATACCATTTTTCTATTAATGGGATAAACTCAAAGTATCTAATTCACTAGAACACACCACTATCCATAATCACTAGAACACACCACTATCCATAAACCTGAAGCACAAAAGCTGTCCCCAAACCCCAGAGTAGGGCAAGACCTCCAGCTGACAAAACAGCCTGCCCAACACTGCTTGATTTACCAGTAAAGCAAAGAAAAGGAAAAAAAGGGGGGGGGTGGTATCTAACATACCTGCTTTTTCCTCTGGTAAAAGACATTATCCCTACCTTATAAAGCAGCTGACTACACATTCTTGAAAAGATGGTCCAGAACAAAGTCAGTGCCTCTGCTCACAAGATGTAGAGAGATACAAGACACCCATAATTGTCTCCCAAAAGTCGACATGCAGCACCCTATTATGAGTAAGATCACAGCCCTCTTCTCTATTTATGTATGTACTTAATGTATATATGTAATCTTTCATTCATTTATATACCTGTTTACTATTAGTATAGATTCATGGTTTTCTACTTTTTCCCCAATGAAAATACCCATACTCACAAATTTTCCTATTTTTCTATTTTCCATTAAGATTTTAAAGCCCAACTACACTTTACTGTGTTATTTGATGGAAGAAATTATGCTTGTGAATTTCTGAATAATGTAGGAAAATCTAGAAAGACAACAGGCCAAATGTAACTAAAACTTAGGGTAAGTGTCCTCAAGGCCTTCCTAAAAAACCTGAATAATAGCTTAAAAAAACTCACAAACAGTTGCTGTTGATAGCTTAAGCCCAAAACCAGTTGCAGCCTACTGTGGTCTGGTGTGGACTATTCACTCTATTATAGATACCGGTTTCAATGGCATCTTTTTATATTACAAGAAAAGAAAAAAAAAAAAAGAACTAGGAAGCAAACAGACCATTTTTATGGACGAAAAGTAACTGACCTTACTAAGAAAGGAAAATCCTGTTCTTTTCCTTACAACAACTATGGTCATCAGGCCTTCCCATAAGATGGTTCTGGACAACCAGAGTAAGAATTTTGACAAACACAGTCACATAAAAACTGAGAGTACAGAACTGTTAAAGTATATACCAAAGGCAATGCTGAAAAAGAAAAGTTTTTTTTCTTTTTAAGATAGACTAATAAATATATTGTAGAAAGCTTTCCCACCTCCATCCCTATTTGCAATCATTACTGACAGGAAACCAGGTCTAGTCCGTTACTGTAGTGGAATAAGAAAAACCATGGGTTAATTAGGTTTATAAAGTTCATATATCTATTCTATACCATATTAGGGTACAATATCATATACTGATTAACTTAACACTTTTAAGTGCTTAGAATAGGACATCACACAAAGTATGATAAATTTATCTGCTTTAATGATAATGAAAACTGATGGCAGAGAATTTTTAGTTCCAATTCTGCTATTTACCACTAGGTGACTTTAGGTGAGTAATTTAACTGCCCTAGGCCAAGGTTTCCCCTTCTGTGAAAAGAGATGACTAAAAGAAAGGGTATACAAAGGCCTTTCTCTCCCTAATATATCATGGCCTTTAATCTCTAGATTAGAATTTTTATAAATGTAACATTAAATGGGGATGGGCTATGGGAGGAATTGTACAGGTTTTCTTGTATTGTTTCTTATATCTGCATATGTATGTCTACACATGCATTAGTTTAGTTCCTAGTCCCTTACTCCTTCTGCATTGCATTCTTTAAAAGTCCTTTTTATAATATAAAAATTTGGTGATGGGGTATGGTGAGCAGAACACGTCCAAGTTAGAAGGAGAAATATTTGTTTAAGATTTAGCTAGTATGCCAGGTGTTTTTACATATACTCTTTCATTTCATTCTCACAGAAACACTGAGATAAACACTATTATTTGCATTTTTAAATGGGGAAATTGAAGCTATGAGAAGTTAAGTAATGTATGTAGACCAAGATCTAGATTCAAGCTTTTCTGATTTGTTCCCAATTTTTAAAAAAACACCATGTTGACTAGAAATCAATAGGCTTTTAATTTTAATTGTTTTTAAAATTACAAAAGAATTCAACATTTTTACAAAACCTTTTATTTTTTGACTGAAGCTACTGTTTTCCTGACAACAGAAATAGACACAGATGGAATGCAGCTTTTGCACTTTGGCCTTCCCACCTGCTTTCTTTCTGAAATATGAAAATGATCCACACCTTGAAAGAATGAAGACAAATTAACTACATGCTAAAGAAGGAGGGCTGGAACAACTAAAAGAACCTAAGTTTTTGATGACAGTGTGCAGCCACCATACCAACAGTGAACTGCCTACATCTAGACTTCTTGTCATATATAAAGAAACTGGGGGGGGTGGTATCTAACATACTTCTTCTGCCCTGTTATTTTTACTCCCCATGATGACAAGACCTTTGTGAGCAGGCAAGGGAGTTGAGAAGAGAGAACTCAATCTCTGCAGTCCAGGCTGCTTCACATTTTTCAGAAATTACTGCATGTTCAAACAATGGAATATTTGTCAAAGAACAACTTGATCACCAGAATTCATCTGTTTTTCATAACCACATTTGACCTAAACTGTGCTGACTAAACAAGGTAACCTGTGTTTCACAGTCTGGGAAATGTGGCTCCCACCATCATTTTCAGACCACACTAAAGCCTCTGGCCCCTAGAATACAGCCGCTTGGTAACTAAGTGCATTCAGATTAGGCCAAGGATGATGTCTGCTGGCTTCCCGTGTTACATCAACCACAGATTTTCATTTTCAATTCATGTTTTGGTTAATTTCTCTTTTTAGGTATCTATCAAGAGAGCATAAAGAAGCTACCAAATCTTTTATATTTTTCTCTCCCTATGGGCTATGTGCATGCACATAAGTTCACATATATAAACACATATACTCTTTTAACTTTTTATTTGGCAATAATTTTGATTTACAGAAAAATTGTAAGAATAGTATAAAAAAACCCATATACTCTACCCAGATTCACCTACTGTTAATATTTTGCCCCATATCCTTTATCATGTGCTCTTTCTACATATATTTTTTTCCTTAGCCATTTGAAAGTCTGTAATATACAGTCTGTAATATACAGTAGATCTCTTTACTCCTAAAATACTTCATTGTGTATTTCCTGAGAATAAGAATAATTTCTAACAATAGAATATTTATCCATTTTGGAAAATATAACATTTTCCTAATCTACTGTCCATGTTCTAATTTTGTCAATGGACCCAAAAATGTTCTTTATAGCATGTTTTCCCTCAAGCACAAGATTCAATCTGGGACAGGGGTCAGTAAACCATGGCCCATGGGTCAAATCCCATTACCTGTTATGCAAATAAAGTTTTATTAGAATACAGCCACTCTCACTCACTTACATATTGTGTCTTGGCTGCTTTTGAGCTGTGACAGTAAACTTGAGTGGTTGTGACAGAGACCCTATAGCCCTCAAAGCCTAAAATATTTACTGTCAGGCCCTTTTGAGAAAATGTTTGCCAATGTCTAGGACATTTAGTTAGTTGTCATGCCTCTTTAGCTTCCTTTAGTCTGAAAGAGTTTCTCAGCATGTCTTTATCTTTTATGACTGATATTTTTGAAAAATATTCCCTCCCTCCCTCCAACTCTTTCTTTCTTTCATAATAGAATGCTCCTCAGTTTAAGTTTCTGTTACGTTTCCTCATAAATTAGATTCAGGTTATACACTCCAGGTCAGAATAGTACATAAGTAATGCCATATCCCTCTCGGGGCTTCTCATTCAGAGGCACACAGTGATCCTTAATTGTGATGTTAATTTTGATCACCTGGTAAAGATGGTGCCCAGTTACAATTTTTGTCTTGTTATTAATAAGCAATCTTGGGAAGACAATTTAAGACCACACAAATAAACTACTTCTTACCAATTTCACCACTAGATTTAGTATCTATTGATGATTCCTGCCTGAATAAGTCTTTATTATAATGACTGCAAAATGAAGAACCATAAAGAGTCTGAGATTTTACCCACTTGCAAGCCAACAGATTAGCATGCCACAGTTTCATGGATGCTAGCAGAAGGCAAAAAAAACCCTGGATCCCTGGATCAGAGACAAAGGACTTTATTAGTAGTATCAACAGCATTTATACTTGCACCAATTCCCAGAGTCCCAATTTCCACATGGCAATGCAAAGGAGTCCAGGTGAAACCTGCACACACAGTGGTTTGCTCTAAAGGTGAGGGACCCTGAGTGTAGAGAATCAAAATATCTTTATTCCATAGAAAAACACTATCTCAATCTTCCAAACATGGAAGCACACCTGCTTTTTCCTCTGGTAAAAGACATTATCCCTACCTTATAAAGCAGCTGACTACACATTCTTGAAAAGATGGTCCAGAACAAAGTCAGTGCCTCTGCTCACAAGATGTAGAGAGATACAAGACACCCATAATTGTCTCCCAAAAGTCGACATGCAGCACCCTATTATGAGTAAGATCACAGCCCTCTTCTCTATTTATGTATGTACTTAATGTATATATGTAATCTTTCATTCATTTATATACCTGTTTACTATTAGTATAGATTCATGGTTTTCTACTTTTTCCCCAATGAAAATACCCATACTCACAAATTTTCCTATTTTTCTATTTTCCATTAAGATTTTAAAGCCCAACTACACTTTACTGTGTTATTTGATGGAAGAAATTATGCTTGTGAATTTCTGAATAATGTAGGAAAATCTAGAAAGACAACAGGCCAAATGTAACTAAAACTTAGGGTAAGTGTCCTCAAGGCCTTCCTAAAAAACCTGAATAATAGCTTAAAAAAACTCACAAACAGTTGCTGTTGATAGCTTAAGCCCAAAACCAGTTGCAGCCTACTGTGGTCTGGTGTGGACTATTCACTCTATTATAGATACCGGTTTCAATGGCATCTTTTTATATTACAAGAAAAGAAAAAAAAAAAAAAGAACTAGGAAGCAAACAGACCATTTTTATGGACGAAAAGTAACTGACCTTACTAAGAAAGGAAAATCCTGTTCTTTTCCTTACAACAACTATGGTCATCAGGCCTTCCCATAAGATGGTTCTGGACAACCAGAGTAAGAATTTTGACAAACACAGTCACATAAAAACTGAGAGTACAGAACTGTTAAAGTATATACCAAAGGCAATGCTGAAAAAGAAAAGTTTTTTTTCTTTTTAAGATAGACTAATAAATATATTGTAGAAAGCTTTCCCACCTCCATCCCTATTTGCAATCATTACTGACAGGAAACCAGGTCTAGTCCGTTACTGTAGTGGAATAAGAAAAACCATGGGTTAATTAGGTTTATAAAGTTCATATATCTATTCTATACCATATTAGGGTACAATATCATATACTGATTAACTTAACACTTTTAAGTGCTTAGAATAGGACATCACACAAAGTATGATAAATTTATCTGCTTTAATGATAATGAAAACTGATGGCAGAGAATTTTTAGTTCCAATTCTGCTATTTACCACTAGGTGACTTTAGGTGAGTAATTTAACTGCCCTAGGCCAAGGTTTCCCCTTCTGTGAAAAGAGATGACTAAAAGAAAGGGTATACAAAGGCCTTTCTCTCCCTAATATATCATGGCCTTTAATCTCTAGATTAGAATTTTTATAAATGTAACATTAAATGGGGATGGGCTATGGGAGGAATTGTACAGGTTTTCTTGTATTGTTTCTTATATCTGCATATGTATGTCTACACATGCATTAGTTTAGTTCCTAGTCCCTTACTCCTTCTGCATTGCATTCTTTAAAAGTCCTTTTTATAATATAAAAATTTGATGATGGGGTATGGTGAGCAGAACACGTCCAAGTTAGAAGGAGAAATATTTGTTTAAGATTTAGCTAGTATGCCAGGTGTTTTTACATATACTCTTTCATTTCATTCTCACAGAAACACTGAGATAAACACTATTATTTGCATTTTTAAATGGGGAAATTGAAGCTATGAGAAGTTAAGTAATGTATGTAGACCAAGATCTAGATTCAAGCTTTTCTGATTTGTTCCCAATTTTTAAAAAAACACCATGTTGACTAGAAATCAATAGGCTTTTAATTTTAATTGTTTTTAAAATTACAAAAGAATTCAACATTTTTACAAAACCTTTTATTTTTTGACTGAAGCTACTGTTTTCCTGACAACAGAAATAGACACAGATGGAATGCAGCTTTTGCACTTTGGCCTTCCCACCTGCTTTCTTTCTGAAATATGAAAATGATCCACACCTTGAAAGAATGAAGACAAATTAACTACATGCTAAAGAAGGAGGGCTGGAACAACTAAAAGAACCTAAGTTTTTGATGACAGTGTGCAGCCACCATACCAACAGTGAACTGCCTACATCTAGACTTCTTGTCATATATAAAGAAACTCTGGGCTTCCCTGGTGGTGCAGTGGTTAAGAATCTGCCTGCCAATGCAGGGGGCACGGGTTCGAGCCCTGGTCCAGGAAGATCCCACATGCCGCGGAGCAACTAGGCCCATGTGTCACAACTACTGAGCCTGCGCGCCACAACTACTGAAGCCCGCGCACCTAGAGCCGGTGCTCCGCAACAAGAGAAGCCAGTGCAATGAGAAGCCCACACACCGCAACGAAGAGTAACCCCCGCTCGCCACAACTAGAGAAAGCCCGCG
>NC_041225.1:87106568-87164164 GCF_002837175.3 Physeter macrocephalus
GGGCCTCCCTCTGCTGCGGCCTCCCCCGTTGCGGAGCACAGGCTCCGGACGCGCAGGCTCAGCGGCCATGGCTCACGGGCCCAGCCGCTCCGCGGCATGCGGGATCCTCCCAGAGCGGGGCGCGAACCCGGTTCCCCTGCATCGGCAGGCGGACGCGCAACCACTGCGCCACTAGGGAAGCCCCGGTCTCTATTTTTTACTGTATTTTCTTGAGGTATTTTGACAATTCATTTGTTCATTCATTCATTCCACAATTATTTGTTAAGCCCCTTCTATGAGGTGGGAATGACACAGTACTCTGAGATTTCCAGAAGCTCTAGTTAAAGACTCTGAAGAAAGGAACTAAAATGAATTCTGCTTACATTCCCTGAGAAACCCTGAGGTGTGGAGAGGAATAGAGATTGACTTTCTACTCCAGCGTTAAAGTCCTACACTACTTCACCTCAAGATTGTGGTCTGAGTTTTGGAAACAGAAAAAGTTAGAGAATCTACTTCAGTTTCAAAGTCAGCTTTTCAAATCCCCCACAATTTAAAATAAATCATTTACAGTCATAGGTTAAAAACAAACTCTTCATTACACCTGCTACAACCAACCACAGAAAAACACAAGCTCCAGTATTTGTTTCTGATTAGAAGATCATTTTGGCACATGCAGCTTAAATAAATGAATGACCAAATTTCCCCTATAAAACAAAAGGAAATTCCTTCCCTACATGCCCTTTTACTTAGATCACAAGGTTCCGGCAACAGTTATTTATGCCCCCACAAACATCCAAAACTATTGGGGCAATGTATTAAACTAAGTACCTAGTATAGAAGGCATTTTAGAGAAACAAACAAAAAAAACCCTAAAATTTTAAATTTAAAAACTGAAAACAAACAAAAATCCTGGCAGTCACAACCAAGAAAGAAAGGAAAAGGAAGAAAAAGATGTAAGAGATCTGGATGGATATATGAGATGAGGGAGAGAAGACTGTAAATGCCAAATCCAGATATCATAGCAATGAAGAAATTTGGCATAATTAATAGGAAGAAACATCAAAAGAAAGAAAGAAAATATGAAGTATGTTTCAGGAAAGAACTGCCTGTGCAAAGGCATCATTATGAAAAAACACTGGGGCTGTACATCTGGAGCATAGACTATGAGCAGGAAGGAGGAAAGGAGCAACTAGGAAGGGGGTAAGAGAGTTAAGCCAAGGATACAATATGGAAAACTATATAGACCAAGTTAAGAAGTTTACTTTATTCTGAGACCAGTAAGAAATTAAAGTATTTAAAGCACAGTTTTGACATGATTTAAACTGTGTTTAGGAAGATTACTGGGCATTATACAGAAAGTTAAGTATTTCTTGTTCATTTTGCCAGGGCTTTAAAAATAGTTATATTATTGTGGTATCTAAAGCTGTTTAAGTGAGATATTCTTGTTTAAAAAAAAGTAAGCACACTTGAGAAGTTCAATGTTCCCAAAGTAAGCATTTTGAAAAACAAATGCAAGCATGTTTAGAAAAAAAAAAATTTTAATCACTCTTTTTTGCCTCTTGTTTTATTCAAAGCCAAATGATATGTATGCCCATGGGTAATAAGGTCACCAGGTTAAAAGAGCAATATGACAATTATAAAAAGTTAGATTACAGCTACTACAAACCAGGGCCCATTAGCCCATACTACAGGAAAGTTATCACTATAAATGGCTTTTCCTGTGTCCTTATCAATGCAGTGCACAAAGTATCTCACCCTCAGCTTTTCTCTATGATCTATGTTTATGCCTATCTAACCTCACCAGGCACTGGTAGGTCAGTAAAACTAGGAGGCAGTGAGATATGGCAGGAGAGTGATGAGACAATCTGTTAAGTGTCAGAGATGGACTAGGAGTCACCAAATACTTCAGGGCAAAACTTTCCACATTAAAAAATAATATCTCTAAAGAAAATACTTAAAATACATTCTTATTGCTCAGAAGTACTCAAGGTCACCATGGAAACAATCAGGAAAGCTTCTAGCTCTGTTCTAACAGCATAAAGATTTGAAAATAGTACCTACTCATTTCAAATTACAGTTCTCAGGAAGGGTTTTTGATTAAAAGTTCAATCTTTCTTTTCGTATTTCCCAAATAAACATGATAGATTAAAAAAAAAAACAGGCCTCTTCAGAGTCTCTTACAAAGGAGATTTTCTCTAGATTCATTAAATTATAAACTTTTTGATCATCAAAAAGTTTGATGATCAGGAAACATTCTGATCATCTTTACATCTTTCACTATATTAGGAAATATTTGCTTGAATAAAATATGACATGTTCATTTTTTGTAGATCTTCTCAGAATATACTGGAATATACTAGTGTGAACTGTAAAAAACTCAAGACAGAAATAAAGTACACACAGCTTCAATGACATTTGAAGTAGGGCTCCCCTCCTTTTTTCTCGAACAGAAAAAAACAGATCAACTGATGAAAGTGGTGTTCCCCAGAAATACAGCTCCAGAAACAACTTTAAGGAGACCTAGATCATTAAGCTCTATCTGCCTCTGGCAATGCTAAAATTCTATATCCAAAATTTCCAATTTCATGTGACCAGCAAAATCAAGTGATGTTTCCCTCTCTCTGTACCACCATCTTTGGAAATGTCAAATAAGGGGAGGGGGGGAAAAAAACACCTTATTCACAAACTCTAAGCATCTAGAATTTTGCATATAGGCCCTACTCATTTGTCTTAATTTCTACCATTGGAGTAGTAAGTGATCCCACTTGTATTTACACCCAAACCAAAATTTAAATGTTCATTCAAGTGTCTTTGTAAAAAAATGAAAGAGTTTAAATAATGGATTTTTACTACAGTTATATAAATTAATAAAAATCAATAGTCTCTGTTTAAAGTAGAATCAGGATAGCTTAAAAAAAAAAACTAGGTTATGGTAAAAGTACAATTCTAATGAACACTAAAAAAATCAGTCAGAGCTCTATTTAGTTATTAGCATTCACTGCCAGATCAATGGTCTGTGAGAAGCATTGTCAAAAGCTATGTGAAGTTGATGTATGAATATCTTTTTTTTCATTTGGCAATCAACTATCTTAAAATCAAGATGTAGCCGAGATGTTTTGCTGTTTTTTTAAAGGGGGTCTCATTTTTTTAAATCAGTAACAATAAAAAAAAAATCTGGCCATCAAAAATACAACCAATCCCACAGATTTGCTTTAAGTCTATGCACTTTGGCCTTCCCACCTGCTTTCTTTCTGAAATATGAAAATGATCCACACCTTGAAAGAATGAAGACAAATTAACTACATGCTAAAGAAGGAGGGCTGGAACAACTAAAAGAACCTAAGTTTTTGATGACAGTGTGCAGCCACCATACCAACAGTGAACTGCCTACATCTAGACTTCTTGTCATATATAAAGAAACTCTGGGCTTCCCTGGTGGTGCAGTGGTTAAGAATCTGCCTGCCAATGCAGGGGGCACGGGTTCGAGCCCTGGTCCAGGAAGATCCCACATGCCGCGGAGCAACTAGGCCCATGTGTCACAACTACTGAGCCTGCGCGCCACAACTACTGAAGCCCGCGCGCCTAGAGCCGGTGCTCCGCAACAAGAGAAGCCAGTGCAATGAGAAGCCCACACACCGCAACGAAGAGTAACCCCCGCTGGCCACAACTAGAGAAAGCCCGCGTGCAGCAATGAAGACCCAAAGCGGCCATAAATAAATAAATAAATAAATTTATTTTTTAAAAAAACCTCTGTATTCATTTAAACCATTATAGTTGGGTTTTAGTTACACGGAACCAAATACAATCTGAACTGCTACAAACATCACCATTAAACATCATACATGACCTCATTTTTCACATCTAAAAAAATATGTTAACACATCTTACACTTTGTTTCAGGGCAAGAAGAAATCCCAAATCTTAAATAATAACACTCTATATAATAAATCAATTAACTATATTAATCTCAATCAAAACAACTAAATCTTCTTAGACTATGGCATATTTTATAGTCCTTTTATAGGTCTCTATTTTTTTTTTTTTTAAGAATTTTTTTTTTTTTTTTTTGTGGTATGCGGGCCTCCCTCTGCTGCGGCCTCCCCCGTTGCGGAGCACAGGCTCCGGACGCGCAGGCTCAGCGGCCATGGCTCACGGGCCCAGCCGCTCCGCGGCATGCGGGATCCTCCCAGAGCGGGGCGCGAACCCGGTTCCCCTGCATCGGCAGGCGGACGCGCAACCACTGCGCCACTAGGGAAGCCCCGGTCTCTATTTTTTACTGTATTTTCTTGAGGTATTTTGACAATTCATTTGTTCATTCATTCATTCCACAATTATTTGTTAAGCCCCTTCTATGAGGTGGGAATGACACAGTACTCTGAGATTTCCAGAAGCTCTAGTTAAAGACTCTGAAGAAAGGAACTAAAATGAATTCTGCTTACATTCCCTGAGAAACCCTGAGGTGTGGAGAGGAATAGAGATTGACTTTCTACTCCAGCGTTAAAGTCCTACACTACTTCACCTCAAGATTGTGGTCTGAGTTTTGGAAACAGAAAAAGTTAGAGAATCTACTTCAGTTTCAAAGTCAGCTTTTCAAATCCCCCACAATTTAAAATAAATCATTTACAGTCATAGGTTAAAAACAAACTCTTCATTACACCTGCTACAACCAACCACAGAAAAACACAAGCTCCAGTATTTGTTTCTGATTAGAAGATCATTTTGGCACATGCAGCTTAAATAAATGAATGACCAAATTTCCCCTATAAAACAAAAGGAAATTCCTTCCCTACATGCCCTTTTACTTAGATCACAAGGTTCCGGCAACAGTTATTTATGCCCCCACAAACATCCAAAACTATTGGGGCAATGTATTAAACTAAGTACCTAGTATAGAAGGCATTTTAGAGAAACAAACAAAAAAAACCCTAAAATTTTAAATTTAAAAACTGAAAACAAACAAAAATCCTGGCAGTCACAACCAAGAAAGAAAGGAAAAGGAAGAAAAAGATGTAAGAGATCTGGATGGATATATGAGATGAGGGAGAGAAGACTGTAAATGCCAAATCCAGATATCATAGCAATGAAGAAATTTGGCATAATTAATAGGAAGAAACATCAAAAGAAAGAAAGAAAATATGAAGTATGTTTCAGGAAAGAACTGCCTGTGCAAAGGCATCATTATGAAAAAACACTGGGGCTGTACATCTGGAGCATAGACTATGAGCAGGAAGGAGGAAAGGAGCAACTAGGAAGGGGGTAAGAGAGTTAAGCCAAGGATACAATATGGAAAACTATATAGACCAAGTTAAGAAGTTTACTTTATTCTGAGACCAGTAAGAAATTAAAGTATTTAAAGCACAGTTTTGACATGATTTAAACTGTGTTTAGGAAGATTACTGGGCATTATACAGAAAGTTAAGTATTTCTTGTTCATTTTGCCAGGGCTTTAAAAATAGTTATATTATTGTGGTATCTAAAGCTGTTTAAGTGAGATATTCTTGTTTAAAAAAAAGTAAGCACACTTGAGAAGTTCAATGTTCCCAAAGTAAGCATTTTGAAAAACAAATGCAAGCATGTTTAGAAAAAAAAAAATTTTAATCACTCTTTTTTGCCTCTTGTTTTATTCAAAGCCAAATGATATGTATGCCCATGGGTAATAAGGTCACCAGGTTAAAAGAGCAATATGACAATTATAAAAAGTTAGATTACAGCTACTACAAACCAGGGCCCATTAGCCCATACTACAGGAAAGTTATCACTATAAATGGCTTTTCCTGTGTCCTTATCAATGCAGTGCACAAAGTATCTCACCCTCAGCTTTTCTCTATGATCTATGTTTATGCCTATCTAACCTCACCAGGCACTGGTAGGTCAGTAAAACTAGGAGGCAGTGAGATATGGCAGGAGAGTGATGAGACAATCTGTTAAGTGTCAGAGATGGACTAGGAGTCACCAAATACTTCAGGGCAAAACTTTCCACATTAAAAAATAATATCTCTAAAGAAAATACTTAAAATACATTCTTATTGCTCAGAAGTACTCAAGGTCACCATGGAAACAATCAGGAAAGCTTCTAGCTCTGTTCTAACAGCATAAAGATTTGAAAATAGTACCTACTCATTTCAAATTACAGTTCTCAGGAAGGGTTTTTGATTAAAAGTTCAATCTTTCTTTTCGTATTTCCCAAATAAACATGATAGATAAAAAAAAAAAACAGGCCTCTTCAGAGTCTCTTACAAAGGAGATTTTCTCTAGATTCATTAAATTATAAACTTTTTGATCATCAAAAAGTTTGATGATCAGGAAACATTCTGATCATCTTTACATCTTTCACTATATTAGGAAATATTTGCTTGAATAAAATATGACATGTTCATTTTTTGTAGATCTTCTCAGAATATACTGGAATATACTAGTGTGAACTGTAAAAAACTCAAGACAGAAATAAAGTACACACAGCTTCAATGACATTTGAAGTAGGGCTCCCCTCCTTTTTTCTCGAACAGAAAAAAACAGATCAACTGATGAAAGTGGTGTTCCCCAGAAATACAGCTCCAGAAACAACTTTAAGGAGACCTAGATCATTAAGCTCTATCTGCCTCTGGCAATGCTAAAATTCTATATCCAAAATTTCCAATTTCATGTGACCAGCAAAATCAAGTGATGTTTCCCTCTCTCTGTACCACCATCTTTGGAAATGTCAAATAAGGGGAGGGGGGGAAAAAAACACCTTATTCACAAACTCTAAGCATCTAGAATTTTGCATATAGGCCCTACTCATTTGTCTTAATTTCTACCATTGGAGTAGTAAGTGATCCCACTTGTATTTACACCCAAACCAAAATTTAAATGTTCATTCAAGTGTCTTTGTAAAAAAATGAAAGAGTTTAAATAATGGATTTTTACTACAGTTATATAAATTAATAAAAATCAATAGTCTCTGTTTAAAGTAGAATCAGGATAGCTTAAAAAAAAAAACTAGGTTATGGTAAAAGTACAATTCTAATGAACACTAAAAAAATCAGTCAGAGCTCTATTTAGTTATTAGCATTCACTGCCAGATCAATGGTCTGTGAGAAGCATTGTCAAAAGCTATGTGAAGTTGATGTATGAATATCTTTTTTTTCATTTGGCAATCAACTATCTTAAAATCAAGATGTAGCCGAGATGTTTTGCTGTTTTTTTAAAGGGGGGTCTCATTTTTTTAAATCAATAATAAAAAAAAATCTGGCCATCAAAAATACACCCAATCCTTCAGATTTGCTTTAAGTCTATGTTCCAATTCTTGCTACTAAATTTACTTGGTTATTAAAGAGCTAAAGTGCCTTTTGATAAAAGTACAGAAATAAGAATCCTAAAACCTTAACTCTGGTAGCAATAAAATAACTATTTTGGAGTGAGGCTAGTCTCTGCCAAGTGAGATGTTTTCCTCATTTAATGCAGTCAAATTTGTATAGCACTATGAGACTGCTGGACAAAGTACTATATAAAATCCAAGATAATATTATTATAAATACATGCATAAGAAACAACACTTCAACTACCACTACTCAAAAGGATCTTGAAGTCTAACCTTGAGAATGCCAAAACTAATCATTTTTCTTTAATTGAAAACTTCAATAGTGTCTTAGACTCTTCAAATATTTATTCCCCAAGTACTTTTATGTAATAGCCAATTGTTACCACAAAGTTCTTTAAGTAATTTCATTAAGTAATTCCCTTAACACCTCAGAAAACTCAAGTCACTTAGAACTGCTAATATCTTTTCCTTTTTCCACACTCCAAATCCTTTCCTTGCTATATCTGTAGTTAATGACGATGGATTTTGTAAATTCTCCCAGCTGCCAGTACAGACCATACCAATAGATCGCAAAGGGATTACATCAGATTATAAAGGGAGAAACATGTTCCAGGAATATTCCTGCCCACCCAACCTTCCCCATCCCCTGCCTCAACAATAATCATGAAAGACTGTAAAGAAATTGTGGGTAAGTTCTAACTCTTCTGCTTATTCACCTCTCCTAATTATAGCCAAGTACTTAAAAAGAGATATTATTAAACGCAAGTAAGAGGTAAAATATTCTGAAATTTAACACAGTTAGTTATATTCGGGGAGATAAACTACTAACTCCAGTTCTCATAATTATTTCTAAATCTCTGCTCTGCACCCTTCTAAGTAGAAGAATTCAGGGGACAAAACTATTAGTTTAGATGCTGAGGCTAACTTACTCTTACCAGAAAAACAGGTCACCAGCTTGCCCATATATAATGGTCCCAGGGAATAATGATTTTTGACAAAGAAATAAGGTCACTTTGAAATAGGCTTTTAAATTTAGATTTTGGCAAGGTTTCCAAATCTAAGAAAAAGACAAGGTGGTAGGGAATCCCTAGGAGGCTTATAAAAGGGGATACTCAAACAGAATGGGGTAAACTATTCTGGGGCATAGGTCTATAGTCAGTAGATACGTGAATCCTAATTCAGCTTTTAGTTCCCTTTAGATGAGGAATTCCTTCTAGGCCTATGGATAAGATTCAGGAGTTAGGGAAGCCTCTGAAATTCTAAGCAAAATATCAGGTGCATGTATATACGTGCATTTTGTCTGCGGAAAGGGTTCACAGCTCTCATCTAATTCTCAGAGGCCTCTTGCTGAAGAAAGTTTAAAAGAAATACTGTACTTGCAGTATTATATTGTCTTTATAATAATGAATTCACTGAACAACAACATTCTTCTTTCCTTATATCTTAGGCTGTTTTACAGTGTCCTTTAGTGACTGAAGGAGAATTAGATAAAACTAAGGTTCTGATGATTTATGTAATACTGAGGGGTTGCTGCCTACTAAGAAAAAATCCATATATTGCTATAATAGCTATCCCTAGACCCAAGATGTCAGAAATCTTTAAAGTAAACTTTTCATTATAGTATAACACACATGCAGAAAAGTACATAAATCAAAGGTGTACATTTGTCAACATTTTTTAATCTGGGAATTTTTTTAAATTGTTCATGAGCAGATGATCATTAACAACAATATACCACAAGAAGATCATAAATGAGGCACAAACTAGGGGTACAGTTATATTTACAGGTTTGCTCCCCCAATCTCTTAATGATACCCAAGATCCTTGTTAGGGGACATATATACACCCTTTCAGTGATAGAAGGGTGAGTGAGCAGCAAATTTGGAGAAAAGTCAGAAAAATGTTATAGTACATACAGAAGCTTAAAGTACATACAAATCTTTGTCCAAATTGACTGGAGTTCGAGGCTTGGAGCCCATAAACATGGCTGACATCACTGGATAGAGTTTTTTAAAAATCTGTAAGACACACTGGTTTCTGTCTTCATTAGACAGATAGTCCATCCATCTTTTTAACTACAACTGCACTATGTACAAGAACTTCAGATTATTATTATTCATCATTCCCCTTCCAGTAAAATTTTTACTTTATTTTCTCCCTTCCTAAAAAAATTATCTTTAATGACTGTAAAATGCTTCATATCCTGTCCCTTACCTGCCCATTTCCAAACTGTACAGGAAGATTTAAACAGTATATAAGTTGTTTAAAACAATTCTATAAAACACACCTACCTTTGCCCTGCACACTTCCATTTGCATTACTACATCAAGGACCAAGTCTCAATTAACCACTATCTGACCCTTGTTCACTTTCTTCCCTCCCCTCCTCCTGCCAAAGTTTGCCCTTCCTGCCAAAGTTCAGCACTTCCTAGAAAAGTCTCACAGCCTGTTTGATATTGTACTTCACTTTAGTCACCAAAGGAAGAATTTACAGGTGCTTGGCCCCATCTATAAGACCATGACCGAAATCTGACCTCCTGTTACAATACGTGAACTCCTGCCCTACTGATAAGGCTGGCAGATATAAGTAGGATTTTTCAAATAATCCTTTGGGAATTTATAAGCAGCACAGCCATAAAAGGGGGGTGAATGGAAGGTCGGTTTCACTAAAAATAATAAATATTGCCATGTTTATTCAAAGTGTGCCTTGTTATCCTCCAGGCCAAAAGTTCAGATAAACACTATTGTAAATGACAAATATTAGAACTTTTTGTTACTTCTGTTATGATCCTTCCGTTGGACACCAATAGAACTGTTTTCCCTTGTATAAGTCCCAGCTCTGATATTGTATAACACTAACTGAGACTAGAATGCTGGATTCATTTGCAGGTCAAAAGGAGGGTAGCTATCTTTCAAAATAAAAAACAAATATTTATTTAGTATTATATACTACTAATTCTAAGTGCAAAGTGCTAGGACTAAAAAAAAATGAATAAAATATGGTACCTGCCCTAAAAAAGTTTATAGTCTATTGAGGAAAAAGAATGCCTATTTAGAATACCATGATATAATACAGTAAGCACTAATGTAAATAGGTACTGAGTCCTATAATAGTGCAAAGAGGAAGAGGGTCCACTGTGCTCAAAGTGAAACATCAGGAAAATTTGCTAGAGGACATAAATAGGAAATAAATATGAATCAGTAAAATAGAAATGGGAATAGTAATTCAGGCAGAAGGACTAGCATGAAAAAAGGATGAGATGCATGAAATAACATGGTACATTCAAAGAACTGGAAGCAGTTCAGTATCATTAAAGCAAGATGGTAAGCAGCAGGAAATATGGCAGACCAGACATGGATATGTACTTCCATATGCTGTGTCTTCTTCTATACTTCTACATTTTACTCCATGGATGACCAATTAGAGCATTTTAAGCAGACAACATTGGTCAGATTTGTGTGATAGATAATTAACATTACAGTGAAAAGTCAGTGAGAGGGTTATGATACAAGGTAGGGAGGACATTTAGGAGACTGTTTTCAATAATCCTGATGAAAATCTGCACTAGGGCAATCATTTTAGGATAGGGGAGGATGAAGTAGAACTACATTTAAGAGGTAACATTTGCAAGATTTGGAGATGTGGATATGTTATTGAGAAAAAAGGAAGGGATTAAGAGTTTTAAGTGGTAAACTGTCAACAAAGTCAAAAGCAGCTGAAAAGTCCAGTAAGATACAGATTCAGGGTAGTGGTATGAACAGAAGATAAATATCCTGGGTTGATGAGAGAATGAAGAGTAAAGAAATAGAGACAAGTATAGGAATGGAAAGGAATGAGAAAGAGAAGATTCACTTTCTGCTCAGTCTTCATTTCTCTATTCCTAAATCTCTTCTTAAAGCCTAATGTCAATATTAAGTACATCAGCAAATAAGAAAATATTTATGTTGTGAATATTTATATTAAATATCTTTGTCATTAATATTATGAGGAGCTATCTTTCACTATACAATAATACAAATTAGTGATTTGAGAATGGGGAAACAAATACAGAAAAGTGATAAATTACTGCCCCCAAAAAGCTGTGAAAAGTCAACCCTAGAAGTTATACATGTTGTGGCCCTCGCTTTAGCAAATGAGATATTTGAGTTCTTATTTAAATTCCCTATAGGAGTGGAACAGCGATATCTAAAAAATAAACATGTATTCCAGAAAAAATAGAGCTGAGTTCTTATCACCCTAGTTGAGATAGGGTGTTTCTTCAAAACTCAAGAAACGTTATGGGGCTTCCCTGGTGGCACAGTGGTTGAGAATCCACCTGCCGATGCAGGGGACACGGGTTCGTGCCCCGGTCCGGGAAGATCCCACATGCCACGGAGCGGCTGGGCCCGTGAGCCATGGCCACTGAGCCTGTGCGTCCGGAGCCTGTACTCCGCAATGAGAGAGGCCACAACAGTGAGAGGCCCACGTACCACACACACAAAAAAAGAAACGTTATGAATGGGGGAAGAGGCCTGTTTCTGCCATATAAACAATGCTTTAAAATTTATGAACAATAAATATTTCAATATTATTGAATACCAGTGTATAGAATTTATTTTGAAGTGGGCAGTTTAAGGTCTCCTTGTTTTGTCCTCACAATTTAAGATTATATAGGCTTTGTATATTTAAGAATGTATGAATTTTAAATAATTGATAAACTTTGCATGTTGATGGCAGAAACTACAACCTCTATCAACATGTCTACACTTTGTCATATACTTTGAAAAATACCAATAACATGTCTAATGACCAGCTTCAGAGACACATAACTTTTGCCATATTAACTACCATTTATTAAATGCCAACTATGTGCCAGAGAAAGGCACCGTTCATACAATATCTATAACTGCACTAAGTGGTAATTATTATTGCATTTTATACATGAGAAAGCTAAGGTTTGGGTGACTTGCTTAACACCACTAGTGTGCAAATAAATTACCTCAGTACTCTTATGAATCACTACTAGAGTTCTCACTTGAGGAAAATCTGTTATTCTATATCATTAAATCTTAATAAAGCTTAAAAAACTAGCATACACACAGTGATGATATAGTGCTGTCATATTATAGTCATTCAAAGGTTGTAACTTCTTTCCTGATATATTATAGTTTTGTTAAAGCATAAGTCCTTGACTTATCCATCTTTAAGTACCACTTATTTATCTATTCATTCAACTAATATTTATTGAGTACCTACACTAAGTACTGTTGTAAGTACTGAGAATATAGCATTAAACTAAACAAACTACCTATTTTCAAGACTTTACACTATTTGAGAGGAAATATTCACTTGATTTTGCAATTATGAGGCTTATTAAACTTTATATGAGCAAATATGGTTCTTTAACAATACATACTATTGAAGAGACTAAACAAAATCATGGAGCATGGAAGCAAGATAATAAGGGAGAAAGGAGAAGGAAGTAACGTGGCAAAGGAAAAATGCGTATTACAGCATATGTGATTTCTACTCAACTTTCAATAAATAGATAACTTCTATCTTATACAAATCATTTTATAAAATAGAAAAAAGGGAAGAATGTTCAACAATTCTAATGAGGTTAAAATAACACTGACTTACAAACCACATAAAGACAATGCAAAAAAAAAGAGTTAGAAGAAAAGAAAAGAAAAGAAAACTATGGCCATAAACAGAAACACAAAAAAGATTAAAAATAAAATAAATAAACAAAAAGCAGTTGAATTCCACAGGGTGTTAAAAAAAAGGCAGTAATACATCCTCATCAAGTTGGATTTATCTAAGGAATGCAAGGATTGTTTAATATCAGAAATATCTATCAATGAAATCCATCACCTTTATGAATTAAAGGATGAAAACCATAGCATTATATCAGTATATCTGGAAAACAAATTCAATAAAATTCAGTACTCATTTATGGTTTTATAAAAAATTATAAGAAGTCTAGGAATAACTAGATAAAGAATATTTACCAAAATCCTATTGCAAACATCAAGTTAATGGAGAAACTTTAGATACTTTCTCTTTGAAATTAGAAAACAGAGAAGGATGTCCACTATCACTTTACTAAACAACAAAGTAATGATGATCCTGGTCAATACAACAGCACGATAAGAACAAAGAGATATATGGCTAGGAAGAAAAGAAACAAAGTCAATATATGCATATATTATGATCAACTACACAGAAAACCTAACATAAACCAAAAAACCAAACTACAATAACTAGCAAAAGAGTTGAGCAGGTTGCCAGATGTAGGTTAACTTACAAAAATCAATAGTGTTTCTCAATATCAGCAATAATATTAGAAAATAAAGTAGAAAATAGCAACAAAAACTATAAGCATTTTGTTGTTAACTTAAAAAAAAATGCCCGACTATTAACATAGAAAAAAATCTTAATTAAATAACTTTAAAGTAGATCTTATTCTTCCACAAATGGGATAACTTACCATTATAAAGTGGTCACTTCTTCCCAAAACTTATCTATAAATTCAATTGATTCAAACAAATATTCTAAGAAATTTTTTCTTATAAACTCAAACTGACTATAAAATATATATGGAAAAATAAAGTTCTATAAATAGTGAAAGCAATTTAAAAGAGGAAAAATGAGAAGGTACTTCTTGTACTATATATGCAGATTTATTACAAAACCAAATATAACAAACTATAGAGCTGAGTAACAGATTCACATAAATATGAATATTTAGTGTATGCCAGATGTACTACCAGGAATTACTGAGTGATGTACAGATTATATAATAGATGGGATTAATAAAACTGAATTCATCATATAGAAAACAATTGAGTTGGACCCCTACCTCATACCTATACATACAGCAATGAAAACAAGATGGATCAAAATCAAAATGTGAATGATAAAATGTTAAAGGTAATGGAAGAGGAATGCTCTATGACCTTGAAAGAGAGAGGGATTTTTTAAAAACAAGAATCAAAAAGTACAGATTATAAGGTTAATACTGATTGACTTGATTATATTAAAATCAAAGAGTTCTGTTTCACAAAAGATAACACAGACATAGTTTACAATCTGGTGGCAAACTGGAAAACAGATATCTGTAATATCTTAAACTGTTAATATCTACAATATTGGAAGAATTTCTGAAATGTCTCTTTCCGGCAAACAGAAAAGACAAAAACAAGAAATCCAATTAAAAAAACTTAACAAAGACTAAAAGTAGGCCGTTCAGAGAAGAAAAATCTTAAATGATTAGTAAGTCTATAGAGAGAAGCATAATGTTACCAGTAATCAGAGAAATGCAAATTAAAATGATATCAATATCCATCAGGTTAGCAGAAATTAGAAATTGGTGAAATTAAATATTATATTGATACATATACCTTATAACCCAAGAATTTCATGCCTAGGTAAAGAAAACAGAAACTTACACACCAGTCCATAAGAGGGTACTATTTGTTACAGCAGAATATTATAGGCAATTTAAGTGTTATCACTAAAGTAATAGATAATTAAATACAGCAAATACAAACCATCAATTAACTATCACGTTTAAGTGGGAGGCAATGAACTAGATATACAGACTATAAGGAGGACAGATATTAAAAATAGCACTAAGCAAAAGATATAAGAAATAGAACGAGGTCCATAAGACAATACTATCTGAATAAGTTAAAAACAAAGACATATACAAGTCACTATATATTTTTCAAGGACACAAACACAACCATGATCATATATTAAACATATTAGAGTTAGTATACTTGGGGATGAGAGACAAATGGGCTTATGGACATGGGATGAATGGAAAAAACATGATAAAATAAAATACAACAGGGGCCTTGTATGAAATGATGAAAAGAGTGTGTCACAAACCAAGATGTATATAATTTATTTAACTCTCTGTACGTGATATTGAAAAGAAACTGTGACTTATTTTAGATGTCTTGATACAATTTTATCTATATCTTGCTTCATTTTTATATAGCAAGAATGATAAATGGAGAGAAGGAAGAGAGAGTGAGAAAAGATGGAGAGGGAAAGAGGGAAGCAGAGAGCAAGGAGAAGTGGGAGGAGGAAGGAGAGGAGAGGAGAAGAAACTATCAGTTCTTTTCTCAAACTACTGGAGATCACCAAAAATACTTCAGGCCATAAAGTCCACCCAAACCATCTGGAGTAATGACTAAGTGACACTATGGTAAATGTATGAGGAAAGAAAATGGATAACACACTGGGCAATAAGACATATTCAAATATACTAAAAACGACATGATAGAAGTTTCACTGAACTTTGCTATAAAATATATCAATAATGGACTTCTCTCATCAATTTGTCTTTGATGATACTTTAGCTTCATAGTTTAATTTTTTTATTGACTGTATGTATCTGTGTGTCTGCATGTAGGTGTACTACCAAGGAGAAAGCACCTTTCTTAGGATACCATTAATACCCATAATATTTCTCCCCAGAGAGGTTCCTCTTCCCATGTGTGTTATATGACAAAGGAAGAATTATCAGGAATGATAAAGCAAACATTTTTTACAAATATTATTTTAATATGTAAAGATAGGCTATTATATAAAGAAATCTGAATATATATAGAAATATATATATAGAAATCTACATATATATAGAAATCTATATATATAAAGAAATATACATAGAAATCTGAATTTGTGTGTTACTATTTCTAGGTATAAGCTAAAAATTTGTTGATGACTGATAGAAATTAACATTACTAGCTATAGCGTATCACATGGCAAATATAAATAAAAGATTCAAGAAGAAAGAATTATTTTTTTAATAATTGATACTCCTTAAGTAACAGTTTCTTATTCCTTACTCTTAATACTAAACAGAAAAACTATCAAATATGAGAATGCAGAGTTTTGAATTCAATATAGATTTTTATTAGGCAGAGCCCGATAAACACTCACCAGGACAGAATATATGTGTAGACATCGATAAACAGGAGAGAAATCAACCAAATCTTGGGCCCCAGGTACCTGCAAAACAACCAAGATTGTCATAAAATATTCAAACAAGGCTATTAAGAGCAACTACACTCTTTTTTAACACTCAAGTGTTAAAAAAAAAAAAAAGTATGCTTCCAGAAACCTAGTTTTGGCATTTCAGCCATGGCATTAATAAACAATGAGGATATCACCAAGGCTGGGACACAGAACAGAAACAGGTGTAACTGGTCCTGCATCTGCTTTTAGAGACACATTTGGAGCCTGCAGGAAAAAGAAGGAAAAGAAAAAGGTGGAAATGTGACTTTGCTAACTTGACTTTGTCTTCTTAGATACATGGTACTCTACATAAAAAAACTAAGTTTCAGTGGTCAAAAACAAAACTTGCCACTTGAATGGCCTGCCAGGCAACTTCTGAAGGGCATAAGAATCAGTGAATATTTAAGTCAGCATGCACTCAAAATACAGAAATATGCCAGGAAGAAGGGGAGATGATTTTTTTTTAATTTTATTTATTTAGTTAGTTAGTTGCACCAGGTCTTAGTTGCAGCCAGTGGGCTCCTTAGTTATGGTTCACGGACTCCTTAGTTACGGCTCGCCAGCTCCTTAGTTGCAGTACACATGTGGGATCTAGTTCCCTAGCCAGGGATCGAACCCGGGCCCCCTTCATTGGGAGCTCGGAGTCTTAACCACTGTGCCACCAGGGAAGTCCCTATATTTTTAAAAGTAAGATAATGAATGGAAAACCAAACCTAGAGTAATATCAACAAATTGTAATTTGAACAATGCATACAGATTAATCCTAGACATCAAAAGAGAAAGTAAGGGCTTCCCTGGTGGCACAGTGGTTAAGAGTCCGCCTGCCAATGCAGGGGACACGGGTTCGTGCCCCGGTCTGGGAGGATCCCACGTGCCACGGAGCGGCTGGGCCCGTGGGCCATGGCCGCTGAGCCTGCGCGTCCGGAGCCTGTGCTCCACAACAGGAGAGGCCACAACGGTGAGAGGCCCGCGTACCGCAAAAAAAAAAAGAGAGAAAGTAAAACAAAACACATCAGGTAAGAACTGCAGTATAGTCACAGTGCTAAAACTGATTTGTTACAATTGTGATGATGAATAAGTCACACTTTACTTTGACCTCAATTTCCTCATCTGAAAAAAAACTATCCAGTTGACCCCTAGAAATTTAACAAGAATAAAAGGAAACACTGAAAGCAAATATTAAACAAAATAAAACAAAAAAGAAAAGACAAAATTACATAAAGAAATACAGTAGTCAAAATAAAGACCTAGCTAAAGTTTTTACTGTAACACTAGTAACTATATCATTCATCAGAATATAGGCAGCAGGCACATCTAAATTGGGTTGGGCTGATTCATGATTACAAGGTCAGTTTCCTTTACTTTATAAAGTAAGCCTCATATCTTCTTTAGGGAACAGATTCTTCATCAAGATGCTGTTCCTAATGAAACCTACTCATTCTGCAATTCAACAGTACAATACCTACTTTCTTTTCCCTCCAAAACCATCATATCTCTCTACATATTGGTTCAAGTTTATTGACTATTCTGTTCATTTGCTTTGCATCCATGAGAGTAGAGATTAAATCTCTGTTTGGGAATCTCACTCTATACGGTATACACTCTATAAGCACTCAAAACAAACTTTTTGTGAATCCAAAGATGATAAGATGCTTAAGATCCTACACCATGGCCAAAGCATAGTTTCCCTTTAAAAAAAAAAAAGGCATTTAGAAAAGTTAGTAAGCATTGGACTTCCCTGGCGGTCCAGTGGTTAAGACTCCACGCTTCCAATGGAGGGGGCGTGGGTTCGACCCCTGGTCAGGGAACTAAGATCCCACATGCCGCGTAGTGCGGCCAAAAAGAAAAAAGAGAAAGAAAAAGTTAGTGAGCATTGCCAAATTACTGAGAAAAACATTTTATGGACAGATGGGCACCATGTAGGTAAAGAAAAGTACGACTAAAAAGCATGTAAAATTTCTAACTTTAAGGGTACAATGGATACTCATTTTCATCTTAACACAAAAAGAGGCAGCAGGTGATCATTTCAGGCATTCTTATTTGAAATGACCAAAACATTAAAGTACATTTACAGTCACTCCTCTTTGAATTGGAGATTTCAGGGAAATTTATTTTATTTTTCCAGAAAACCAGAGCCTACTAGTGAAAACTAGAGCTAAGTGGAAAACAATCTCGAAAGAAGAAACAATCGAAAATTTCCATTAAATTATATTTACAATAGTATTTAAATTACCTAAAAATTACATGTGCATATAAAAAAAGACAAGAAAGAAATGCATAAAAAAATTTTTTTTTGATTTGTATAGAAAATGAAACTTTTTCCCTTTATTTAGAATTAACGATTATAAAGTTATTTTTTAGAAATATATACTTTTAAAAAGTTTAAGAAAACTTTACCTACTTTTAAATAACAAATTTCATCACAACTTTGTTTATATGCTCTTCTTCATACAGTTTATTTATTTCGTTTTGCTTTGAACTCAGAGCCATGGTTTCATTCAAAAGGAAACTGCTTCTAACCATTGCTCAAACAGAGCCTTGGCCGCTTCACAAGTCAGACCCATCCTTACAGAATGAACATCCACATTAGGGGACAGTTTCCCCAGAAATCTGTGACAAATAACCTAATGGGGCCCTTTACTAATGTTCTGAGAAGACTGGTTTATCTGGGCCAAATAAAAAATAAATATAATTAGAGAGCAGACAAAGGCTTTTCCTGTCATCTCCACCAAATATTTATCAAACCTATTCTCTATGAGGCTGTCTTGACATCATCATATTCAGCTTCAAACTGTTTAAAGTACTCTGACCTGGAAGTACTGGCTCTATTTCTTAGCCTCTGAAATCATAATCCAGTTAAGTCCTCCTAAGCATGCTTTCCTGCTTTGAAAGTGGTACACAGAAATCTAGAAAAGAAGGAGCAGAATGGGGCAAACTTTCTTTCCACCCTCCAAATAGCCTACTGTTTAGAAATCATTTTTCCTCCATGCTCCCTTCTGTGAGGAACACTGTGAAGAACCCAGAAGAGTGCTGTGAGAAGAAAGGTATGTAAAGCATGCACTGACTCATGTTGCTTTGAGCTAGATGTGTTTTCTCTGCTTCCACTAATGAAAAAGAATCACTTACATCTTCAGAAAGGTGGAAGGAGGAGAGCAACATACACTGTACGTGAAGGAATGCTACACGTTTGAAAGGATAAGAAATGAACTTTCAAAAACCTAAATAAATGGGAGTGGGGAAGGAGTACTAGAACAAAAGGCAATGTTTCCTGACTCACATAAATAGTCTATTTCAAGGTCCACATTTTGCTCCCTATTTAAAAAATGCTAAATCTCTGTCAGAGCTGTCTTCATTCTTCTTCTCCTCCATTGCCTCTGCCTCCCCTCAGGTTGCAAAGAATGATCCAAGCAGGTTTAGGTTTCAGCTGGGGCAAAGGGAGGGGTCCAAGGACACTTTCCTAAGCTAACAATGACTGCCTCTAATGGTTTCTGTCTCCTAACAAAAGCCATGACTCGGTCTTTATCAGCTTCATCTAATTTTTCCTTTCCAAAGTAAATAACACAGCCCTTGCATTTTACACATGTCCAAGTTTGACAAATCATTATCGACTGAGACTATAACTGATAAGAGATAACTTTGTGGTAGGACGTTGTCATTTCCTCTCATAAGGGCTTTCTTTCTGAGATACAGAAACATGATTAAAATAGTTAAACATTTCCTCTGCATGGCAGTCAGGAACTCAAGACATTAAGATACTGGAGTCTGTATTTTTCTAGTTCAGATAGATCTATCTTCATACCAACAGTAGCCACAAACAATATACTTAAGATTATCCCACTTTTTTAACTAGTTGTTTTCCTTAAGAATTCACATGAAATGATTTCATCACCAAGGACAGCAGCTGCCTAATTCCCTATATAGTTTCTGAATGGAGCGCCTTCTGCCAGCTCAAACCTCTTTATTTTCAGGGAGGAGCAAAGAGTAGGTAAAATTTTAGATTATGTACCTAAGAAATCTATGCCTGAGAGCACATTATAATATTATATAAATTAAAAGAACTTTGATATATTTTAAAATAACAGATAATATTAAGTTGTTAAAAGAATTTACAGGTGACTGTCCTACAACATCCATAGGCAGATGTCAATGGAGGCAACAACTACGTTAGACAATTAAACATTCACATACCCACTAGAGATCGTGTACTGTTAGATACCAATATATATGGCTAATCTGTCTGTTTCAACCTTATATTCCTATGATAAACATTAACAGCTTCAGTCAAAGAAATACTCCCTAATTATTGTCTATAGACTATTTGCTGTTAAATAGCATTACACCCATCAATACACCAGCTATCACATGATGCCACTAAATAGATGGCAAAAAGAGTCGGACAGAGGATGTTGCAAAGTAAGAAAAGTAAATTTATAAACAGAATTAATGAAAAGCACCCTGAAAAAAATAGTCTTTTGAACCTCTGTACACAATATACATTAGAGAAGATATAAAGATTCAGAGGAGAAATGGGAATATTAGATGTCAAGAAGAAAAGAAACATGAGTATTTCTGATTATGAAAATTCTTACAAAACATCAGGATCTGATTTTTATATGTTTTTCTTCTTTTCTAATACATCTTAGTTCAAGTCAAAGGAAGTTTCTGAAAATGGAAAGGTTAGTGGCTAAGTTCATCTCATATATGATAAGGAAAATGTTTTTAATTTCTTTAAAAAAGGAGATTTTGATTTTAAAATAATGACATTCAAGTTATGAAAATTCTTACAAAACATCAGGATCTGATTTTTATATGTTTTTCTTCTTTTCTAATACATCTTAGTTCAAGTCAAAGGAAGTTTCTGAAAATGGAAAGGTTAGTGGCTAAGTTCATCTCATATATGATAAGGAAAATGTTTTTAATTTCTTTAAAAAAGGAGATTTTGATTTTAAAATAAATAATGACATTCAAGTTTTAACAGATACACTCATTTAATATTTATTTTCCAAAAAAAAGGAGTTAGAAGTTAGTTCTTTCCACTACCTTTAAAGGCTCACTAGTGAAGGGAGGCAGGAAGAAAGAGTATCTGTAGGTAACAACCTGGTAAATCTACCTGCTTTACTACTGGGTAAGCACATCATTAGAAAAGGGGAATAGAGTACAAGAAACCATCGCTTGTCTCCTTCCACTCGAGAAGAGAAGCAAATGTACTAAGAGAGATTTACCTAGGCTGCTGATAAAGACAGTACATGAAAACAGAAACGTATTAGTGTGCTCTAGTTCTGTTGTTCACACAGCTGTCCCAGGAGATACAGACAGACAGACAGACAGACAGACAGACACACACACACACACACACACACACACACACACAGAGGCCATTTATTTCTCTCTTACGAACCCTTTTAAAGTAGGTGGATCTTCCAAAAACAGTATGATAGAAGTTTGCAAGGAATTTAGATATGTTTCTCACTAATTATTTGAATCATTCTCCATCTTGAAAATACTTTTGATTACCACTGAAAACAGTATTTTGGTATTTTGGTTTCTTGGTATTGGTAAATGAATCTAGGGTCTTGGTGCCTATCTCTGAAAATTAGTTGGGTCTCAAGTCATTAAAATGCACCAGGGGGGCTTCCCTGGTGGCGCAGTGGTTGAGAGTCCGTCTGCAACGGGAGAGGCCACAGCAGTGAGAGCCCCGCGTACCGCAAAAAAAAAAAAAAAAAAAATGCACCAGGCATTTTTCTCAAAGGAGAGAACAACAAATGATTAGCCAAAGGGGCACTGCCTCTGAATTCAGAGGATCAAATTTGACTGCCCATATTATGTTTGGAAGCCAGGAAATACCCATCAAACATTTTTTACCAGTGTACTTTTCTGAACTACTTGACTTCCAAATTTCAGAGAAAAGAAGGGTAGAATTCATTTGGACATAAGCTTTAATAAAGCTGGACTAAACACCACAGACACACAAACTAGACGGCATAGGATTCTAAATGACTAGAATTGGCTAAAGTATAAAAATTTTTCTAAGCTTTTAAACATATAAGCATACCCTGACCAGAGCCCTATCCTAAAAAGTACAGTATTTTTCTATTGAGCTTCTCACAAATTATTAGAATTCTTCCTGAGAGATCCCTTGGTAGATTACCACTTAATTTACTCAAGTACTTGCACTAAATAGAAGAAATCAGGAAAAATATTAGCATTTCTCCTTACTGAGACATTGCAAAAAACCTTGTGGCCAAAATTAAATGAGGGTCCCTCAAGAATTCTCTGCTTGAACCTGAACACATAGGAAATAAAAATTCAACTGGTCTTTATTTAACAATGGTCTACTATATGATAAGAAACTCTAAACTATTAGGCAAAAAGGAAATTTAGCACGAATATGGTATTAAATATAAAAGTTCTAAGAGAAGGAAAAGTTAAGGTGATCAAAAGTAGGTAGAAGAAAATAGTATAATATTATAGATAAAGAACTAATATCCCTAATATATAATGAAATCATAAAAACTGAAGGGAAAATAACCCAAAATCATGAGAAAAAAATGGGCAAAAAACATGAGCAGATAGTTTATTGGGGAAAAAAGATACAAATAGCCCTCAAACTTATCAGATACTACATTTCACCCACAGTAAAAGGAATGCAAACTCAAACTATACCATTTCTCATTTATGCAACTGGAAAAATTCAATAACTTAACAAAATGATCTCTTAAGGAAGCTACAAGAAAATAGGCACCTCATACATTGCTGGTAGGGGGGAGGTACAGAAAATGTTACAACCTCTATGGAGCAGAAATTGACATTATCTAACAAAACTACATATGCATTTACCCCTTGAATCAACAATCTAGAAACCTACCCTGAAGAAACATCTCCAACTATATGGAAAACAATTCTCAGGTCTGGGGGTTTATTATGAAACTTTTTTTAAGTTTTAAGGTGTTTTACATACAGTAAAATCCAACCTTTCTAGTGAACAACTCTGTATGTTCTAAAAAAATCCATATAGTCTTGTAATCACTATCACAATCTAGATTTTCAAAAAGGGTTCCACCACCCCCAAAATTTCCCTCCTGCCCCTTTGTAGTCAAATTGTTCCCTAATGCTCAGCCCTTGACAAACACTGATCCATTTTATGTCCCTAGAGTTTTGCCTTTTCAAGAATGTCATATAAATAGACTCATACCAATGTAGCCTTTGAATCTTGCTTCTTTCATTTAGCATAATGCATTTGAGATTCATTTACGTTGTTTCATGTATCTATAGTTCACTTCTTTTTATTTCAGAGTGATACTCTAATTATGGATATACCACGGTTCATTTATCCCTCCACTCATTGGAGGACACTTGGGTTGCTTCTACTTTCTGGCAATGTATGAATAAAGTTGCCATAAACATTCAGGTAGAGGTTATTGTGTGAATATAATGGGTAAATTCCTAGGAGTGAGACTGCTGGGGTCATATGGTAAGTGTATATTCACCTTTATAATACACTAACAGGCTGTTTTCCAAACTGACTGTACCATTTTGCATTTTCACAGCAATATTTAAGTTGTTCGGCACCCTGCCAGTACTTGATTTTGTCAGTATTTTGTTAAGCTAATTCAAATAGCTATGTAGTAGAGACACTATACTTTCATAGGAAAAGATTGGAAATCATTAAATGCCTACATATAAGAAATTGGCTGAATAAACTATGGTTCATTCAAATAATAGAGTATAATTTGGCAATAAAAATAGAATGAGAATGATTTCTATGAACTGATATGAAAATTACTATTTTTCAGGATATATTTTCAAGTGAAAAAACAAAGTACAAAAAATATATATGTATGATGCTATTAATGTTGTGTAAGGTATGAGAAAGGGTAAGTACACACACCACAAACACACACAAACTCAAAATACTGATTACTTACAAAGGGTGTGTAGGATCAGGAAGGGAGCGATAAAGAGGAAAATGGGATTTCACTTAACACATCTTCTTACATAATTCTGCCTTTTGAACCATGTTCATATTTTACATAGTCAAAAAAATTAAATTAATAAGGATGGGGAACCCCAAAAATAACACAAAAAGAAACAAATGAACCTAAGAATATATAAATTTGGTAACAATCACACACAAGAAAATAGAATAGCCAAGAAACATCTGAACAAAATACTCTGAACTATATAGCTCCACTGCATTGTAAAATGAGAAGAACTGCAAAGAAATCTTGGACTTAATAAGTTTACTGCTTTTAGTGACACATGCATAGAAATTCTGAAACTATTTTGTGCTATATGATTAGGCAAATGAGTAAATATATTAATACTCTGGGAACCAGAATTCTCAGAGACACAAATATGGAATAGAAGAAGAGGAAGAACTATGATATCAGGTTTAAATTAGAAGCATCAGGTTTAACTCACAATTTATAAAAATGCCTATGTTGGTATAGCATGTGTATTTCTTAACTCTGTCCACAAAAGGAGCATACCTAATGCCCACATCTCAGTTTCTAAATATCACTGTCCAGTAAAAGGAACAAGAACTCTTTGACAAAATAGCTAATACTGGGGGCTGGGGCAAAACCTGGAGTAGACCAAGAATATCTTGTGCCAGAAAAAAAAGGAAGTGCTCAATAATTGATGAAGACAATGGATGAGACTCCCACTAGCCAGATTTGGAACAACTGAAGAATCAAAATGAAAGACAAAAATGGACTATAACCCTTGTATATAAAAAAGAATATATGTGACAACACTGACACACAAAAAAAAGAAAGGGAGAAAAGTAAAGTTCTTTATAGAATAATGTCAACTAATCAATGTGAATGAAATGATAAAGATAGAAAAATCACTATTTTATAATCACCACAGTAACACATGATTCAGGAAAAAAACCATCAATGAATTCTAAACCAACAGGTGAAAAACAGGGAACAGGATAGCTGCATGATCTAAAAGTATCACTCCATAGATCACTTATTAATTACAAAGGAGGAAAGGCACCTTTACAGTGGAGAAATCTGGTAGACACCACCTTAACCAATTGTGTACATCCTGATATGATGCACTGAAAAGAACATAGTACTACTTTTGCTATATTCCTGACAAAAATGATTAACTGAATCTAATCATGAGGACGTACCAGATGTACCCAAATAAAGGGCTACTAAGGGAGAATAAACAGACATAAAAATTAAATGCAATGTGTGATACTTGTCTACATGTGGTTGCAGGAAAAAATGAAAGAAAAAAAACTGCTGTAAAGGACATTATGGGGACAACTGGGGAAATTTGTATACAAATTATATATTAAGAGGTAGTATTGTATCAAAATTAAAATTCCTGAGCATGACCATTGTATTGTGGTTATGTGGAAGGATGTCATTCTCAGAAAACTAGAAGTTTTTGTATTGAGAGTTCAAATATGATGGATGAAATATGCCACTTTCTTTCAAATGATTCAACTTTAGCTGGGGCAGTGGGAGAGGGTGGAGAATAAAATTGACTTTCAAAATCAATTTTTTGAGAGAAAAATCTCCAAATTTTATAAGTATTTAAGTGAAGGTATATGTATGTTTATCTTACCACTCTAGTAAGTTTTCTAAAGATTTAAAATTTCTTTTAAAAAAGCTTTTTAAGAGAGGATATTACTCTAGAGGTGGGAGTTGGGGATGGGCAAGATGAGTGAAAGGGGTCAAAAGGTACAGATTTCCAATTATAAAATAAATGTCATGGCATGTAATGTACAGCATGGCAACTATAGTTAATAATAATGTATTTTTTAATAATAATGTATTATATACTTGAAAGTTGTTAAGAGAGTAGATCTTAAAAGTTCTCATCACCAAAAAAAAAAAAAAATTGCAACTATGTATGGTGATAGATTAACCAGACTTACTGTGGTGATCATTTTGCAATACACAAAAATATCAAATCATTACATTGTACACCCAAAACTAATATAATGTTATATGTCACTTATACTGTAATTTAAAATTCTTATAAATAAGTAAGAAGAGGATGTTACAGAAGAGGTGAGATTGACCTAGTCCTCAGGGAAAAGTAGAATTTGGTATTTTAGACAAGGAGTTGGGGGGGAGTACATTCCCTACTTGGGGTTATTAGCAACTTAGCACAGAGTGAAGGTGGTAGTTGAACAAGCAATGAGCACATAAAGGAGATATTCCAGAAGACCTGAAAAGGCAAGTAGACTTTTATAATTAAGGCAAATAATTTCAAAACAAGAACTTTACACTATCAGAAAATGAAAAAATTTTAAAGATCTTAAATCAATGAGAGCCATAATAAATTTTTGCCAATGGACAGACCCAAAAGATCAAAAAAATAGGAATAAGAAAAGCAAAACAGAATATCTAAGCATGTCATAATGTTTTCATTCAATTTTGTCAATTGTCTTTATTGCCATTTGGTTATAAATATAGGTACCTACTTTTCATTTGACTACATTTATCCTTAATAGACCAGCTTTCATCAAGAATAGAAATGGAAAACTCAAAGGAGACAGGGGTCAGTGGGTACAGGGAACCAGCACAGCAGGGCAGCATGTTAAACTGTATTCTTTTAACAGACATACTTTGTATATGAAATATCTACGACTACTACTTATATTTACAATGGAGTATATTCTCATCTTTTTTTCCAAACATGTGGCCCTGCCAGTGTATCTTCCATTTTGCCATTTTTTAATACACACTCAGTAAAAGTAATATTTCCCTCAACAACTGCACAAATATGATAATAAATGGCAATATCCAATATGCGGACACAACCGGGATTGTGGCTTAGTGGAAAAACCATATTCTTTGTAGCAACCTTGAAGCTCAGGGCTAGTATATTACTACCATGCTTAGAAAGAGACTAGGTTGGAAATATAGATTTTTTTTATGTGAATTCAACTAACTTTTAAAAGTTTGAAACTAATTTTAAAACTTTTAAGCACTGTACAAGCCAACAACCATTCTGTAAGCTGTTTCTGGCCCATGGGCTGCCAATATACAACCTCTAATTTAAACTCTAAAGTCCTAACAGCATCTTTTATTTCACTTTAACTTGCTGAGAAATAACCCTCAACTTGTTACCTTCTCGTCAATAGAAAGTTCTGCAATAAACAATTTGAAATTTGGATCAAATATCATAACCACAATTTTACATAAGCAATTTGACATTAATTAATTATTGTCACTACTTTATAGGTGAGAAAAGAGATGCTTAGAGAAATTATAGGACTTCCTCCAACAGCACAAAAGCTGACAGAACTTACACTTTTTACAGACAAATCTTGTGTTTTTTTACAATCACCTTGTTATGGACTGAATTGTGCCTCCCCCAAAATTCATATATTGAAGCCCTAACCCCCATAGTGACTGCATTTGAAAATAGGGCCTTTAAGGAGGTAATTAAAGTAACATAAAGTCATAAGGGTGGGACCCTAATACAATAGGACTGATGTCCCTATAAGAAGAGGAAGATACACCTGGGGCGTGCAAGCAGAGAAAAAGCCATGTGAGGACACAGCAAGAAGGTAGCCATTTGCAAGCCAAGAGGAAAGGCCTGAGGATAAACCAACCCTGCTGGCAATTTGATCTTGAGAGTATCACCCTCCAGACCTATGAGAAAATAAATTTCTGTTGTTTAAGCCATGCAACCTGTGGTATTCTGGTATGGCAGCTCTAGCAAACAAATACAACATGTTACCTCAAAATTAGTAAAGTACCATAATCAAAAAGACATCTCAGAAGGCTTTATATTAAACACATGACATTTGTATTTAAATTAGCACTTCCATCGTGTTAATTACATATTTCAAAAAAGACACCAAAATCTTAAGAGTTAAACCTGACATGGATCATTTGTTCGACAAACATTTATTTGATCCATACTCTATTAAGAGTTTTGTGGATAACATAGTGACCACTGCTCACTAACAGTATGAAAACAAATTAAGAGAGATATGTGCCAGAAATATGACACCAATGAAGCGTTCTAAGAATACAGAAGCTCTGAAGTAACCCAGAAACAAAGAAGAAATCATAGGTCCTGCTTCTTCAAGCTATTTCTTACTCAATACTGCTTTATTTCAGTAGATTTTTTGTTTACAGTAGATTGTATTCACCACTCCATGTAAATATACATCATCAAAAACTACATCAAGATATATTTCACCTTTATTCCAAAAAAAGCACACAGTCAGAATGCCATAATAGTAACTATTATATACTGGTAGCATTGTATGTGCCAAGCACTATGACAGAAGCATCATATAAATTACTTCAGTCAATCCTCACAACGACCCTACCCTTAGTAGGTATTATTGTCCCCTTTCTCACAAATAATATATCACCTTAAGTGGTTCTTTGTACTATATCTTCCAATATTTCAAAAATAATATTTTGGGGCTTCCCTGGTGGCGCAGTGGTTGCGCGTCCGCCTGCCGATGCAGGGGAACCGGGTTCGTGTCCCGGTCTGGGAGGATCCCACATGCCGCGGAGCGGCTGGGCCCGTGAGCCATGGCCGCTGGGCCTGCGCGTCCGGAGCCTGTGCTCCGCAACGGGAGAGGCCACAACAGAGGGAGGCCCGCATACCACAAAAAATAATAATAATAATAAAAAAATAATAATAATATTTTGGATAAATCTAATATATTCTCAAGCTAAAATGTTCACTACTTCTAAAAATATTTTTTAAGTTCTGTCTAGACATTTAGAGAAAAGCAATAACATCTGCATATACCACAGTATGACATAAAGATTCAAAACAGATTTCCAACATCAAAACCAGGCCGGCCAAGTGCACCACTCCCCATCCTCCCCACGAAGCAGCTGAAGTCCCACCACAGCTGGAGGGCAGGTGCAGCCCACATGAGGGACAACCCTTGAGCACCTGGCTCTGGTGGCCAGGGAAGACTGTGCTTCCGGGCCACAAGGATCATACCTTATACAAGAACACTCCTTTAAGACTGAGAGAGACAGCGGTTTCACCTAATACATATAGACAAACACAGAGAGCCAGGCAAAATGAGGAGACAAAGGAACATATTCCAAACCAAAAAATAAAAGATGCCCAGAAAAAGACCTTAATGAAATGGAGATAAACAACCAACCGGAAAAACAGTTTAAAGTAATGGTTATAAACATACTCACCAAACTCAGGAGAGGAATGAATGAACACAGTGATATCCTTAATAAGAAGATAGAAAATATAAGAAAGTACCAAACAGCAGTTATAACTCAACTGAAATATACACTTGAGGGGTTCAACAGCAGATTGGATGAAGAAGAATGAATCAATGAGCTGGAAGAAAAGCATGGAAATCACCTAGAAAGAGCAGCAAAAAGAAAAAAATATTTTTAAAAGTGAATATACCTAAGGGACCTCTGAGACAACATCAAGCAGAATAACATTCACATTATAGAAGTCCCAGAAGGCAAAAAGAAGAGAAACGGTCAGAAAAATTATTTGAAAAAGTAATAGCTGAAAACTTCCCTAATCTGGGGAAGGAAGCAGACATCCAGGTCCAAAAGAGTTCCAAGTAAGGCAAAACCAAAGAGAACCACACCAAGACACATTATAATTAAAATGGTAAAAGTAAGGACTAAGAGAGAATCTTAACAGCAATAAGAGAAAAGCAACTTATTACATAGAAAGAAAACCTCATAAGGCTTTCAGCAGATTTCTCAGAAGAAACTTTGCAGGCCATAAGTGAATGGCATGACATATTCAAATTACTGAAAGGAAAAATTTTCCAACCAATAATTCTCTACCCAACAAGGTTATCATTCAGAATTAAAGGAGAGATAAAGAGTTTTCCAAATATGCAAAAGTTAAAGAAGTTTATCACCACTAAAGTGGACTGACTTATAAGAAATGTTACAGGGAATTCCCTAAGTTGAAAAAAAATGGCACTAATTAATAAGGAGAAAACATAAGAAAATTAAAATCTCACAGGAAAAGGTAAATAAGAAGGAAGCAGATCAATCACTTATAATGCTACCATGAAGTTTAAAAGACAAAGGAAATAAAATTAGCTAAAAATACAATAATTTGCTAAGGGAACATAAAATAAAAAGATGTTAAATGTGACATCAAAAACATAAAATGTAGTGGGATAGTAAAAAATGTAGAATTGTGGAATGTGCTCAAATTTAAGTTGCTATCAACTTAAAATAGACTGTTATATACATGGGATGATACATGTGAACCTGATAACTACAAAGAAAAAACTTATAGTAAATACACAAATGAAAATGAGAAAGGAATCTAAACAAAGCACTAAAGAAAATCATCAAACCACAAGGGAAGAGAGAAAAAGAAACAGAGAAACTATAGAAATAGCTAGAAAACAAATCACAGAATGGCAATAAGTACATACCTATCAATAATCACTTTAAACATAAATGGACTAAATTCTCCAATCAAAAGACAGAGTGGCTGAATGGATTAAAGACCAAAAATAAAAAACAAGACCCATCTATATGCTGCCTACAAAAGACTCAATTCATAAGTAAGGACATAAACAGACTGGATGTAAAAGGATGGAAAAACACATTCCATGCAAATGGAAATGAAAAGAAAGCTGGTATAGCTATACTCATATGAGACAAAATGGACTCTAAAACAAAGACTGTAATAAAAAACAAACAGAGGCACTACATAACAATAAGGGGGTTAATACAGCAAGAAGATATAACGTTTATAAATATGTGCGAGGCAAATGTGATAACCACTACACTATGGAAACAACACTTAAAATATGTATGCACCCAACATAGGAGTACCAAAATATATAAAGCAAATATTAACGAACTTAAAGGGAAAATTAATAGCAATACAATAATAGTAGGGGACACTGACACCCCACTTATAGCAATAGATACACCATCCAGACAGAAAATCAGTAAGAAAACATCAGCCTTAAATGACATATTAGATCTGATGGAATTAATAGATTTATACAGAATACTCCATCTAAAAGCAACAGAATACACATTCTTCTCAAGTACACATGGAACATTCTCCAGGATAAATCACTTGTTAGGCCAAAATTCAAGTCTCAATAAATTTAAGATGACCAAAATCATATGAAGCATCTTTTCTGGCCACAAAGCTATGAAAATAGAAATCAATTACAAGAGGAAAACTGAAAAAAAAAAAAAAAACACCCCACAAAAATGTGGAAATTAAACAACATGCTACTAAACAACCAGTGGGTCACTGACGAAATCAAAAATGAAATCATAAAATATGTAGAGACAAGTGAAAACAGAAATATTACATACTAAAATCTGTGGGGTGCAGCAAATGTAGTTCTTAGAAGGAAGTCAACAGCAACACAGGACTACTTCAAGAAACAAGAGAAATCTAACTTTACACTTTAAGGAACTAAAAAAAGAAGAACAAACAAAGCCCAAAGTTAGTAGAAGGAAGAAAATAATAAGATCAGTGCAGAAATAAATGAAATAGAGACTAAAAAGACAATAGAAAAGATCAATGAAACTAAGAGCTGGTTCTTTAACAAGATAAACAAAATTGACAAGCTTTTAGACTAAGCAAGAAAAAAAGTGAGAGGGCTCAAATAAAATCGGAAATGAAAGAGAAGTTAAAACTGATACCACAAAAATACAAAGGATGATAAGAGAATACTATGAACAATAATATGCCAACAAATTGGACAACCTAAAAGAAACAGATAAATCCCTAAAAACATACAGTCTACCAAGATTAAATCATGAGAAAATAGAAATGTTAAATAGACTGATTACTAGGAAGGAGATTGAATCAGTAATCAAAAACCTCCCAGCAAACAAAAGGCCTAGACCCAATGGCTTCACCAGTGAATCATCCCAAATATTCAAAAAAGATTTAATACCAATCCTTCTCAAACTCCCCCAAAAAAATGAATAGGAGGGAATGCTTCCAAACACTTTTTAGGAGGCCAGCATTACCCTGATTCCAAAACTAGACAAGGACAACACCAAAAAGAAAACTACAGGCCAATATCTCTCATGGACATAGAGGTAAAAACATCAACAACATATTAGCAACTGAATTCGACAATACATTAAAAGAATTATACACCACAATCAAGTGGGATTTACTCCAGGGATCAAGGATAGTTCAACATCCACAAATCAACTGATGTGATATACCACATTAACAAAATGAAGGATAAAAATCATATGACTATTTCAGTAAATGCAGAAAAAGCTTTTAAAATTCAAGATTCACTTACGATAAAAACTCTCAAAGTGGGTACAGAGGGAATATACTTCAACATAATAAAGGTGATATATGACAGACCCACAGCTAACACCACAGTCAACAGTGAAAAGCTGAAAGCTTTCCCTCTAAGATCAGAAATAAAACAAGGATGCCCACTCTCACCACTTATACTCAAAAAAGTATTCAAAGCCATAGCCACAGCAATTAGGCAAGGAAAAGAAATAAAAGGCATCCAAATTAGAAAAAAAAAAAAAGAAGAAGACTGT
This sequence comes from Physeter macrocephalus, assembly GCF_002837175.3. Lineage (NCBI taxonomy): Eukaryota > Metazoa > Chordata > Mammalia > Artiodactyla > Physeteridae > Physeter > Physeter macrocephalus. Next base: position 87,139,365 of record NC_041225.1, read on the forward strand.
TACTGTTTGCAGATGACATGATACTATATATAGAAACCCCTAAAGACTCCACCAAAAAAACATTAGAACTAATCAATGAATTCAGCAAAGTTCCAGGATACAAAATCAGTATGCAGAAATCTATGACATTTCTTGAACACTAGTACTGAAATATCAGAAAGAGAAATTAAGAAAACAATCCAATTTACAATTACATCAAAAAGAATAAAATACCTAGGAATAAATTTAATCAAGGAGGTAAAAGGCCTATACACTGAAAACTCTAAGACTGTTGAAAGAAATTAAAGAAGACACAAATAAGTGAAAAAACATTCCACGCTCATGGATTAGAAGAGTTAATATTGTTAAAATGTTCATAATACCCCAAACAATCTACAGATTCAATGCAATCCCTATCAAAATTCCAATGGAATATTTTACAGAACTAGAACAAATAATTCTAAAATTTGTATGGAACCACAAAAGATCCCAAATAGCCCAAACAATCTTGAAAAACAACAAAGCCAGAGATATCATGATCCTGATTTCAAACTATACTACACAGATACAGTAATCAAAACAGAATGGTACTGGCCCAAAAGCAGACACACAGATCAATGGAACATAATTAAGAGCCCAGAAAAAAATCCATACATATGTGGACAATTAATTTATGATGAAGGAGCAAAGTACATACAATGGAGAAAGGACAGCCTCTTCAATAAGTGGTATTGGGAAAACTGGACAGCTACAGACCAAAGAATGAAACTGAACCATTATCTTATACCATGCACAAAAATCAGCTCAAAATGGTTTAAAGACTTGAATATAAGACTTGAAACCATAAAATTCCTGGAAGAAAACATAGGTGGTAATCTCACTGACTTCTATTTAGTGATGTTTTTTGGATCTGACTCCAAAGGCAAGGGAAACAAAAGCAAAAATAAACAAATGGGACTATATCAAACTAAAAAGCTTCTGCACAGCAAAGGAAATCATCATTAAAACAAAAAGGCAACCTACTGAATGGGAGAAGATATTTGCAAATCGTATATCCAATAAGGGGTTAATATCTAAAATACATAGAGAACTCATACAGCTCAACAACAAAAAAACAAACAGCCCTATTAAAAAATGGGAAAATGATCTGAATAGACAATTTACTAAAGAAGACATACAGATGGCCAAAAATCACATAAAAAGATGTTCAAGATCACTAATTACTAGAGAAATGCAAATGAAAACCATAATAAGAGGTGTAACCACCTCACACCTGTTAGAAAGGCTTTAACAAAAAGTTAAGAAATAACAAGTGTTGGAGAGGATATGGAGAAAAGGGAACCCTCACATACTGTTGGTGGGATTGTAAATTGGTGTAGCCACTATGGAAAACAGTACAGAGATTCCTCAAAAAGTTAAGAATAGAACTACCATATTATCCAGCTATTCCACTTCTGGGTATATATACAAAGAATATGAAAACACTAATTCAAAAAGATATATGTACCCCTATGTTCACTTGAACATTATTTATAATAGCCAAGACAGGGAAAAAAACTAAGTGTCCATCAATGGAAGAATGGATAAAAAAGATGTGGCATATAGGTATAGATAAAGGTATAGATACAGATCTAGAGATACAGATATACCTACAATGATACTATGCAGCTATATAAAAAGAATGAAATCTTGCCATCTGGGATGATATGGATGGAACTGAGAGTGTTATGCTAAGTGAAATAAGTCAGAAGTAAAAAGACAAATACTGTATGATTTCATTCATATGTGGAATCTAAAACAAAACAAAACAAATAAATAAAACAAAAACAAACAGTTACAGGGAACAGATTGGTGGTTAACAGAGGGGAAGGGGGCTGGGGGATGGGTGCAAGGCATTAAGGGGGTCCATTGTATGGTGACAGATGTGACCATTTGGTACGTAATCACTTTGTAGTATATACAGATCTCAAATTATAATGTTGTACACTTGAAACTTATATAATTTTTTTAAATTCCCCAAATCATACATATTTCCACTGAAAACCAATCGAATTAAGCTGTTGATCAAAAATGGTCAAATATCAGTAGTTTATATAGTTCAACTCTAATATAAGACAAGTTAAAAAAAACTTAACTAAGGCAACCCTTTCATTAGTTTAGACAAAAATAAAATACAATAGGAAGAGAATTTACAGGGGAATAGTTTTCCTGCAACACTTCTCGGCAATCAAGAGACTGACTGTCAGTCAGCTCATGTAGTCAGCTTTTTATCCAAGATGACAATTCACTTCTATGACTCCATCTTCAGTTCCCCAGGCTATCAAGTTTTTCCCATCTCTGGCACAAACTTTATTTCAGTTTAACAATATACTAACTGTTTACTATGTGCAAAGCTATTTTCTAGGTGTTTGGTTTTCCTTACCCATCTCATTCTATGCCTACTATTAAGTATTATCAAACTAAAAACATAGTAAATAATGTACAAATGTCACTTGGCTCAAAGAATGTATTAAGTACACTTCCATTAAAAGCACAGGAAAGGGCAAAAAGTTCTTCGGAGAATGAAAAAAACACCTAAACTTAAGTATATTAAATCAGAATCATAAAATTTCATTAAAAATAATGCAGGTAATCTATTACAAGCAACAGATTTTAGAAGACAAAAATATAACTTTCTCTTCAAGTACTGTATTCATTGCTGGAAAAATGTTAGGACATATTAATGAAAAAGCAATAGGACACCTAAACATTCATGAGTTTGTTTGCTTTATGTACTAAAAATGCTTCCTCATGGTCCACTATAGCCTTGCAACTCAAAGTGTGCCCAGGGTCCAGAAGCACCATCCTTACCTTGGGAGCTTGTTAAAAATGTAGATTCTCAGATTCACCCCCCAACCTGCAGAATCAGAATCTGCATTTAAATATGATTCCAAGGTGATTCCTATGCACATTTAAGTTCAAGAAGCACTTTCTCTACAACATCGTTCTTAACTCAGGTCCTAAGGGCAACATGAGTTTCACAAATTCCCTGAAATTTCATGCAGAGCTTTTTGTGAGTGAATATACATAGATTTTACTGGGTAAAGGCTCCATATTTTTTTTTTATCAAACTCTCACAGGAATATAATGACCTCCAAATAGATTAAGAACTACTAGATTCTATGGCACAGTTTAAAAGTCAAAATATTTCAAAAACTATTTACGCTACTCTCAATGAGGTCTGTTGAAGAATGACAAGAATGAAGGTCAGAACGTCACAGTGGGTCACGGAAGACCTTATCTGAAGAATTTATTCACACCATGCAAGAACTATGCCAAGAAACCAGTTTGGAGACATCTAAATAAATAATTCTCTACATGAGGTTTGAGATTAAGAATGTGCACTTGAAGAAGATTCAAACTGAGAAGTAAATAAATATAAGGTAGGATTTTTTTTTTTAAGATAGGATGCCATTAGAAGACAGCAAAGTGCTGAATTCTTGTTGTAAGAGCTCAATCAGCAAATCTCTAATACGAATTCTGTTTGATTTGGGATACAGAACCATTTTAAAATGTTAACTTCCAAGTACATTCTTACAATATTTCCTTTATGAGGGATATCAACACGTTTTACTAGTCGTACTTTCTTTATCCTCTTTGGACCTCAGAAGACAAAACAATGAAGAAATATGGCACAAAAATTAAAAAGGACTTGCCCAGGATCTTCAGTGAGCTAATGATATCCAGAAGGTTCTGGATAGCTCATATCCAGAAGGTTCTCACTAATATATGAGAACTGTGTACGTTTCATGCTTTCATCTTATCGCATAACCATCTCTTTGGGGTGTGTATTATCCAGGGGCACAGACAATGTTTAACTTCTGTTTCCTTAAGCCATAGTGCCTGATAGAATTTAATTTCCTTAATGGGCAACCAAAATGTAAGTTTAAAATGTTAACTGGACTTATCTTGATCCTGATGTTTTATTGTACTATTACTGTAATTTGTCATCTGTGATGGGTCTAATCCCTGACAATCTGATCTCCAGGGTGGATACATATCCAACCATACCAGTCATTCCAGGCAAGAGAGAATGCTAAAAAATATTCAGGGGATCAAGATTACCCTAAGATTACAAAGTTAGACAGTGAAAAGTTTGGGGCTGTGGTTTTGGCATGGAGAGGAGAGTAAGAAGGTTAGTAAGGGCATAACAAAGAACAATGATGGAGAAGAAACACTGAACCCAGTTTTATCTGGAGAAATGAAACAATGAAAAGGAGACAAATACTTAAAGATAAAACAGGTTACTGAGAACAGGAGTAAATGGTTCCTTGCACATGTCAGTGAGCATTTGAAAAGTAAATAATATGATCATTAATGACAATTTTTACAGTAAAATAAAACAAAATGGCAAAACCAATATCTGAATGCAGTCTGTAAGTCTGCAAAGCTCATGTGCCTAACCACTATACTCACAAAAAACTGATCCAGTTTATGCAAATGATAAGTAGTTCAAAAATGTTTTAACTGGAAATCTCAAATGTCATAGTAGTTTTATTTTTAAAAACACATTAAATATATTTCCAACAACAAAGAAGGATATAAAAAAATGTACTAGTTAAGCCACTTAATCTTATTCTTTACCTGAAAGTGTCACAGAACTAAGAGGTTAGGGATATATCACAAAATTCCCAGATACCCTATAATCACTCATACATTTATTTCCTCCAGAAATGTGTTCTCAACTTTCTGGAACCTTTTTACAATTTCAATCTGAACCATTTCTCAAGCCTAAGAAATCTCTGTTTACTCCTACTGTTTAAAGTAACATCTTTTATTTGTCTGAAGTAACTTTGTTCCAACTTCAGTGGAGATCATCTATCAACAGATCTCTTTCTCTAAGTCAGGTAAACTCTACTCTTCCCTTAATGTAGTACCCAGTCAGTATACAATCAACAAACCCTGAAACTTAAAAAAAAAAAAAAAGGATGAGTATATTTAAAGTCTAAAGAATTAGAATCTAAGATATCTTAGTACATCTTCAGTTTCCTTAAATCAGGGACATTTTTATTTAAAATGATATTTAATATCCAGAAGATAACACAAGCTATGTTATATGGATAAATTCTTCATCACATCTCAAACATACCATATTGAAATGTAACAACAGGTTCACTTCCCCGGTTCAAATGTTAGTTACCTCTTCATCATCTTCCTCATCTTCAACATCCAGAATTCCTGAATCCTGTTCAGACTTGGGGCTAGTGCTTCCTATCTCTGTATCAAAAATTGTATATGCATCTTTCTTAGGTTTTTTCTTGCTACCTATTCTGGGTTGTTGCAAGATGATGTTATCCAGGTTTCTTTGTTGTTGGGCCTAGGATAGAAACACATACACGCAAATAAACAAAAAAAAACAGAACTTAATTAAGTATTCAAAGAACTTCTAATTTTGAACTAATTGGTATCTTAAAAAAAATACAACAAAATCCCTTAATACATAAAGTTTTAGTGCCAGAAATAAAACCAAACATATTAATGTATAGATTTTTAACCCTGGAGCTACCCATCTTTATTCGTTTTCCCAGTTTCCATAGAAAAAAAGATAATCAGTCAATATTATCATGAGACTTCTCAAATACAAACACTAAGTCATCACAAAAAAGAAATCTACTGATTTGTACCTAAGTAGCCAAGAGATTAGTGCAAATGACTGAATATTTATCTCTTGAAAGATAAGTGCTATACTAGAACCACTGTGGTTGGGAGAAGAGGGACAGGAGCCTTTAAGCTTAGGGGACTCTTAGAAACACATATATGGATACAAGAGACCAATAAATTTTAATCAGAAGAATGAAATATCTTAATAGAGTAATCTGAACTAACGAATTCAACAGGATTTCATGAGCTTAGTCTGTGGAAAACAGAGTTTTAAGCATTTCTTTTTCTAAACTTTTATAGAAAAGTATAATTCCCTCAACTTAACAAAATAGACTCAAATGATGGTGTGGTTTCCATAGATCCAAAGAGGTGGAAAGTGTGACTATACAGACTCAACAAAAGAAGTTAAACCAAAGTATTAGAGCTGGAAGGGACCTTAGTCACCACTCAGGAAATAGGCTAGAAGACAAAGGATTTGTCTGAAGCTACAAGGCTAGTAAGTGATAAATCAGAAGCCCAAAGTGTGATCTCCTAAATTCCATATCAGTGATATTCCCACTATACCAACAGTCCCTCAAAGCATGACGAAAATGTTTCCCCCCAAAAAAGAGTTCTGTGGTCAAATAAACGGGAAACACTGCATGTTATACAAGCCTTCTTGTAGATATACGATGCACATTAACAGAATAAAAACTGGGAGAAGTCCTATTTTAAGGAAACTTCTTTAATATGGTTTAACCCAGCACATTCCAAAAGTATTTCACAGTGGAACTTTCCTTTTTAGAAGAAATAATACTAATACTTAGTATCATCTGAAGATACAAAGCTTAAGAAATGTGACCTCCCAGAATATACATTGCTTAATCGATACATGATATTTCTACTCAGTGACAAGTAGAAATTAGTTCAGGAGAAAAATCAGAATCTCCAAATATTCTGAATGAGATTAAGGAATTCTAGATAAATATTCAGTATAAGGTGTTAGTCCAGGTACTGGTTAAATGAGACAATTATAACAAGACAGAGAAAAACTTGAACTATGTGAGCTAGTTTCTGCCAAGAAAATGAAAAGAATCTACATTCCAGAGATTTGAATCAATGGACTAACTTGTTTCTCTGCATAGTACTTGTTGATATTTTGGTTTGACTTACATAAAATACATGGCTTCAGTAACAAAACTGAGAGAGAAGGTATCCAAGTACATTTATGTTTGTACACAAGACATACATATCCTCCAAGTGTTTGAGACCCCAAATTAGATAGAACATTCTTTCTACTCCTCTCAAAAGTAAGAAGTTCTCCCCCACTAACTTCCAATGCAAACCACACAAAAAGGGATCCAGGACTCTAGAAATCTAAAGCTTTCATATTTAAAAAAGCAAGCTCTCAACTAGAGAGTAATCACTTGTCTCTTTATCCTCTCTTTCAGTACAGCAAAACCAAAAGCTTTCATAAGTTGGTCTTATTTTATTGAATCCAAAGTTAAATATTTTTCCTTCACAATCACTAAAATACTATCAGTGTACCAAAAGCAATCAAAAGGAGCCACACTTAAGTACTATCATTTATACTTGAAATGATAAAAATCTGAAAGTATCCTATGGAAGTAATTTTAGATCATCTATGATTTGTTCTTTTTAGGTGTGTCTGGTTTACCAATCAATTTGATGGAGCGCAAAGCAGTTTAGGCCAAATAAGCAAATTAAAATAGCAAACCCTATGCTAGAAATGAGAGCACGGCAAGTTTTATTCCAAGTCTCTATGAGAACCTGGGGTCTCTGTCAAAATTATCAAGGCTTCTCCAGTCTATAAATAAGCAGTCAGGGCAGATCTGCCAAGAAAGAACTGGCCAAGTTGGAAATACTAAAACAGGTAGAACAACGAAATAAATACTCAGATATTACCCATTAGGAAGCAAATGAAAACTACCATCTATTCAAAATGTATATTATGGGACTGGCAGGAAGTGGAGAAGAGTAAATGTAGATATAAATATGTAAATATATGCAATATATATTAAAATTAACATGTGACTCTAAAGTCCATTAAAAAAAAATAATAAAAGCTCTTCAGAGCTCTTTTCTAACATGCTAAGCCACCTCACCAGGATCATTTATTCTGTCCCTCCAAAGACAACCTTGGAGCCAAAGAAGCAGCTACTGATTTCTGCTGCCCAGGTTGGAGTAGAGGTAAAAGAGTATCAAGCACACAAATAGACTTTAGAAAGCATTTAGGCTTTTTTTTTTCTTGGTTGTTCATTCTCTTTGTGAATAATCTTTACACATTTACCCACATCTTCCTCAAGATTCCTCACATATGTTCTTCTCTGGTTTCCTAATATACAGAAATTAAGCAAGGTTTATTCCTCAGCCCCTACTCTTCTACCACTCTTTCCACTCTCCCAAGATCCAATAGCATATCTCTAGTTTTGCATTATTACTGTGTGTTCTACCATCACTTCACTTCCAACATACCTAAAATGGAACTCATCACCTTCTCATTACAATTCCCATGCATATTGCGGCCAGGCTCTTCTTAAACCACATCATCCATCACACCAATTAAACATGAGGTAAACTGGGGGAAACAATTTGAACAAGTACAAATTCAAACTCCATAATCTTATCACTAAGACTCCACAATAATGGAAGCTGAACTTAATTTTCCAATGTATTATCCAAGACTCTCCAATGTGAATCTTCTACTTGGATCAGAATCTACCTCATAATATACTAAAAACATTTCCACTACTGTAACTTTGCTTATGCCATTTCCCTTCTAGATGACCTCTTCCTGCCTGTATCCAACCTTTCCTCCAAAACCCAAGTAAAATTATTCTTCCTTTAGGAAGCCTCCTCTCACTGTTCTAACTCACAGTGTTTTCTCTCTGTATCCCTACTTTCAGTCAAACGTGTATTGAATATCTACTTGGCACCAGATATTGCGCTGAGTATACAAAGAATTTGGGTATACAAAGAATAAGATGGATTCTCTGACTCTTGAACCTCACATCATTCTATTGTACGAAATAGGTAAGCAATTGAGCGGCTGAAATTCAGTGCAAAGAGTATAATGATAGAAATAAATACAGGTGCAGTGATTAGACAAAGGAGAAAGTAATCATATCTGCTTGTAGGGATGTCAGGAACTTCACAGAGGAAGAGGTAGCAAACTGTGCTCTTAAAAGATGAATATGGTTTTTCCAAAGGGAAGTACATAGAAAGGGTAATCATTCCAGAAGAAAGAAACTGGATGAGAAAAGACCACCACATGTGAAATAACATTATCCACACAAGGAATAAATAATTTTGTATAAGAACATAGGTTATGAAGGACTAACAAGAGATAAAGTTAAAGATGCCATACAAAGCAGTTTCAAGTTTAGCTAGTAGGCAATGGAGAAACAAGAGAAGAATGTGAGCAGGGGAAGAACAGGATCAGCTTTACAATTTAGGCAAATCCCCTAGGAGCGGAGGAATGGTCAACTAGGAGAAGATGAAAAATAGAAACAGGAAAACCAATATAGATCATGAAAAGAGTCCAAATAACAATGATGAGGACTTGAATTAAGGTAGCAGCAGCTACAGAAAAAGTAGAAGCAACAGAATTTACTGATTTAAATGTAGTACATGGAAGAGGGGAAGGAAATAAAAATAACTCCAAGTATTCTGGTCTTTATGACTAGATGATGGGATCACTCCAAACAATAGGAACTGTGGAAATAATTAGTTGAAGGTAGGATAGAGAAGATGAGTTCAATAAACCTGTCAGATATCCAAGTAAAAAATAACAGTATGGCACTTCAGTGTATAACTCTTCTCTTCTTTAGGACAGGAAACATACTTCACCATTATTAGAATCCCTCAAGCTCAGATACACAGTAAATTCAGATAAATGTTTACTATATAAAGGCAAAAGATAAAAGAAACTTATTTAAGAATGAGATTTGGCCCAATAAAAGAGAGGGATATCTGTAAAAGACATGATTTGGATATTCTCCTACCTATTAGAAGGTGGATGGGGATGAGGTGGGGGCGACCCATAAGAATTACCTAACCGGAACTATTCACCTAAAAATGTAGCTACTAAAACTTTTATAACTGTCATTACACATGCTATTAAATAAAATTTTGTTGTGAGTACAACTTCCAAGGGTTCCTAGCAATAAGACTCAAAGAGTTAAAATTCTGTGAATCAAAAGCCAAAGGCTCCTTTCTTTATCAGCCCAATACTGACCTCTAGTGGACTACAAGAATACATTAAATTGAGCTTGAAAATCAGAAACCGGTTGAAAAGGGAGAGAGGTGTAGGCTTATAGGTTCAAGACCTGATATAATTAACTAAATGGACTTCAATTACAGGGTGCTATACCAGAAAAGAAAAAAAGAAGAAGAAGAAGAAAAAAAAAAACCTTCTTGGAGTAAGACGGGTCTTTAAATCTAAGCTCTGCAACATATTAATTCCATAACCATGGGCAGGTTCTTTTCAATGCAACATCCCATCTATTAAAAAAAAAAAAAACAAGGTTAATAAAAAGTACTTCAGAACTGCAACAAGGATTAAATGAGATAATACATGTAAATTATCTTGAATTAAAAGATAAGTCAAAAGAAAAAAAAGACACTAAAAATTTAAGTTCCACCTGTCTTCCCTCTGAATATGAGATAGGAATCTTGTTTCACCGTCTATTCTGGAAGCATTGAAGATCTAGCAGTACTTAGATACATAATCATTAATGGCATCTAATACTGCTTCACATTGCCATTCAATTTTGTATTTGTGCTACATGCCAAGTATTAGATATCTGTACTGCACACCTCTTGTGCTCCACTTCAGATCCTCTCAGCCTCAGCTCTTATTCCACATAGAACATCAGCAACCTGTTCTGGGCAGCCTTGGAAGTCTCATATAGTGTAAACTGAAACCAGCTCTAGCATTTACACCACACCTCTAGCTTCTTGCCCAGAGGTTTTGCAGACATCACAGTGTGGAATCCCAAAAGAACTACTTAGCATTCATGATTCTCAACCCAGACGTGAGGCAAACCTTGACCAAAGAGCTGACAGATAAATGCTCCCCATTGCATCCCTCCCATGGTGAGTTCCATATAGCTTCTTCATGGATTAAGGAACCAGACTGCCCTACATTGTACCACTGTACTGACTCTACAATTTTTCTTTTCACTCCTCCTGACCCTTATGCTTGTATACGCCACTCAAACACCAACTTCTCAGGTTTCTCCAGGGAAATCAAGGCTAAAATAACATCCCATACAAAAATACAATGAAGTAGGATTATGACCCCATATCTGAAGCCCAAAGGATGTCCATGAAAATAACTGGCAAGACCAAGATATAAAGACTCCAAAGCTACCCTCTTCAGTTCTCACCAATCAAAAGAACTACAAGACCTGTAATTTCAAAAAGGTTTCTTCATGTTTATTAGTACTAGCTCTGGCAACTAGTATTCTCTGGCGACTAGCTCCAATATCAGATCTTGTTCAAACAAAATAAAAACAAAACAAGGATAGTGAGTTAAAATGAAGGAAATAGAACATATCAAGACCATATCCAAAAAGTTATTTACATATTAGTGTCCATAGGGGTATACAGATACATTATATATGTGTATTTTGTGTAATATTTTAAAGGAGGGATAAACAAATAAACAGTTTTTCATACAATTTAATCAGGTTCCAAAGAATTTCCATCAGTAGAATGAGAAATCTAGGATTATGATATTCATAGAAAATTTTTTTAATGGAAAAAGGTGTTCACTATATCTCCTTCAACATTATAACTGAGATCCTTAGCTGTTTGAAAGTCTACAGTTCATATTTAAACCTATATTTCGTAGAGGGGAAAAAGTCTTTGCACTAACAAAATTCATTTCAACAAGATGTACTAGATATAGTGTATTACAATTTGTATAAAGCAATAGTAAAAGTTAAAAGAATTCTCTTGTGAATTAGGATAATCCCAGCTCTTTTTAAATACTATCTTTTTCTTTCGTCAACATATATACACCACAAGCACAATGTTAATTGTAGTTAACTGTAAAATAAATTACAAAATACATAAAGAAAAAAATGGAAAAAAAATCTAAAATCTCCATTCGGTAATAATCAGTTACTTGATGAATTACAACCCAGCCTATTTTCTGTACATATATAAAGATTTCTCTTTTTGCTCATCTGTATTTTCTATTTATCTGCATAATTGCTAATACATTTATACTGGTACGCCAAAAAGTATCATACTTAAGATTTTAAATCTGCTTTTTGCTCAAAATTATTTCGCAAGTATCTTTCTCTACAAATAAAAATACTTACAATAATATTTGAATTGTACTACATTTCAAAGAATGGATGTTTATTTGAATATAGTCTACTATAGGACATTTATATTGCTTCTAATATTTTGCTATTTAATAACTGCTGCAAAGACTAATTCCAGAGCTAAAATTATGTGGATATCCTTAATTATTTTATTAGAGGAAGAAAACTACTCCCTCAAATGATTATTCGCCCCAACTCAACTTTACAGTACAATTTATCTTTTCCCAATTTATTTTAAATGTCTGCAAAATGAATATAATTTCATGGTTTAAAAAATCTAATAATACTTAAAATATTGTAATAAAAAACAGTAGACTCCCCCTTATGCCTTTTTCCATCCCCAATCCTGCTCCGTAGAGTTAATATTTTTATACCCACATTTCTAGTAATACCCTTACTTTCTGTTAAAAATGTAGATCATTTAAAAATGTAGACTCCCTTACACTACTGCTTCTTAAATTATATTCCCAACCAAGTATTTTAAGTAAAAGCAATAATCAATATTAATCATCATGTCATGTAACCAAACCATCTTACTACAGAGTCAAGTATATATGTAATGATTACTTTTTTTTTTTTTTTTTTTTTTTTTGGTGGTACGTGGGCCTCTCACTGTTGTGGCCTCTCCCATTGCGGAGCACAGGCTCTGGACGTGCAGGCTCAGCGGCCATGGCTCACGGGCCCAGCCGCTCCGAGGCATGTGGGATCTTCCCAGACCGGGTCACGAACCCGTGTCCCCTGCATCAGCAGGCAGATTCTCAACCACTGCGCCACCAGGGAAGCCCAATGATTACATATTTGATTATAGTTCCTTTCTGGTACGGTTTTTTGTTTTTCTTGGAGTTTCAAATTGCCTACGTTTTCAAAAAATTCTCTAATATTCTAGCTACAACAATCTTGATTTTTTCCAAAAAGCTCATCATAATAGACATTCTATCCAAATCTTATTACTCCTAAAGGCATAACCTGGGCTGATTGTCCTATAAGGACTGTCCTATAGTAGACTATATTCAAATAAACACCCATTCTTTGAAATGTAGTACAATGCAAATATTATTGTAAGTATTTTTATTTGTAGAGAAAGATATTTGTGAAATATTTTTGAGCAAAAAGCAGATTTAAAAACTTAAGTATTGGGCTTCCCTGGTGGCACAGCGGTTGAGAGTCCGCCTGCCGATGCAGGGGATGCGGGTTCGTGCCCCGGTCTGGGAAGATCCCACATGCCGCGGAGCGGCTGGGCCCGTGAGCCATGGCCGCTGAGCCTGCGCGTCCTGAGCCTGTGCTCCGCAACGGGAGAGGCCACCACAATGTGAGGCCCGCGTACCGAAAAAAAAAAAAAAAAAAAAACTTAAGTATGATACTTTTTGGCATACCAATATAAATGTATTAGCAATTATGCAGATAAATAGTCATTCTGGAGGGGACTTACTTTCATTTCAGTTTCAATAACTCCATATCTATATTTCACTTAATCCAGACTCTCATTTTGTTGGCACACATCTTCAGATAATTCTTAAGAATTAAGAATTAAATTTCTTGAATTCTTCCATTCTAAAAGTGACTTTAATCCCTCTCCAAATAAACTATAGAATTCAAGGTTGACAATAATTTTCCCTTAGGTTATTAAAGGCATTGCTCACACTACTGTCCCATATTACCCCCTATTGCTAGTGGAAAAAGCAATGATATATTGATCTTCATTCCTTTATATATTACTTTCTCTCTCTGGAAGCTTTTCAAACCTTTTACTGTATATGTTCTCAGTTTCTCAGGGGATGTACCTTGGTGTAGGTCTTTAACTTGTTCATTATACTCAGTAAGCAACACATGTGGAAGTCCTGAGATTTTCTTATATTAATGCTCTGATGATTTTCTCCCCTTGTCTAGAACTCCTAATGGATACTGAATTCTCATATAATTCCTCCTGATGATCTTCGGTTTTTTTAATTTAAGTATAGCTGATTTACAACGTTGTGTTAGTTTCTGGTGCACAGCAAAGCGATTCAGTTATACATATTTATATATATTTGTTTTCATATTCTTTTCCATTATGGTTTATTATAGGATATTGAATATATTTCCCTGTGCTATACAGTAGGACCTTGTTGTTTATCTATTTTATGTATAGTAGTTTGTATCTGCTAATCCCAAACTCCTAATTTTCCCTCCCCAAACCCCTTTCCCCTTAAGCTAACCATAAGTTTGTTTTCAATGTCTGTGAGTCTGTTTCTGTTTCGTAAATAAGTTCATTTGTGTCGTATTTTAGATTCCACATATAAGTGATATTATACATATTTGTCTTTCTCTTTCTGACTTACTTCACTTAGTATGATAATCTCTAGGTCCATCCATGTTGCTGCAAATGGCATTATTTCATTCCTTTTTTATGGCTGAGTAGTATTTCATTGTGTATATATACCACATCTTCTTTATCCATTCATCTGTCGATGGACATTTACGTTGCTTCCATGCCTTGGCTATTGTAAATAGTGCTGCTATGAACATTGGAGTGCATGTACCTTTTCAAAGTAGAGTTTTCGTCTTTTCCAGATATATGCCCAGGAGTGGGATTGCTGGACCATATGGCAACTCTACTTTTAGCTGTAGTTTTGTTGCATTTCTCTAATAATTAGCAATGTTGAGCATCTTTTCATGTGCCTACTGGCCATCTAAATGTCTTCTTTGGAGAAATGGCTATTTAGGTCTTCTGCCCATTATTTGATTGGGTTGTTTGTTTTTTTGTTATTGAGTTGTATGAGCTGTTTGTATATATGGAAAATTAACCCTTTGTCAGTTGCATCATGTGCAAACATTGTCTCCTAGTCCATAGGATTTTTTGTTTTGTTTATGGTTTCCTTTGCTGTGCAAAAGCCTAGAAGTTTGATAAGGTCCCGTTTGTTTATTTTTGCTTTTATTTCTATTGCCTTGGGAGACTGACCTAAGAAAACATTGGTACACCTCCTGATGATTTTTGTAATATTTTTCTATAACAAACCAAATTTTTAATTTTTGAGGATACCAATGAATTTTTCTGACATTATTTTGTTTTCTGCATTATTTGCTCCATCTAGGTACTTTTTGTTGTTGTTACTTCTTTTCTCATATTGGTATTTTTATCTCTCTCTTTCCAGTTGGATATTTTCCTCAAATATCTATTGATCCTTGGCCAGTCATTCATATTTAATAATAAATCACTTAAGAGTTCACAGGAAGGTCTATGGGCATAGGAATACTTGTCATGTAGCATACTTCACTTTAGGGAATTCTACAAAGGAAATCACCTCCTTGATGGTGAAATCCAAATGGCACTTTGTGGCAGTCCTTTATGAATTTCTCTAGAAAAGAATTTTCCAATCTCCCACTTAAGAATATAAGTACAAATATTCCACGCAAGGGAGAGGAGAAGTAGAGGAATTAACTGCTTTATACCCACATCATCTATAATAATTCACAGCTCCAAAGATTCAGCTTGTCTGGAGTTGTCTGTATTGAACTGTTTCCTCCATTCCACATGAACCTGTTTATACTTTCAGTTGTGGCTTAATACACCCTGCTATATATAGTGGTAACTATATATATTTACCACTCTTCCCTCCACTTTCTTTTTTTACCTTCCAGCTATATTATTGACATGTAATTAATACAGAAAGTTAACATTAAACAATGTGCTGACTTGACACACGTATATACTGCAAAATGACTACCAGAGTAAGTTACCTTATATCTCCATTCCCTCATTTAATTATCATTTTTGTATGTGGTGATAACATTTATGACCTACTCTCTTAACAACTTTCAAGTATATAATAAAGTATTGTTAATTATAGTGACCATTCTGTATATTAGATCTTTAAAACTTATTCATCTTATAGCTGTAAGCCTGTATCCTTTGACCAACATTTCCTTATTTCCCCCACCTCCCAGTCCCTGGCAACCACCATTCTACTCTTTATTTCCATGAGTTTGGGTTTTATCAATTCAACATCTAAGAGACACCATGCAGTTTTTGTCTTTCTCTCTCTGACTTATTTAACTTAGCATAATGCCCTCAAGGTCATTCCATGTTTTGCAAAAGGCAGGATTTCCTTGTGTCATGGCTGAAACGTAGATAAATAGATATATACATACAGGTATATATAGATATACATTCTTTATCTGGTTATCTGTCAATGAACACTTAGGCTGTTTCTGTATCTTGGCTACGGTGAATAAAGCCTCCAGCTTTGCTCCTTCTTAGCATCACTTTTCTATCCAGGGTCTTTTGTGGTTCCATACAGATTTTAGAATGTTTTTTCCTATTTTTTGGAAAAATGCCATTGGAAATTTGATAGGAATTTCATATAATCTGTAGGTCACTTTGGGTATTATGGACATTTTAACAATATTAATTCTTCTGATCCATAAACATGAGATATCTTTCCATTTATTTGTGCTTCTTCAATTTGTTTCATCAATGTCTTATAATTTTCAGTGTACAGATATTTCACCTCCTTGGATACATTTATTCCAAAGTATTTTTTTATGTTTGATGCTATTATAAATGAGATTGTTTTATTTCTTTTACAGATAGTTCACTGTTAGTGTATAGAAATGCAACTGATTTTGTGTATTGATTTTGTATCCTGCAACATTATTGAATTTATTTATTAGTTCTGTTTTTTTTATGGAGTCTTTAGGATTTTCTCATATAAGATCATATCATCTGTAAATAGATAATATTTTATTTATTCTTTTTCAATTTGGATACCTTTTATTTCTTTTCTTGAATAATTTCTCTTGCTAGGATTTCCATTACTCAGTTGAATAGGAGTGGTGAGAGTGGGTACTCTTGTCTTCTTCCAGATCTTAGTGGGAAAGATTTCAGCCTTCCTCACTGAGTATGATGTTAGCTGGGGATTTGTCATATATGGCCTCTATTATGTTGAGATATATTTATTCTATTCTAATTTGCTGAGAGTTTTACTGATGAAAAGATGATAAATTTTGTTAAGTGCTTTTCAGCATCTATAGAGATGATCATATAATTTGTATCTTTTCTTCTACTAATGTGGTATAGCACACTAATTGATTTGCCTATGTTGAACCATTCTTGCATCCCAGGAATAAATCACACTTGATCATGATGCATGATACTATTAATATACGGTTGATTTCTGCTTGCTGGTACTTTGTTGACAGTTGTTGCACCTCTATTTACCAGGAATACTGGCCTGTAGTTTTCTTTTCTAGTAGTGCCCTTAACTGACTTTGGTATCAGGGCAAGACTCACCTTGTAAAATAAATTTGGGAGTGTTCCCTCCTCTTCAATTTTTAGAGGAATTTGAGAAGAACTGATGTTAATTCTTCTCTAGATGTTTGGTGAAATCATCCGGTCCGGGGGTTTTCTTTGTTGGGAGGTTTTTGATTACTGTTTCAATCTCCTTACTCATAAATCATCCTTTCAAATTTTCTATTTCTTCCTGATTCATTATGGCTAGGTTGTCCAGGAGTGTGTTGTTTACCTTCCACACATTTATGAATTTTCTAGTTTTCCATCTGTTACTGACTTCTAGTTTCATACCATTGTGACCAGAAAACATATGATCTCAATCTTTAATATGATCTCAATCTTCTTATATTTGCTAAGGATTCTTTTGTGAACTAATGTATAATCTACCCTGGAGAACGTTCTGTGTGCACTGGAGAAGAATGTGTATTCTGCCACTGTTGGGTGGAATAATCTGCATATTTTTTAAGTCCATTTGGTCTAAGGTTTAGTTCAAGTCCTGTGGTTCCATACTGATTTTCTGTCTAGATGATCTATTCATTGTTGAAAGTGGGGTATTTAAGTCCCCTGTTATTATTGTATTGTTGTCTATTTCTCCCTTCAGAGCTGTGAGCATTGTTTAACATATTTAGGTTCTCTGATATTAGATGCACCTCCACTCTCTTTCTGCCAAAGATTTATTATGCCCTCTTCATTCTCATTATAAATTAATGAAAAGACAGTAAATATCAGCAGAGAAACAAAAACTATGTAGAACAACCAAATGTAGATTCTAGAACTAAAAAATATACTACCTGAAATAAAGGATTCATCATTTAATGCACTTAACAGTCAAATAGAGATAACAAAGGAAAAGAGTCAGTGAACTTGAAGATATATGAACAGAAATGATCCAGTTAGGAAAAAAATAAACAAACAAACAAACATGAAAAACAGAGCCTGAGGAATATGGGGGATAATATCAAAAAGTCTAACCTAAGTAGAACTAGAGTCCTAGAAAAAAGGAGAAATAACATAGTGAATAAAAAATATCTGAAAGAACAATGGGTGAAAATTTCTCACATTTTATAAAAGACATAAAGTACCAGAGTCAAGAAGCTCAGTGAATCCCAATGGGAACATCATAGTCAAACTATTGAAAATCAAAGATCAAGAGAAAAATTTGAAAGCCATAGGGGAAAGAAAAACACCCATTATATACTGTGGAAAAACAATACAAATGACTATTGATCTCTCATCAGAAACTACAGAGGCCAGAAAGCAATAGAAATGAAAATAAAATTGAAAAATTATCGACCTAGAATTCTAAATCCAGCAAATATCCTTCAGAAATTGTTATGTGCTGAACTGTGTCCCCTAAAAAGAAATGCTGACGTTCTAAACATCTTAGAATGTGACGTTATTTGGAACAGGGTCACTGCAGATGTATTCAAGATCAAGTTATACTGCAGCAGGCTGAGCCTTTAATCCAATATGACTGGTGCCCTTATAAGAAGAGGAGAAGACATACAGGAGAACATCAGGTGTTAATGGAGCCGTATACGGAAGTGCTGCAACTGCAAGCCAAGGAATGCTAAGATTGCTGGCAAAACACCAGAAGAAAGGAAGACACAAGGAAGGATTCTCTCCTGCAGGTTTCAGAGGGCACATGACCCTGCTGACACTTTGATTTTGAACTTGTAGCCTCCAGACCTGTGAGATAGTAGATTTTTTTTATTAAGCCACCCAGTTTGTGGTGCTTTGTTATGGCAGCCCTAGAAAATTAATACAGGATTGAAAGCAAGAGGAAAACATTTTCAGATAAAAGAAAACTAAGGGAATTTAAGACCAACACACCTGCACTATAAAAGTGCTAAAGGAAGTTCTTCAGGCTGAAGGGAAATGATTCCAGATGGAAACTCAGATTCTCAAGAATGAATGAATAAATGAATGATTGGCATCGAAAATGGAAAATAGTTTAGCAATTATAAAAGAAGAAAAGAGAAGCTGCTTTTTTAATACAGAGTGATCAAGAAGAGTATCTTTCATAAAGTGGCATTTGTGTTTCACACATTAGTGCTTATTTATTTAATACTGGTAGAGGTTTAAGAGACATACATGTAGTTAATATTTTACTCCTGAATTCTTACACAGATTTTATACTATTGTAAACATAATATATTCTAATATCTGGAAGGACAATATCTACCATGTTAATAATATTTCAAGAACCCCTTAGTCATTTTCAAATACAACATTCTTTTAGAACGCCAATAACCTACGGCAGGAGCATTATGGTAGGCTTGCTAAATGTCTAGCACACTAAAAGATCACTCGAGATTATTTATGCATCATTCTATGAGAGGCTGGTCAATGGATAAACTAAATTTCAAGATAATCTTTAACATTAGTTTTGAAAATAGCATTAACTTTTCTCCACAATTTTTTACCACGTATCAGTTTGAGTTTTATATCCTTTACCAATGTCAATTTTTACGTGATTATAAAAATGACGCCCAAATATCAAAAATAAGTAAAGTTGGGAAGAAAAATAATCTAGGGTAGGAAGTAGTACTAGCTACTTAATATTTTATTAACCTAGTCTCCCAAAAAAGATAAGTCATATATAAACAAGGTTTCCTCCAAGGACCACCCCATCTCAATTGAAAAGGGCCAGAAATAGTTCTAATTTAAACTACTGGTTCAGTCAATTTTTCAACTGAATCAATAGTTTCAATTATAACTATGGTATCAACAAAGATGCCAATTTTCCATCTGACTTCTGGGCTTCCATTACAACAAAGAATAAAGTTATACCAAAAAAATATTACTTTTATGGAACCTATTTTTGGTTCAGAAGACAACTGCTAAAATTGGGGGAGAAAATTATAGGCATATATCCCTCTACACCTATTCTGTGGTCAATTTTAACAACTCACATAACTTATAAATAACTTCTCTCAGTCAACCCAAACTAAAGGAGATCTAAAAAGTAAACACCTAATAAATATATTACAGGGAGTCCAACCTGGCAGCATATGAAGATCCTGAACTCACCTCCTCCCATGGACACACCAAATCTACAGCTACATATGGATCATTTCCCTATTAAAAAGATCTGAAAATGAAATGAACTTTTTCTCCACAATAAAGGATAGAAGAACCACATCAAGATGGATAGGAACGGCAGAGACATGGTCTTGACAAAAACCACAGCTCAGTGCAGCAACACACAAGATGAAGGGATCTCACCAGTCCAGTGCTTCTCCTGGAGGAGGAAGGGGTTGGTGCCCCACATCAAGCACCTTAATCCCTGGGATCTGCACCAGAGAGACAAGCACCAAAAACATCTTGCTTAGAAAACCAAAGGGACACAAGGGACACAAAGTGCTGTAGGGAACCAAGATTCCCCTTTTAAAGGGCTAGCAGATGGGCTTACTCACCAAAGACCCAGGAAAAAAACAGCACTTTGCAAAGCACCTGGACTATATGTGAAGGATACTCATTTACTAATCTAAAAGCACCTGCAGGAGGGGCACGGGATGCTTGAAACTCTCTCTCTGGAACTAAAGGAACTGGCAGATGCCATTATTGTATTCTCCACCTACACTGCTAGCACAGGCAGGCAAGTTTGTACAGCACCTTCCCACCACCTTGCTAAGACAGGCAGGGGCAAGCGGTCACAGCACTATTTTGTTGCCTTCCTGAAGCTGAAAAGCATGGGCAGTTGTAGCACACTCCTACTCCCTGGCTCGGATGGGAGAGTAGAAGCAATTGTGGCATTCTCCCACTCCTGGCCTAAAACTGGCACACACTCACAGACAAGGCATTCTCCCACAGCACTGCAGAAACATATGCAAGTACCACACAGTCAAGATATTTTCTCACTGCTTTTCTGAAGCTGGTTAGCATGACTCAGCCCTTTTAGCTCTTTGCTGCCCTTGCTAAAGCCAGAGGGTGCATGCAATCCACACAGGGGACACTACTTGATTACCAGACCTTGGTGGCCAAAGAGACTGGAGCTACAGAGCTCCACAGAACAGTAACAATCAGAAAGACAGTTCTTGGCAGGTCACCACTCTCAGGACAC
This sequence comes from Physeter macrocephalus, assembly GCF_002837175.3. Taxonomy (NCBI): domain Eukaryota; kingdom Metazoa; phylum Chordata; class Mammalia; order Artiodactyla; family Physeteridae; genus Physeter; species Physeter macrocephalus. The sequence continues at coordinate 87,160,657 of NC_041225.1, forward strand.
TACACAGACAGCAAACTGAAATACAACTCCAGTCTTCCTGTGAAAAAGGTCTATTTACTTAGCCTGGAGCTTCAGTCTGAGGGACAAGTTTCAGATTTCACATACATCCAGGGATAAGAAGGCACTCCCAGGTAATGTAAGCAGAAAGACACCAGCCCTGGGCATCCCTCTGGCCATGATACAGCTCAACAAGACCTCCCAGAAAGGAGATTATAAACTCATCTGGAGCCCTGAATTTTGCAACTGTCACCCAGGGGACACGTTCCAGATCTCTTGGACTGGTGGCCAGCAGGGATTACGATTCTGGCCCCAAAGGAATGTATACATTTGCATACTTTAAAAGCTGCTGCCTGAAGATATGTTTGCCAATCAGCTTGAAAATAGGTGCTAAGTGATACTCCTCCCCTGGGCACACACTTACAGGCCTTGGTACACTCTCATCAATGGGGACACATCAAGAATAAATCAGGCAGTTCAGACAGTTGCAAAGGTTTGAAAGACAACAAACAGCTAAGGCAAGGTTGAACAAGAAGATTCATCACATCCACAAGTCCACACCTTCAAGACTGAGTTATCTGTTTCACCTAATATAAAAAAACAAATACAGAGAGTCAGGCAAAATGAGGATGCAGAGAAATATGCTCCAAATGAAAGAACAAGACAAAAACCTCAGCAGAAAAAACTTAATGATACAGAAGTAATCTACCTGAAAAATAATTCAAAATAATGGTCATAGACATGCTCACCTAACTCAAGAGAAGAATGGATGAACACAGTGAGAACTTCAAACAAAGGGACAGTAAATACAAGAAAGTGCCAAACAGAAGTCACAGAGCTGAAGAGTACAATAAATGAACTGAAAAATACACTAAAGGGGTTCAACAGCAGGCTAGATGAAATAGAAGAACAGATCAGTGAACTGGAAGACAAAGCAATGGAACTCACACAGAAAGAACACTACGATGAAAAAAAAATGTTTTTAAGAAAATTAAGGGACCTGTGGAACATGATCAAGTAAAATAACATAGGCAATATAGATGTCCCAGAAAAACAAGAGAAAGAGAAAGGGCAAAACTATTTGAAAAAGTAATGGCTGAACCCTTCCCTAACTTAGGGAAGGAAACAGACATCCAGGTCCAGGAAGCCCAGAGAATTCCAATAAGATAAACCCAAAGAGAACCAACCAAAACATATTATAATAAAAATGTCAAAAGTTAAGCCCATCAGCAGATTTCTGAGAAGAAACTTTGCAGGCCAAAAGTGAGTGGCACGACATATTCAAAGTGCTGAAATGAAAAAACTTACAACCGAGAATACTCTATCTGGCAAGGTTATTATTCAGAAATGGAGAAAAGATTAAGAGTTTTCCAGATAAGCAAAAGCTAAAAGAGGCCTCTACTAAACCAGCCTTATAAGAAATGTTACAGACACTTCTCTAAGCTGAAAAAAAAGGCACTAATTAATATCAAGAAAACTTATGAAAGTAAAAATCTCGGGGGAAAGGGTAAATATATAAGATGGTAGACCAATCATTTATAAAGCTACCATGAAGCTTAAAAGATAAAAGAAGTAAAATTAGCTAAAAATACATTAATGTGTTAAGGGAACACAAAATAAAAAGACGTAAAATGTGACATCAAAAACAAAATGTGGTGGAGGGTAGTAAAAAATGTAAAATTGTGGAATGTACTCAAACCTACATTGCTATCAACTTAAAACAGGCTCTTATATACATAGGATATACATGTGAACCTCATGATAACTACAAAGAAAAAACTTATAGTAAATACACAAATAAAAGTGAGAGAGAGAGGAGTCAAGATGGTTGTGTGGGAAGACCCAGAGTTAGTGTCTCCCCACAACTAGAGTGCCTGCCAGCTACTGGTGGAGGACTCTAACCCCCAAGGAGATGGGACGAATGCCCCTACCGAGTGAACCGTTAGGACAAAGAGGGACCGACAGGGGAGGACAAGTGGAGGCCAGACAAGATCAGTGTCCCTGAGGCCGGGGAGATCAGGAGAGACAGAGGAGATCAGGAGAGGCAGGTGGGAGGGACTCTCCGGAAAGAGTGGGAGAGGAGCAGAGAGCGATCGCCTGCCCCACAGGGGCCAGGAGGCCTGCTGAGCTCCCAAGCCAGTCCCCCCGCCAACAAAGCCCTATCCAGGCCACACAGGTCCTGGGGGCATAGGAGGGAGGTCGGGGAGATCAGAAGTAGCAGGTGGAAGGGGCCATCCAGGAGGACTGGGAGAGGAGTGGAGGGCAATTGCCCTGCTCACTGGGGCCCGGGGAGCTTGCTGAGCTCCCAGGCTGGTCCCCTGCAATCCAAAGCCCACTCCAGGCCATGTGGGTCCTGGGGGCATAGCAGGGAGGCTGGGGAGATCAGGAGAGGCAGGCAGGAGGGGCCCTCCCAGACCCCAGACCAGAGAAGCAGGAAAGGAAAAGAGGGAGTTGGCCCTGCCCACTCAAGCCCAGAAAGCCTGCTGGGCTCCCAGGAGAGGTCCCATGTCCTCTGAGATTGGGGCGCGGGGGGGAGGAGGCAGAGAGCATGCCTGGGCCCCCTCTGCTCCTTGAGCCTAAGGTCCACTCCCCACAGCCCCCAGAGCCTTTTCCAGCCCTGTGGGTCCTGAGCATTGGCCCCACCCACCACCCAAACCTTGCCCTTGCTTAGGCTGCCACTCTCCACAGCCAAGGCTTTTCCCCCACTCCTTTTCTTTTTTTTTTCTTTTCCCTCCTCTTTTTTACTATTGTGGTACGGATGTACCTTCCGATTGTTGATTCATCTATATTTTTATTTTTATATTCTTTCTAACGTATTTGTTAGCTTCCTACTCTAATTTTATTTTTTACTTTGTTATTTTTTTTTGCCACACCATGTGGCTTGCAGGATCTTGATTTGCAAGCACGAGGTCAAGCAGAAGCTCCTGCAGTGGGAGCTCCAAGTCCAAACCACTGGACTAACAGAGAACCTCAGACCCCAGGGAATAGTCATCGGAGTAAGGTCTCACAGAGTTCCTCATCTCAGCACCAAGACCCAGCTCTACCCAATAGCCTACAAACTCCAGTGTTGGAAGCCTCAGGCCAAATAAACAGTACAACACGAACACAATCCCACTCAAAAAAAAAAAAAAATGAGACGGCAAAAAAAAAAAATATGTCACAGATGAAGGAGCAAGGTAAAAACCTACAAGACCAAATAAACAGAAAGGAAATAGGCAATCTACCTGAAAAAGAATTCAGAGTAATGATAGTAAAGATGATCCAGAATCTCGGAAATAGAATGGAAGCATGGATTGAGAAAATAGAAGAAATGTTTAACAAAGATCTAGAAGAACTAAAGAACAAACAGAAATGAACAACACAATAACTGAAATGAAAAATACACTAGAAGGAATCAATAACAGAACAACGGAAGCAGAAGAACAAATAAGTGAGCTGGAAGACAAAATGGTGGAAATAACTGCCGAAGAGCAGAATAAAGAAAAAAAAATGAAAAGAATTGAAGACAATC
>NC_041225.1:87164295-87186821 GCF_002837175.3 Physeter macrocephalus
CTGAATGGATACAAAAACAAGACCCATATATATGCTATCTACAAGAGACTCACTTCAGACCTAGGGACACATGCAGACTGAAAGTGAAGGGATGGCAAAATATATTCCATGCAAATGGAAATCAAAAGAAAGCTGGAGTAGCAATACTCATATCAGATAAAATGGACTTTAAAATAAAGACTGTTACAAGAGATAAGGAGGGACACTACATAATGATCAAAGGATCAATTGAAGAAGAAGATATAACAATTATAAATGTTTCTGCAGCCAACATAGGAACACCTCAATACATAAGGCAAATGCTAACAACCATGAAAAGAGAAATCGACAGTAACACAATAATAGTAGGCGACTTTTCACCCAAGTCCAGGAAGCACAGAGAGTCCCATACAGGATAAACCCTATAGGAAAAACACACCAAGACACATATTAATCAAACTAACAAAATTTAAATTCAAAGAAAAAGCATTAAAAGCAGCAAAGGAAAAACAAAAAATAACATACAAAGGTATCCCCATAAGATTATCAGCTGATTTCTCAGTGAAACATCTGCAGACTAGAAGGGAGTGGCAGGATATACTTAAAGTGACAAAAGAGAAAAACCTACAACCAAGATTACTCTACCCAGCAAGGATCTCATTCAGATTCGATGGAGATGTCAAAAGCTGTTCAGACAAACAAAAGCTAAGGGAATTCAGCACCACCAAACCAGCTTTACAACAATTGGTAAAGAAACTTCTCTAGGGGGGAAACACAAGAGAAGAAAAAACACAAGAGAAGAAAAGGACCTACAGAAACAACCCGAAAACAGTTAAGAAAATGGTAATAGGAACAACATATCGATAACCTTGAATGTAAATGGATTAAATGCCCCAAACGAAAGACACAGACTGACTGAATGGATACAAAAACAAGACCCATATATATGCTATCTACAAGAGACTCACTTCAGACCTAGGGACACATGCAGACTGAAAGTGAAGGGATGGCAAAATATATTCCATGCAAATGGAAATCAAAAGAAAGCTGGAGTAGCAATACTCATATCAGATAAAATGGACTTTAAAATAAAGACTGTTACAAGAGATAAGGAGGGACACTACATAATGATCAAAGGATCAATTGAAGAAGAAGATATAACAATTATAAATGTTTCTGCAGCCAACATAGGAACACCTCAATACATAAGGCAAATGCTAACAACCATGAAAAGAGAAATCGACAGTAACACAGTAATAGTAGGCGACTTTAACACCCCACTTACATCAATGGACAGATCATCCAAACAGAAAATAAATAAGGAAACACAAGCTTTAAATGACACAATAGACCACATAGATCTAATTGATATTTATAGAAAATTCCACCCAAAAGTGGCAGAATACACTTTCTTTTCAAGTGCACGTGGAACATTCTCCAGGATAGATCACATCTTGGGTCACAAATCAAGCCTCAGAAAATTTAAGAAAATTGAAATCATATCAAGCATCTCTTCTGACCATGACGCTATGAGACTGGAAATCAATTACAGGAAAAAAACTGTAAAAAAACACAAACACATGGAAGCTAAACAGTACGCTACTAAAATAACCAAGAGATCACTGAAGAAATCAAAAAAGCTGTTCAGACAAACAAAAGCTAAGGGAATTCAGCACCACCAAACCAGCTTTACAACAACTGGTAAAGAAACTTCTCTAGGGGGGAAACACAAGAGAAGAAAAAACACAAGAGAAGAAAAGGACCTACAGAAACAACCCGAAAACAGTTAAGAAAATGGTAATAGGAACAACATATCGATAACCTTGAATGTAAATGGATTAAATGCCCCAAACGAAAGACACAGACTGACTGAATGGATACAAAAACAAGACCCATATTCTAGAAACAAGAAAAATCTCAAATAAACAATCTAACCCTACACTTAAAACAACCAGAGAGAGAACAAAGAAAACCCAAAGTCAGTAGAAGGAAAGAAATCATAAAGATCAGAGCAGAAATAAATAAAACAGAAACGAAGAAAACAATAGCAAAGATTTATAAAACTAAAAGCTAGTTCTTTGAGAGATAAACAAAATTAATAAACCCTTAGCCAGACTCATCAAGAAAAAAAGGGAGAGGACACAAATCAGTAAAATTAGAAATGAAAAAGGAGAAATCACAACTGACACAGCAGAAATACAAAAGATTGTAAGACACTACCACAAAAAACTATATGCCAATAAAATGGACAACCAGGAACAAATGCAAAAATTCTTGGAAAGGTACAATTTTCCAAGACTGAACCAGAAAAAATTAGAAAATATAAACAGACCTATCACAAGTAATGAAATTGAAACTGTAATTAAAAATCGTCCAACAAACAAAAGTCCAGGACCAGATGGCTTCACAGGCAAATTCTATCAAATATTTAGAGAGGAGCTAACACCAATTCTCCTTAAACTCTTCCGAAAAATTGCAGAGGGAGAAACACTCCCAAATTCATTCTACAAAGATACCAAAACCAGAAAAAGATATCACAAAAAAAGAAAATTATAGACGTATATCACTGATGAACATAGAAGCAAAAATTCTCAACAAAATACTAGCAAACAGACTCCAACAGCACATTAAAAGGATCATACACCATGATCAAGTGGGATTTATCCCAGGGATGCAAGGATTCTTCAATATACGCAAATCAATCAATGTGATACACCACATTAACAAATTAAGGAATAAAAACCATATGACCATTTCAATAGATGCAGAAAAAGCTTTTGACAAAATTCAACACCCATTTATGATAAAAACTCTCCAGAAAATGGGCATAGAGGAAACCTACCCCAACATAATGAAGGCTATATATGACAAACCCACAGCAAGCATCATACTCAATGGTGAAAAACTGAAAGCATTTCCACGAGGATCAGGAACAAGACAAAGATATCCACTCTTGCCACTCTTATTCAACATAATTTTGGAAGTCCTAGCCACAGGAATCAGAGAAGAGAAAAAAATAAAAGGAATCCAAATTGGAAAAGAAGAAGTAAAACTGTCACTGTTTGCTGATGACATGACACTATACATAGAAAATCCTAAAGATGCCACCAGAAAACTACTAGAACTAATCAATGAATTTGGTAAGGTTGCAGGATACAAAATTAATGCACAGAAATCTCTTGCATTCCTATACACTAACAAACAATGAAGAAACAGAAATTAACAAAACACTCCCATTTACCCTTGCAACAAAAAGAATAAAATACCTAGGAATAAACCTACTTAAGGAGGCGAAAACTTGTACTCAGAAAACTATAACACACTGATGAAAGAAATCAAAGATGACATAAACAGATGGAGAGATATACCATGTTCTTGGATTGGAAGAATCAATATTGTGAAAATGACTATACTACCCAAAGCAATCTACAGATTCAATGCAATCCCTATCAAACTACCTAAGCATTCTTCACAGAATTAGAACAAAAATTCATATGGAAACACAAAAGACACCGAATAGCCAAGGCAATCTCGAGAAAGAAAAACGGAGTTGGAGGAATCAGGCTCCCCGACTTCATACTATACCACAAAGCTACAATAATCAAGACAATGTGGTACTGGCACCAACAGAAATATAGACCAATGATACAGGATAGAATGTTCAGAGATAAACCCACACACATATGGGCACCTAATTTATGACAAAGGAGGCAAGAACATACAATGGAGAAAACAGAGCCTCTTTAATAAGTGGTGCTGGGAAAACTGGACAGCTACATGTAAAAGAATGAAATTAGAACACTACCTAACACCATACACAAAAATAAACTCCAAATGGATTAAAGACTTCAATATAAGACTAGACACTATAAAACTTTTAGAGGAAAACATAGGAAAAACACGTTTTTTGACATAAACCACAGCAAGATCTTTTTTGACCCACCTCCTAGAGTAACAGAAATAAAAACAAAAATAAACAAATGGTACCTAATTAAACTTAAAAGCTTTTGCACAGCAAAGGAAACCATAAACAAGACCAAAAGACAACCCTCAGAATGGGAGAAAATAGTTGCAAATGAAATGACAAAGGATTAATCTGCAAATATATACAAATAGCTCATGGAGATCAATATCAAAAAAACAAACAATCCAGTTAAAAAATGGGCGGAAGACCTAAATAGACATTTCACAAAGGAAGACATACAGATGGCCAAGAGGCACATGAAAAGATGCTCAACATCATTAATTATTAGAGAAATGCAAATCAAAACTACGGTGAGGTATCCCCTCACGCTGGTCAGAATGGCCCTTATCAAAAAAGCTAGAAAAAATAAATGCTGGAAAGGGTGTGGAGAAAAGGGAACCCTCCTACACTGTTGGTGGGAATGTAAATTGATACAACCACTATGGAAAACAGTATGGAGGGTCTTTAAAAAACTAAAAATAGAACTACCATATGACCCAGCAATCCCACTACTGGGCATATACCCTAAAAAAACCATAAGTCAAAAAGAGACATGCACAACAATGTTCACTGCAGCACTATTTACAATAGCCAGGACATGGAACCAACCTAAATGTCCATCGACAGATGAATGGATAAAGAAGTGTGGCACATATATACAATGGAATATTACTCAGCCATAAAAAGAAACGAAATTGAGTTATTTGTAGTAAGGTGGATGTCTAGAGTCTGTCATACAGAATGAAGTAAGTTAGAAGAAGCAAAACAAACACTGTATGCTAACGCATATATATGGAATCCAAAAATGAAAAAAAAATGGTACTGATGAACCTAGTTGCAGGGCAGGAAAAAAGAGGTAGACATAGAGAATGGACTTGATGACATGGGGTGGGAGGGCGAAGCTGGGGCGAAGTGAGAGTAGCATCAACATATATACAGGACGTGGGGTGGGAGGGGGAAGCTGGGGTGAAGTGAGAGTAGCATTGACATATATACGCTACCGAATGTAAAACAGTTGGCTGGCGGGAAGGAGCCGCATAGCACAGGGAGATCAGCTCCGTGCTTTGTGACCACCTAGAGGGGTGGGGTAGGGAGGGTGGGAGGGAGACTCAAGAGGGAGGGGATATGGGGACATGTGTATGCATATGGCTGATTCGCTTTGTTGTGCAACAGAAACTAACACGGTATTGTGAAGCAATTACACTCCAATAAAAATCTATTTTAAAAAAAGAGAAAGGAATCTAAACATAGCACTAAAGAAAATCACTAACCACAAGGGAAGAGAGAAAAAGAATTGAGAGAAACTATAAAAATAGCCAGAAAACAAATAACAGAATGGCCGTAAGTACACACCTATCAATAATTATTTTAAACATAAATTGGACTAAATTCTCCGATCAAAAAAAAAAAGCCCCGGGCTTCCCTGGTGGCACAGTGGTTGAGAATCTGCCTGCTGATGCAGGGGACACAGGTTTGTGCCCTGGTCCGGGAAGATCCCACATGCCGTGGAGCGGCTGGGCCCGTGAGCCATGGCCGCTGAGCCTGTGCGTCTGGAGCCTGTGCTCCGCAACGGGAGAGGCCACAACAGTGAGAGGCCCGCATACCACACATAGAAAAAAAAAGCCCCATCTTTATGCTGCCTACAAAAGACTCACTTCACACGTAAGGACACAAATAGACTGAATGTAAAAGGTTGGAAAAACACATTCCATGCAAATGGAAATGAAAAGAAAGCTGGTATAGCTATTCTCATATGAGACAAAATGGACTCTAAAATAAAGACTGTAATAAATGAAAGAGAGGCACTATGTAACAATAAGGGGGTTAATCCAGCAAGAAGATATAACGTTTATAAATATGTATCCACCCAACATAGGAGTACCAAAATATATAAAACAATTACTAATGAACTTAAAGAGAAAATTAACAGCAATGTAACAACAGTAGGGGACTTTAACACACCACTTACAGCAATGGATACATCACCCAGACAGAAAATCAGTAAGAAAATATCAGCCTTAAATGACACATTAGATCAGATAGGCATAACAGATTTATATAGAACACTCCATCCAAAAGCAGCAAAACACACATTCTTCTCAAGTGCACACGGAATATTTCCCAGGATCAATCATGTTAGGCCAAAAATCAAGTCTCAATAAATTTAAGAAGACTGAAATCATATCAAGTATCTTTACTGACCCCAATGGTATGAAAATAGAAATTACAAGAAGAAAACTGGAAAAACCACCAAAACATGGAAATTAAACAACATGGTACTAAAATACTTGCCTCACAAAATAAAAGCCATATATGACAAACCCACAACTAACATCATATTCAACTTTGAAAAGCTGAAAGCTTTTCCTCTAAGATCAGGAACAGGACAAAGATGCCCACTCTCCCCACTTTTATTCAACATAGTATTGGAACTCCTAGCCACAGCAATTAGGAAAGAAAAAGAAATAAAAGGCATACAGGTTGGAAAGGAAGAAGCAAAACTGTCACTATTTTCAGATGACATGATATTATATGTAGAAAAACCTAGAGTCCACCAAAAAACTATTTGAATAAATGAATTCACTAAAGCTACAGGATACAAAATATTCAAAAATCTGTTGTCTTTATACATAAATAATGAACTATCAGAAAGAGAAATCAGACAATCCCATTTAAAATTGCATCAAAAAGAATAAAATACCTAGAAATGAATTTAACCAAGAAGGTAAAAGATCTGAAAACTAAAAGACATTGATGAAAGAAATTGAAGAAAACACAAATAAGTAAAAATCATTCTATGGTCATGGATTAGAAGAATTAATATTGTTAAAATGTCCATACTCCCCAAAGCAAACTACATATTTAACACAATACCTATCAAAACTCCAATGGCATTTTTCACATAATAAGAAGAAATAATTCCAAAATTTGTATGGAACAATAAAATATCCTGAATAGTCAAAGCAATCTTGAGACATAAGAACAAAGCTGGAAGTATCATGCTCCCTGATTTCAAACTATTCTACAGAGCTATAATAATAAAAACAGCATGGTATTTGCAAAAAAACAGACACATAGATCAATGGAACAAAAAAGAGAGCCCAGAAATACACCCATGGATATATGGTCAATTAATTTACACAAAAGAGGCAAGAATATACAATGGGGAAAGGATAGTCCCTTCAATAAAGGGTGTTGGAAAAACTGGACAACTACACACCAAAGAATGAAACTGAACCACTATCTTATACCATATACAAAAAATAACTCAAAATGGATTAAAGACTTAAATGTAACATCTGAAACTATAAAACCCCTAGGAGAAAACACAGGCAGTACTAAGCTCATTAACACCAGTCTTAGAGATTTTTTTTGCATCTGACTCCAAAGGCAAGGGAAACAAAAGCAAAAGTCAATAAATGGGACTACATTTATTAAAAGGTTCTGCATAGGAAAGGAAACCATCAACAAAATGAAAAGGCAACCTACTGCATGGGAGAAGATATTTGCAAATCATATATCCAATAGAGGTTAACATCCAAAATACATAAAGAACTCATATATCTCAACAACAACAAAAAGCAGCCCAATAAAAAAATGGGCAGAGAATCTGAATAGACATTTTTCCAAAGAAGACAAAAAGATGGCCAAAAGGTGCATGAAAAAATGCTCAACATCACTAATCATCAGGGAAATGCAAAGTGAAACCACAATGAGATATCACCTCATAATTGTCAGAATGGCTACTATAAAAAAGACAAGAAATAACAAGCATTGGCAAGAATGTGGAGAAAAGGGACCCTCATGCACTGTTGGTAGGAATGTAAATTGGTGCAGCCACTATGGAAAACAGTATGAAGGTTCTTCATAAATTAAAAAATAGATCTACTGTATGATCTAGCAATTCCACTTCCGGGTATTTATCTAAAGAAAACAAAAATATAATTTGAAATGATATATGCATCTCTATGTTCATTGCACCATTATTTACAATAGTCAAGATATGGAAACAACCTAAGTGTCCATTGATGGATGACACATCAATGGATAAAGATATGGGGTGTGTGTGTGTGTGTGTGTGTGTGTGTGTGTGTGTGTGTGTGTGTGTAATGGAATACTACTCAGCCATACAAAAGAATAAAATCTTTCCATTTGTGACAATATGGATGGACCTTGAGGATAAAATTATGCTAAGTGGAATAAGTAAAACAGAGAAAAACCAGTACCACATGAATTCACTTATACGTGGAATCTAAAAACAAAACAAGCAAAGCAAAACAAAACCCAGACTCATAGCTACAGAGAACAGATTGGTGGTTTCCATGGCGAGGGAGGGAGGAAGGACTGGGGATAGGGTTGGGGGGATCATGAAGTACAAACTTCCAGTTATAAAATAAATAAGTCATGGGGATGTAAAGTACAGCATGGGGAATACAGTCACTAATATTGTATTAACTTTCTATGGTGCTGGATTGTAACCAGACTTATGGTGTTCATTTTGCAATGTATACAAATGTCAAATCACTATGTTGTACACCAAAAACTAATACTGTATGTCAATTATATTTCAATGAAAGAAAGTGTTACTAGGTAGCACAGTCATAGTATATCACCAAAGTAGACAATAAGCTATTATTCTCAATGAACCTTTCATTTCTTCTACATTAGACAGACTTATGGAGAAAATGTCTTCTTTTTTTCTATTCCACTTACAATACTTACAGTCAAAAGCCACTTAAGGAAAACAAAAACACAAGGATAAAATGAAGAACTGTAGTGGTAGAAAGTAAAATCAATAGCAACTTGAGATCCATTCCTTAACAGGAAGAATTATTCCAAAATTATCTCTTCTACTGATTCACCCTTTCAGCAAAATAAAAATTCTTTATATATCTTTATCAACCTTTATCCACTGTCTTCCTTCTAGGAAACTAGGTAATTCTTGCCTTTTGCCCATACCTTTAAATTCTGGAATGCATTTGTAATAAAATCCAGAGTCTCAAGAGCTCTCAGAAACAGAGGAGATACCAATCTTTCAAAAATGTCTGAGGTACAAGTCATTTATTCAAAGGCAAGTATTGTTACCACATTTCTTCATCCCTTCCAAACTCTAATGATTATTTGTTATTTGTTTGAGTACAGGTGAGAGCAAGAAGGGAGCTGAGAAGGGTAGGGAGTAGGAGGAGAGGAAATGTTAGGTAAATCTAAAAATCAAAAAATCTAATATCACTACTAATAGAACCCAAAGGACAAATGCTTCTCATTCTAACAACATTATATTGAAGATTCCAATCCAGTATAGTATTTCCTTTCAAATGTACCATTAGGGTTTTTTTCTCTGCAGTACCTATCATAAAAAGAAGAATCCAATTAGGCCCCAGTTTTTCATTGTCTGCCAGAAAGAATTTTTTTTCATGACAGATTTCTTCACAAGGAAGTTAAAATTAAGGAATTACTAAGACAAAACAACAAAATGGCATGACTAAAAAAAACATACTGGACAGAGTCATGAGATGTAACTTGTAGTTCTAAGCACTACTCATTACTTATATGACCTAACATGATTTTGGTTTGCTTGCTGAAAAGAAAATGAAAATTTTGAGTCTCTAAAGATAATTCTAGCTTGAAAATTATAAATACATTTATTATTTCAACACCTGAAACAACATAAGCTCATTAAAAAAGGATAGAACAAATAATTATCCAACTTTGAAAATTAAAAAACTTTTAAAGGGATCAGTTTTTTTAAGTACCGTAACTCTTTCTGATAAGGTAGAAGATACAAAGTTAATAACTGCTGTAATAATTAATATCTAAAAAATCTGAATCAAAAATAGTCACCGTAGTTCTAAGTAAATGGCAAAATTTTCTCCCTTCCATCTTCTTCGACAAAATAATACAAAGTGCTATGAGTTTCTTAAATATTATCAAAATGGAAAATATTCAATAATATACATTGAAAATTTGAAAAACTTAAGCACATTGTCTAGATAAAGAAAACTATTCTTTTGTTTAAAAAGTAAGTTTTAAATTTTGGAAAGGAGCAGGATGTTAAAGTATATCTGTAATTACTCTGTACCCAATAATCCAGTAAGACATACTGTCTGCCTAAAAATTAATATTCCCCTAGCAAAATTAAGAGAAGTCTAAAAACAAGTTGCTCTAAGTACGTGCATTGAGTTACCAGAATTACTTCCCCATGTCTACCTACATATGCTCTTCTCCTCACGGCTTTGCATCAAGAAAATGATTTCGCAGATCCAACATAACTTACTTGACATGGTATTGAATGAAAAAAAAAATGATGTGTTAGAAACCCACATTTGGATTTAAACATTCTGTTTCAAATAAAGGCTTCTGTAAGAAGTCCAATGCAAAGAAGAAATTTAAAGACCACATCAAAGTGAAGGGCAATACTCCAAACTGCCCTCTAAAGAGAGGAGAATGATGAAGGAAGCCAATTTTTAGCAGAGGAAACCCATACCTTTAGTGTGGTTTACTAGGAAAGCCAGGGTATGCTTCTCCTATCCTGTAAATTACCTTGACTTTGGGGCATGATCTTAGGACTGCAGTAAAGTTACTGGATATAATTCACTGGCTATGTGGAGTGCTAATGAGACCAAGGATAGGGGGAGGCAAATGTATATAAGACAATTACCCATACAGAAAAACCCCATAGAAGGAAAAACTTGGTTATGGTCCTACTAAAATTTATGCATTGTATTAACGACTGGTAATAAAGCAAATCTGGAAAAATAATACAGATAACAATGTAGTTTATAATATAAATAGGAAAGTTATGAAAATACTAAACGTAAGTCCACTTTCTAACACAAAGACTGTTTAAAGAAAAGCTACTAAGAGATCCAATCTATGAAGAATGGGAATATTTGCAAAAAATTACATAAGTTACTATTCTGTACTTGATTCACATCTGCTGGAAACAATAAAAATTACAAAGAAAATACCGCACAAATTAACTTTCCAAAGCTAAGCTTCAACCACTTTGAAAGTTTTCATTAAAATGTCAAAGGTTCTAAGCAAATCATTCTCTTCATTTTATGTGAGAGTCCCTAGCACTGTAACTGGCACACAGTAAAATGTGAAATGACATTTGAAAAATAACAGTTTCTTTCTTCCTTCCATAATAGAACATTTCCTTGCTTTATCAATTGCTTTCTATCAACATAGAAGATACGTTTTTCATGAACCACACTAGGCAGGTACGAAGAATATCAGGACAGCAAGAGCATATCTCTACTACCCACTTCTTTAAGAAGTGCCATAGGAAAAGGAGCAGCATAATTGCAATTTAGTCACCCTAAGAAAGACTGTTAAACATAACAACCATGAACTAGTTCATAAAAACGAATTAAAAAACTGAACCCAATTTCCCACATTTAGTTTTGATAAACCACAGTAGGCAGAGTGTTAAGGAATAGAGAGAACATATCTCTACTTCCTATTCTTAAGAAAGTGCCATATGAAAAAGAATAGCAATAATTGCAAGTTAGCCAATCTATGAAAGACCAAACATTACAAATATGATCTAGTTTATGAAAATAAATTAAAAGGCTGATACAAATGTCACACAAAAACTGAGTAGGAAACTGTAAGATTTAATCTCAATGACATTATTAAAATTTCCAATTTGGACTGTCCATCTAACAAATGTGATTTTAAATGCCTCATTCTTACCCACAAAAGAAGCTAGAAATGCTAGTTTCAAAAAAAAACACAAATTAATTTGCTGTTTTGTGATGATCATTGCAAGATGATTTACTATGAATAGCTAGAAGAGGGTTAAGATTAACTCTGTGGCTCTAATTACTGCATATTTTGTGTTACGATGTTTTATGAGTCTTTTTAATGAGTTGAGACACACTATTTTAAGACACCATTTTACAATATATATAGAATCGTATTTTTTTAAAAATATCAATAGTACAAAAAGCAGGCATTCTATAAGAAGAAAAAGAGAACAAAGTTAATAAAAAATGACAGCAAGAATGGCTCAGGGCCAAAGACCCATTTGAAACTTATGAAATCTTCCTAAGATCAGACCGACATGTGTTCTCTTATTGCTAGGTGTAAAACTATACATTTACACAAGCTTCTGTTTCCAGTTTTAACTTAAAAGCCAGGTGTTTCTCAAGATATTAAAGGTTCCCATGCATCCTCCCCAAAAAATTCAATTTTGTTATCACAGCACATATATCCCAGTAAGGATGACCAAGTTTATATTTATAACGTGTAAAGTAGAGGGTCTGTAAATAATTTTGAATCTAGAAATAGCACTATGTAGCAAATAAAAAGAGGGAATATAAAATGTCTACTAATAGGGAATTGGATCAGAAAAACTAATGGGAAATTATATAACGCAAATGTGAAGAAATTTTATTCAATAAAATCATTTAAAGACATGTCTTTAAAAAATATTTAGTTACACAGAGAAATATTCTTTTTTGTTTGTTTGGCCACACCGTGAGGCATGCAGGATCTTAGTTCCCCAACCAGGGATTGAACCCGTGCCCCCTGCATTGGGAGTGTGGAGTCTTAACCACTGGACCGCCAGGGAAGTCCCTGAGAAATATTCTTAATATTATGTTAAGTTTAAAAAATCAAGATATAATTTATAAATAACAGATGTGGATATAAACAACTGTAAAGGAATATCCACTTCAGACAATGGTAAACTAGATAATTTAAATAAGAATATCTAAACAAAATATAAAAGCCATCTGCTTAAAGACTTCAGAAAGCTAACATGATGGTGAAAACTTATTAGGTAGGCCAGAATCCAGGAAGTGGCATAAGGAAGAGACACCAACATCTGCAGCCATTTTTCATTTGAGAGCATTTACCAATACTGAAAGGGTAAAAGACTGGCTAAATGGCACTTTTTGCAATACCAAAACATTAGAAAACAGGAATAAAAGTCAAGTTCCATCAGGGAGGAATGGCCTTGGGAATACCTTTCTTAATGGCTGAAACCTTGAATGTTGCACCCTTTGACAAGGTTAAGTCAGGATCAGACAGGCCCTTGTAGAGACTCATACTAAGCATTAATTGGATTAAAGTGAACCCAAAGGAAAGACATAAAATCAAAAGATAGGCTATAAAATAAAAATAATTTTTTAAAAAAAATAAAATAAAATAAATATTTTTTAAATATTTAAAATAAAAATAATTTTGTTAAAATTTTTTCAAAAAATAATTTGATGTAGTAAAAGAAACAATAACAGAGAAATTAAGAAAACATAAGTACTACAAAACAAGTGATCAAAGAAGAGAAACAACATGCCAAAAAAAGGGAAAATGTCAGAAGAAACTTTTTTTTAGGAGTGATGAGTGTTAGTGGAAGAAAGTGAGTAAAATATTAAAAGCATTACAGAACTGAAAGAATATTAGAAGCCAGAAGCAATACACCAAGTTAGGGGCAAGAAGCAGAGAACTGACATAAATTAAAGGAAAAATACACATATACATAAGATAACAAAGATATGAAAAAATTAGTGAAATGATGATAAATATGAAGAACAATGAAATGCTAACGAACTGGTAGGTACTATTGCAGATTAAGAGAAAAAACAAGTAGAATATTAAAATGTTGAAGGATAAAAAATTTTTAAAGTTCTAAATTTCTAGGTCAAAGAAAACTATCACGTTCCCCCCAAAATAATCAATACCAAGATACAGCTGAGTAAGATTCCAAAAGTTTAAGTCTAAAGATCTTATCATTATCAAGTCAAAAGAAGTCAAGTAGATCTCAGGCTTCTTTTCAATAACAAAAGATAAGAGGGGGTTAGGAGAGAGAAAGCCCAGGAAGGACCTGTTCCAAAGATAATATAAAAAGCTAAAATGGAATAGACTTCCAGTTTCAGCTCTGAAGGGCAAAGAGCTTAGAAGTTGTCACTCCTGTCCTCATAACAAGAAAAAAGCTAAAAAACAAGAAAACAAACCTACTCTTCTAAATCCATTAGAGAACTGAGGTCACAAGGCAGACTGCCACCCAAGAATTAGAGAGGTAGACACAGAGAATCACAGCTTATCAGAAGGAGAAGTGCCTAAAACCTACCCAGTAACTGGTAGGAAAACTTAAATAATAATTGAATTCCTGGAGGCTGGGTTTGAGATAGCTTAAGAGTTGAAACTCCTGGGGACCCGGTGATAGAAGGGCTCCTACACATCCATGAGTTTTACCTCCAGAAGCCGTCCAAGGTTCTCATGGAGAACATCCAAGAAAAATTCCCTCATACTTACGACAGGGGAAATGGAAAAGTCACCATTTTGAAATATGCCCCCTCTAGCCCTGCTTTATCACAGAAGGGGATTAAAAAGAAAGGTTAAGAAACTCTGAAGGTCACAGCTCAGAGATTTTGTCCAATCTAAAACAAAACAAAACAAAAATGGAGATCTAATCATAAAACTACAAACTACTTCCCTTCCCCAATACCTTACCACCACATCAACAGGGCTCCAGTGTACTTACAGTGAATTACAACTGAGAGAACTACAAGAAAAAGACTCTATTTTAAAAGGAGGAAGTAGGGAAACCCAAAGACAAAAGGTCAAACAAAAAATTGAAGCCTCTGACAACTAGTTATAGCAAACATTAAATACAGCCTAACTCCTACCCAGATAAACATAAACACTCACATTAAAATCCTGTTTTCCTTAGTTCCTATTATATGATACATCACGTCTCGTAGAGAGAGGGTGAAATGAAGAATAAATGGGTACAGGGTTTCCTTTTGGGATAATGGAAATGTTTTGGAAGTAAACAGAGGTGGTGGTTACACAACATTGTGAATGTACTAAATGCCACTAAATCATTCACTTTAAAAAGGTTAATTCTGTTATCTGAATTTCACCTCAATTTTAAAAAAAGATTTTTTTAAATTTTATAATAATAGCTAAATGTATTAGGTTATTACAGTTAATGGGTAAGGGAAATGTACAAAAGCAATGATGATATATGGGACAGAAGGAGGACCTAGGAATACTGTTTTAAGATATCTGCCCAACCTGTGATGTGTTATTTGAAAGTGGAATTGATTAATTATAAATGTATATTGAAAGTGCTAGAGCAACCAGTAAAAGAATTTTCAAGAAAGTATAATTATTTGCTGAGAGAAGAGAGAAAATGGAAACATAAAATACTCAAAACTACAGAAAGCAGAATTAGAAAAGGTTTTTCAAAAACAAACAAAGAACAAATGCAATGAATTGAAGAATCACAAATATGATGGATATTAAGCCAACTATATCAATAATCACTTTAAATGTGAATGGTCTAAATATACCAACTAAAATACAGAGACCGAAAAATGGATTAAAAAACAAGACCCAACTATATGTTACCTACAAGAAACCCACTTAAAACATAAAGTCACAGGTTAAAAAAGTAAAGAAATGGAGAAAGATATACCATGCTAACACTAACCCAAAGAAAAATGAAATAACTATACTATGGTCTGAAGCTGACTTCAGAACAAGGAAAAGCATCAAGGATAAAGAGGGTATTACATAATTACATACTTCCTAAACTTAATGAAGAACGTTTATTAAAAACTTACATAGCACATTATAGTTAATGTTGAGAAACTATATGCTTTCCTCCTAAGATCAAGAAGGAGGTATGGATGTTCCCTCTTATTCAACACTATATTGGAAGTCCTACCTAATGCAATATGGCAAGAAAAGGAAATAAAATGTATACAAATTAAGAATGAAGAAATAAAACTGTCTTTGTTTGAAGATGACGTGATTGTCTATGTAAAAATTTCCAAAGAACCAACAACAACCAAAAAAACCTCCTAAAACAGACAAGTGATTACAGAAAAGTTACAGGATAGAAGTGAATATACAAAAGTTAATTGCTTCATAAATTCCTGAAATGAACAATTGGAATTAGAAATTTAAAACACAACACTACCTACATTAGCACCCAAAAGAAATACTTAGCTATAAATCTAACTATGTAAAACCTATAGGAGGAAAACTACAAAACGCTGATGAAAGAAATCAAAGATCTAAATAAATGGAGATATATTCCATGTTCATTGACAAGAAGATTCAATATTGTTAAGATATCAGTTCTTTACCACTTGTTCTACAGATTCAATGCAATACCAATAAAAATCCCAGCAAATTATTTTGTGGATATCACCAAACGGGTTCTAAAATTTGTAGAAAGGCAAAAGACACAGACAGTCAGCATAATACTGAAGACAAAGAACAGTATAAGAGGACTGACAGTGTCCAACTTCAAGATTTAGTATAAAGCTACTGTGATAAATACAGTGTGGTAGGGGCAAAAGAACACACAAATACTGGGTTGGCCAAAAGGTTTGTTCGGTTTTTTTCCGTAAGATGGTTCTAGTAGCGCTTAAGTTGTCTTTAACTTCACTCAAAACAATTTTGTTAGACTGTACTGTGACAGCTATCATATCAGTGTGCATTAAAAAAAAAAACAACTTATCAAAATTAGTGAATTTTTGTGTAGCCATTTTAATATTGAAGATGTTAGAAAAAAAAGCAAAATTTTTGGCATATTAGGCTTTATTATTTCAAGAAAGGTAAAAGGGCTTCCCTGGTGGCGCAGTGGTTGAGAATCCGCCTGCCAATGCAGGGGACACAGGTTCGTGCCCCGGTCCGGGAAGATCCCACATGCTGCAGAGCAGCCGGGCATGTGAGCCATGGCCACTGAGCCTGTGCGTCCGGAGCCTGTGCTCCGCAATGGGAGAGGCCACAACAGTGAGAGGCCCGTGTACCACAAAAATAAAAACAAAAAAAGAAAGGTAAAAACGCAACTGAAATGCAAAAAAAGATTTCTGCAGTGCATGGAGAAGGTGCTGTGACTGATCGAATGTGTCAAAAGTGGTCTGCAAAGTTTCATGCTGTAGATTTCTTGCTGGAAAATGCTCCACAGTTGGGCAGACCAGTTGAAGTTGACAGCGATCAAATCGAGACATTAATTGAGAACAATCAACGTTATACTATGCGGGAGATAGCCGACATACTCAAAATATCCAAATCGAGTGCTGAAAATCATTTGCACCAGCTTGGTTATGTTCATCACTTTGATGTTTGGGTTCCACATAAGTTAAGCGAAAAAAACCCTCTTGACCGTATTTCCACATGCAATGCTCTACTTAAACTTAACGAAAACGTTCCATTTTTAAAACGAATTGTGACAGGCGATGAAAAGTGGATACTGTACAATAATGTGGAACACAAGACATCGTGGGGCAAGCAAAATGAAGCACCACCAACCACACCAAAGTCTGATCTTCATCCAAAGAAGGTGATGTTGTGCATATGGTTGGATTGGAAGGGAGTCCTCTATTATAAGCTCCTACCAGAAAACCAAATGATTAATTCCAACAAGTACGGCTCCCAATTAGACCAACTGAAAGCAGCACTCAACGAAAAGCGTCTGGAATTAGTCAACAGAAAATGTGTAATATTCCATTACGATAACGCAAGAACTCATGTTTCTTTGATGACCAGGCAAAAACTGTTACAGCTTGGCTGGGAAGTTTTGATTCATCCGCCATACTCACCAGAAATTGCCCCTTCAGATTTCCATTTATTTAGGTCTTTACAAAATTCTCTTAATGGAAACAATTTCAATTCCTTGGAAGACTGTAAAAGGCACCTAGAACAGCTCTTTGCTCAAAAAGATAAAAAGTTTTGGGAAGATGGAATTATGGGGCTTCCCTCAAGGCACAGTGGTTAAGAATCTGCCTGCCAATGCAGGGGACACGGGTTCGAGCCTGCTCCGGGAAGATCCCACATGTCGTGGAGCAACTACGCCCGTGTGCCACAACTACTCAGCCTGAGCTCTAGAGCCCACGAGCCACAACTACTGATCCCGCGTGCCACAACTACTGAAGCCCATGCAACTAGAGCCCGTGCTGCGCAACAAGAGAAGCCACCACAATGAGAAGCCCACACACCGCAATGAAGACCCAACGCAGTCAAAAATTAATTAATTAATTAATTTTTAAAAATTAAAGTATAATTGATGGTCAGGGAAAAGAGAATATTAAAAGAAAAAAAAGATGGAATTACGAAGTTGCCTGAAAAATGGCAGAAGGCAGTGGAACAAAATGGTGAATACGTTGTTCAATAAAGTTCTTAGTGAAAATAAAAAACGTCTTTTATTTTTACTTAAAAACCAGAGAAACTTTTTGGCCAACCCAACAGATCAATAGAACAGAAAATAAATTCCAGAAATAAACCCACACAAATATAGTCAACTGATCTTTGACAAGAAAACAAAGGTAATTCAATAGAAAAGGGAGAGTCATTTCAACAAATGGTACTAGAACTACTGGACATCCACATGCAAAAAGAATGAATATAGACACAGACTTTAATAACATTCACAAAAAAAAAGAAAAATCAAAATGGATCATAGATCTAAATATAAAATGCAAAAATGTAACACCACTAAATGATTAGAGAAAAATCTAGGTGACCTTGGGCTTGGTAATAACTTTTTAGATAACAATACCAAAAGCATGACCCATGAAAGAAGAATTGGCAAGTTGGAGTTCATTAAAATTAAAAGCATCTTCTCTGTGAAAGGCCCTGTTAAGAGAGTAAGAAGATAACTCATAGATTAGGAGAAAATCCTTGCAGAACACATATCTAATAAGAGGATTGGTATCAAAATATGTAAAGAACTCTTAGAAC
Source organism: Physeter macrocephalus (assembly GCF_002837175.3). Lineage (NCBI taxonomy): Eukaryota > Metazoa > Chordata > Mammalia > Artiodactyla > Physeteridae > Physeter > Physeter macrocephalus. The sequence continues at coordinate 87,182,945 of NC_041225.1, forward strand.
TCAACAAAAAAACAAACAACCCAACTTAAAAATGAGCAAATGTTCTAAATAGACACCTCACCAAAGAATATATACAGATAACAAATAACCATATGAAAGGATGCTCAACATCATCTATTATTAGAGAGGTGCTAATTAAAACAACAACAAGATACCACTACAGACCTATTATGGCTAAAATTAAAAAAACAAAACAAAAAACTGACAATACCAAATGCTGGTGAAGATGGGGAGCAATAGGATCTCTCATCTATTGCTGGTGGTAATGTAAAATGGTACAGCCACTCTGGAAGACAGTTTGGTGGTTTCTTACAAAGCTAAATATAGTCTTACCATATGATCCACCCAGAATTTATTCCTAGGTATTTACCCAGAAGAGTTTAAAATTTACATACACACAAATGTTTATAGCAGCTATATTCATAACTGCCCAAACTTGGAAGCAACCAAGATGCCCCTCAATAGGTGAAAGGATAAAGAAACTGTGGTACATCCATACAACGGAATATTATTGTAAAATCAAAAGTAATGAGCTATCATGCCATGAAAAGACACAGAGGAAACTTAAAGGCATACTGCCAAGTGAAAAAAGCCAGTCTGAAAGCCCATATATCATATGATTCTAATTATATGACATTCTAGAAAAAACAAGACTATGGAGGCAATAAAAAGATCAGTGGTTGCAGAGATTTGGAGGTGGAGGAAGGGATAAATAGTTGTGAAGCACAGAAAATTTTTAGCCTGGTGAAACTATTCTGTATGATATTACAATTATGAATATGTGACATTATGCATGTCTCAAAACTTATAGAACTGTACAACACAAAGAATAAGCCCTAATTTAAATTATAAATCTTAGTTAATAATAATATATCATGTTGTCACAAATGGTAGGATCTCCTTCTTTCTCGTGGCTGCATAATATTCCATTTTATTTATATACACACACACACACACACACACACACACACACACACATATACATACATACCACATCTTCTTTATCCATTCATCCACTGACAGACACTTAACTTGTTTTCATATCTTGGCTACTGTGAATAAATCCTTTAATAAACATGGGAGTACAGTTATTGATATCTTGTTTTCATTTCCTTTAGGTAAACCCTTGCTAAGCAAGATAAGTCAAAGACAAATACTGTATAATATTACTTATATATGGAATCTAAAAACCAAAATCTAAATTCATAAAACCAGAGAATAGAATGGTGGTTACCATGGGCTGGGGGGGTGGGGGAAATTCAGGAGATATTGTTTAAGAGAAGAGTACAAACTTGCAACTAGTAGATAAATAAGTCCTAGAGCATAGCACAGTGATTATGGTCAGAAATACTGTATTATAAACTTCAAAATTGCTTAGAGACTAGATCTTAAATGTTATCACCATGAAAAAAGAAATTATAATTATGTGACATGATACAGGTGTTAGCTAAAGCTATGGTGGTAATGATACTGCAATATTATAAATGGATCAAGTCCACAGGTTGTACACCTTAAACTTACACAATTACATCTCAAAAAAATCAATACTGATTCATCAATTGTAACAAATATACTCCACTAATAAAAGATATTAATAACAGGGGAAACTGTAATGGGGAGAGAAGGGGTATATGAGAACATTCTGACTATTTACTCAATTTTTCTATACACCTAAACCTTACCAAAATAATATAGCCTATCAATTTTTTTTAAAAGCCAAGAAGTTATTTTAAAATAACATATATTAGGGGGACGTAGTCATATTTTTTAATCCCTGGGGAAAAAATCACATTTTATGAGTCCTTCTTGAAAACCCTACTTGAAGTTAGAAATGCAACTAACCTTTTTTTTTTTTTTTTTTTTTGCGGTACGTGGGCCTGTGGCCACTCCCGTTGCGGAGCACAGGCTCCGGACACGCAGGCTCAGCGGCCGTGGCTCACAGGCCTAGCCGCTCCACAGCATGTGGGATCTTCCCAGACCGGGGCACGAACCCGTGTCCCCAGCATCGGCAGGCGGACTCTCAACCACTGCGCCACCAGGGAAGCCCAGAAATGCAACTAATCTTGATTTAAAATAAAGTACTTGTGACTGAAGAAGTTGGCTATTAAAGGATTAGTAGAAAGACTAATTCTTTTAAAATTGGATTAGCTCTAAATAATTTACCCACATTGATAAGACAACATGAACTGCTATAATTAGAAGCTTTATATTACATAAAGATTATATTTTAAAACTTCATCTTACATAAAAAGAATTAATTATAACCAGAAATCATGCCCTCCAAAACAAAAAAGGTAAGAATAAATGAGATGAAAAGAAAAAGGATATAGTATAAGAGCATTAATTTCTTTATCCTTCATTGGGAGAGTCATCAAATATTCAACAATAAGAGTGTTGTGAAAAGTGAAAAGTCAAGTTGCGGGCACACTGTGAATGCCAGGGTAAACTCCTGTAGCACTGAGTACATATCTCTATTAAAGCATCTATCACTTAATATTATAACTAGACATATTCCTCTTCACCAACTGAAATATACATAAACTCATAGAAGACAGAGGCCATAACTCGTTCATCTTTGTGCTGAGCACACAGTATGCAGGCCTCAGTAAATATAGAATTGAACTGAAAAACATCAAAAGTATCACTGCTAAAGCATTGAAAACAACTATAAAGCTAAAGTTTCATTCAAGAGGGAAGCATGACTAGAAGAATCTTCTTTTTTTATTCTTTAATTATTATTATTACGAAGTACAACACCAAGTTTGTGGGCAGAGGGAAAAGGGCCAACTAAGGGACTGAAAATGTAAGGAAGAGGGATATACTATTGAAACAATGTTTTAGAAAAATCAGGAAGAAGCAAGATCAAAAAGCTTGTAGCTATTAGCCTCATTATGGAAGCCAGGCACTTCTTTCTCTGAAACAGGAAAGGGAGGGTGATGACCCAGAGGGAATTTGAAATAGAAAAAAAGAAACTTGAGAAATGGCCTAGATCTCTTTTAAACTTCTACCTAATCATCTCCCTTTTCTAGGTAAAAGATCACCTGATGAAATACAGGATAGAGGTAAAGTCGTGGGACTGAGTAACATGAGAAAAGTTTAGAATAGTCACCCCAGGAAAAGTAATCAGGACTTGTGAGATAATTATAAGTATTTATAAGTAGACATAAATGTCTAGGTGAGTTCAGGTAGCATGATTATAATGGATACAATCTGGATAATTATATTACCTTTTCCAGGAATAAATTCTCAGTAGCAGTAATTTTTTTCTTGTTATGGAACTTCCTGCCTAAATCTCTTGTTTGTTCAATAAAACCATAATACCTCATGTGAGGAAGAGAGGGGAACAATGAACATAGTGGTTAATAGTAAGTAGAACATTCTCTCACCAACAGAACAGACAAACCATGTTGACAGCTCCATATTCTCATGCCTGTCAATAAATTAAAATCTTATCAAATAACTGGTTGTTACTTCAGAACCCATTTGCTATATAAAAGACTGCTTATATAGTACAGCACTCTGATAGGAGCTTTAATTCCCACTAACTCTTAGTAAATTCAGGCCCAATGTGTTTTTTTTAATGCCCGGTGTGTTTTTTATTATAAATACTACATACAATTCCTGTTGTATATATCATCTTTTTATCACACAGATTACTGACTTCTGCTAACATATCTGAGACATACAAACAGAAACGAGCCCCATATTCAAAAATAACAGTCTGCAGAGACTAAACAGCAACGCAGCCTTAGATCAAAATTAAGCATTCTTCCTCCCCATTCAACATCCATGAATATGGATTACATTAATCAGAGGGCTTCCCTGGTGGCGCAGTGGTTGAGAGTCCGCCTGCCGATGCAGGGGACACGGGTTCGTG
>NC_041225.1:87187256-87222630 GCF_002837175.3 Physeter macrocephalus
GTGGCGCAGTGGTTGAGAATCCGCCTGCCTATGCAGGGGACATGGGTTCGTGCCCCGGTCTGGGAAGATACCACATGCCGCGGAGCGGCTGGACCCGTAAGCCATGGCCGCTGAGCCTGCGCGTCCGGAGCCTGTGCTCCGCAACGGGAGAGGCCACAAACTGCGAGAGGCCCGTGTACCGACCAAAAAAAAAAAAAAATTCATCGAAGCATCAGTACCGACCAAAAAAAAAAAAAAATTCATCAGAGACATCAATGTATAAAAATGACAGCTTCTAAGAGATGGTGACACATGAATTTTGTGAGAACAAGGATCTGACTTTAAACAGAGTCTTTGACCAAAAAAGTGGGAGGGGAGGAGAAGAAAAGGAGAAGGAGAGAAAGGAGGGGAGGGAGGGAGGGAAGGAAGGGAGGGAGAGAGGGAGGAAAGAAGGGAGAAAAGAAAAAAGGAGGAAGAATGAGAGAAAAGAAATAATAATAAATAGTCAGGGTTAACTTGTACATGGACAGATGGATTTTTTTTAAGCACTTTCTTTTCCACCAGGGAATATCAATAGCCTTTAAAGCAGTCTCGCGTTTATTTAAATGTGTGTTCTGACAGTCATGTCAGAGCCTGGGTAAAAGCTTTTTCATGGAAATCATTAAAATGAAAAGATCCAGACAAGAGGCCTGTTTTTTTCCAGGGAGTGAGTGTGGAACAGAATTATGTCAGTTTTAAAAGATGGAAGTACCTTAAACACCAATGGGATAGATGAAGCACTTCCTTCTCCTCCCATCCCTCCCCTGCCCCCTTCAGTCCCCCCACACCTGAAAAGTTTTACCTGCTGCTGGCTAGAATACTCTGTTATAAATAGTTAAGGAACCTTGGGGGTAGGGTTAGGAGTGAGGAGAAAAAGAAGAAAAAGCCTACAACTGTACATCAGCCTGTGATTCAAAGCAGAAGGGAATAGAGCAATCCCAGAAGTATTCCAATGGAGCTGACCCTCCTGGTTCCTATGTTTCCAATGTGGTAACTCACAAAGTCTCACAGCTCTCAACCTTAAACTGCTGAATCATTTCAGCAAGTGATGTGTACTTATCTGCTGGTGAGAAATAACAGTCATTCCCTGCTTCAACCATCATTTCCTTGCTTCCCACTGATAAGTGATATGCTGCCCACTGTCAAGCACTGAAGCAATGCTGACCGACTCTCCTAGGAAAACCTGAAGTTGAGCCAGCCAGCCATGGAGGTCAGTTTATATCTTGGCTCAAACACAAGGCCCTCTGCAAAAGATGTTTTTTGTTCCTGAAAGACCACAGAGATGCTGGTATTTCCCTTACCCAAGTTAACAACTTTTCAAGGACTTCCCCACCCACTACATTTTTCCCTTATGGTCTTGGACTTTTTTTCCCCCTTAATATCAGGAATGGATTCTTGATATGTTAAAATGTTTTTTTTCATTTATATGCTCCATCAAGATAGTTTCTGAACAATTATTAATTGTGCCAGAAAAAAAAAAATCTTAGACTTATTAGCATCTGGTCACTTGGTGCTGATGTAAGTTTCTGTCACACTGATCTTCTAGAGTCCCCAAATGACTTACTGACTCTAACCTTCTCAGGAAGAAGTATAATACGAAATGCAAAATCAGTGTTACTGAAATAGATATCATAGATTTCTGGAGATTTTCCCATGAGAGTTACTGTTATTCATAGTCTTAAATTCACTACAAAAAAACCTGTGAATAAACTCTGGTTTCGGGTCCTTCAAAAATACTTTAAAATTTTCACTCTACCCTTAAAATGAGGAAAACCTCATCATTTTTTGCCTTAAAAAATAATTACAAACAGGAATCCTATAATGATAATAAAAATGTTTATGTATGCTCTTTATACACCAGGCATTATACTAAACACATAATCTGGATAATTTTATTTAAACCACAAACAACTCTATATAAAGTAGATACTTTTGTTATTCCCACTTTGGAGAAGAGGAATCTAAAGGTTAGAAAGGTTCTTTAAGTGACCACAGATTACAAATCCCAGAGAGTGACACAACCAAGATTTGAAGGCAAACTAACAATAATGGCTGTACACTTAATCATTACAACTATATTCTCATGTGCATAATAACTGTACATCTCTTGCTGATCATATCAGGCTATCTTATATTAAAATTATTTAATTCCAAATCTGGCATATATTATACCAAAGAGTGAGAGAAATTATTAAAAAAGAAAATAGTCTTTCCATTCCGTAAAGATAAGCCTTTACACAAATTATTTTTTCAGAATCACTCATTCATTTACTCAATTTCCCAATCATTGACACTATAAAAAAAGCAGCGGTAGCCCTATGTATTTAATTATTCAGTGGTATGTGTATAAAAACACAAGCATCTCTTAATGCACTTAAGAATCTCATAAAATCTGAAAGCAAAACACCACCTATAAAGGTTACAATTAATCTCCAACTCACAGAGAGGAATACTAAAACCCCAAGATAAGAAAGCATGTCACTTAATCAATTTATATTGTGAAAAGAAAGTGGGGAGGGCTTCACAACTTCCAGTCCCATCTAATAGTCTCTTCCCATTCTTATTTTGATTATGTAATTGTTCTCTTAGGCCAGAGGAAAAGCATATTGTAAGTTTTTACTAGTTCTCACTATATCACATTAACTTGTCTCAGAAATAAGAAGAACTAAACTGTTTTATTTGCATTTTAAGTTCACAAAATGTCTGCAATAAGAAAAAACCTTTACTCTTTTTGTTGTTGTTCTTCAGTGGGAAGGATCACTCAGGTGGCATTTTCAGGAAAGGTTACACTAGTACACATATGTTAAAAGCCTGATTCATTAACTAACCCATTCCAGGCAAACATCTCTTAGGAAGCTTTATTTATATGTTCTCAAAATTCCTTTAAGCCTACTTTTTTCATTTAGCCCTCAGAAAAGATGAAACCACATGGTAATTAAATTAATTCACAGTTTCATAACTATCTTTTAATCTCAATCCAATATCACTAAAGACAATAATATTGACATTTATGTTATATCATAGAATATGTGAATAATAACTCAGAACCTATTCACCTTGTACAATGACTTCAGATTAAAACTGAAAACACAAAGCTGTATTTACTATTCATGCAATGCCCTCTACAGGCCATTAGTGGAGTGAACCAGAAAAAGACAACTAAATAAAGATTTTTCAGATTATTATGCATTAATACAATTTTATTTTCTAGATAGGCCAACAGTTATTGCTCTCATTTTAATCTACATAAATTTCAAACAAAACATTCTATGTGCTTTCAACTCTTTAAACAAAATCTTTCAAGGGTTCAATCACGTAATTTACCAAGCTTATTTAAATTCAGTGTCCTATTAAGGTAAAAGGATTTATATATACTACAAGTGTGTGTGTGTGTCTGTGTGTGTGTGTGTGTCTGTATATACACACACATATATACATACACATTCCACAAATAAATACACACACATACTATTGGACAGGTCTATGGACTAAACATTAAAAATCTACTCCATATTAGCAAAACCTTCCACCCACCCTCCTTCCAAAATAAACCAAATATTAGTGATGATTCTGTAATATAAAGTTAAGAAGACAAGCACTTCCCAAAAATATAAATACAGTACATTCACATTCTTTTAACCTAATGTTACCAAGATTTAATCTACCAAATATTCCAAGTATCAAACTTAACAAAATCACCCTCTTGACTAATACATACAACAAAACAAGAATTTATTTCAGTGAAATTTTCTCATATCATTTTAAACATATTGCCATTCTCAGAACAGCATTAAAGAAAGAGACTGAACACAAATTACAGTATAAAAAAGTTATTTCCCAAATACTATTAGATTTGAACCAAATCTAACTCTAAATCTCAAGTTATTTCCCCAAATAATTAGGACAGTCTTGTGTCTCATAACTTATTGAAAATATGACTATACCCACCCAATTTTTAAAATCATCTACGTTTTAGAAACTCTCAAGACCTAACAACATTTTTACAAATACATTATAATGCTCCATCCAAGTCTTTAGGTGGATGCTTGAAAAATATATGTTATACCTTAGAGTGCAGTCAGTCATTCCCTGGTGCACAGATGGAAAAAAAAAACAATAGTCTTCCCTTTTAATGAGGTTTACATGGTAACTGGATGATTAATAACATGGTAAATTTTTCTAACTTCATAAAAATTTATATATAAATTAACTTTTCTAAGATCCTTCAAACATACTAAGTCAATTAAATGCCCATGTGTTGGTATCACTTATATGTGTAACTTAAAAAACAAACAAAAAAATCATACTCATAGAAACAGACAGTAGAAACGTGGATGCCAGGGACTGCATGGTAGGGGTGGGGGAAATAGGAAGAGGTTGTTAAAAGGGTACAAACTTTCAGTTATAAGATGAATAAGGTCTGAAGATCTAATTTATAACATGTCTATAGTTGACAACACTGCACTGTATAACTGAAATTGCTAAGAGAGTAAAATTTAAATGTTCTTATAAAAAAAAAAAGAAGTAAATATGTGAGGTGATGGATATGTTCATTAACTTGATGGAAGGAATCCTTTCACAATGTGTACGTATATCAAATCATCGTGTTTTACACGTTAAATATCCTACAGTTCTGTTTAACAATTATACCTCAATAAAGCTGAAAAATGGTCCATTTTTGAAGAGAGAAATATATATGTTTAAAAAAAGAGCCAACACATGATAAGCCAAATATCTGATTGTATTCATTGTGACAACCTAAGAAAACATGGTAACAATACTGTTAGACAGCTAGCCTCCTAGCTGACAGGTCACATCCAACACATCCAATTTTTGAAGACATCAGATAGAACTATCGTAAGGTTTTCTGGTGGGTGGTCAAAAGCCTAAAACTGAAATATTCATAACTGTTGATGATGGAATGAAAAGACTAAGTATGAAAGTTTTACTATAAAGAAAGAAAAAGATTTCCAATTCAAAGTGAACAAAACACATTAATTACCAGAAAAGAGCCAAAACAAATGGAATATTATTTAAAGAAATAACAGTTTATATAGGTTCAGCAAATATGAAAGAAGGGCATCATCAAAAATAACAAGTTTAAATTAACTAAACAATGCCATTTAGACCTGAATGCACAACGCTAAATAAATGAAAACAGAACACAATATAAAAGATTCTAAAAATTCTCTCCCTGAAATCTTGAGCTTCATGGATCTCAGGGTAGAGCATTAATATTTAGTACAAAAAGGCCCAGAGCTTTAAGGAACTTTTAAAACCCTTAAGGACTTAATAAGTTACTCAGTAAAATCACAAAGAAGATATTAAAGGGAAACAGGTGTAAAAAGCAGAGAATAAGGGACAAACAATAAAGTCTCAAAATTTCTAGATACTAAAGATAATTAAATTCTAGAAACTCCTTCTTATAAGGAGTAAAACATCTTTGATCTTAGAAATCATTGAGTAGTTTTACTGACTAATGAATTTTCATTCATTAGAAAAAACTGAGTAAGATCTTTGTATTCCTTAGATTAATGGTTTAGTTCTTCCTGTGAAACCCAGCCTCATACCTTCTCCCCCAAATAGTCACATATGCTCAAAATCATTATTGAACCAAAGAGCCTTTATAATTTATTTTTTATTGTATATACATAGACATACACACACACACACACACACACACAGAGGAGCCATTAGATTTGGGGCTATTTTCCCTGAACATTAATGTTTTTACAAGCAATGTGAAATCTGAAAGAAATTTTTAAAAACTAAATTCAAAGAAAAAAAAGGAGTTTCAATTCTAGTTATGCTATAGAAGGCCACAAAAGACCACTGCTTTCACCATACCAATAACAAGAGTAAAAGCACATACCAAAAAGTTACTATGTATTTTTTTCTTTAAAAACATACAGGAGATGTGGATGAAAAACATCTAAATGGACAAAGTACCAGAAAGAGACAAGCTCTTCTCAAGGTTAGCAAACAATGGCATCCATTATCCTCCGCAGGGGAAGCTGTCAAGTCTGGGTCACAGGTGAGAAGAGAAATAAGCCTACCACAGATAGAGGCACATTGCTGGAACAAGGAAATATTAACACTTAGGCTGATATGAGGGACTGGAACCTAGAGATGTTCCAAACACAAAGCTAGTTATCGTCACCCATACGATTACCACTTCACACCCTACCTCTGCTCCCAGAGTTACTCACATAACTAAGTAAGCAACATGTGGGAAGACATGGATGGTATTGGAAAACACAGGGAAAACTAGAGCTTCACAGTTCTTACATCCTAGAGCCCTGCTAGAAGAGCAAAGAATCAAAAATTACGAGACATGGAATAAAGAAAAAAAAAAAGGACCTCACATTCAGGAGAACTAACACACATAGAAGACCCATAGATAACTTAATTATCCAAATTAGCAGACAAAAACTTTAAAATAAGTACTACGAATATGTAAAGAATTTAGAAGACTGGAAGAAACTCAGCAGAGAAATGAAAACTCTACAAAGAATGAAACAGAAACCTTTAGCCAGACTCATCAAGAAAAAAAGAGAGGACATAAATCAATAAAATTAGACATAAAAAAGGAGAAATCACAACTTACACCACAGAAATATAAAGGATTATAAGAGACTACTACAAACTACTATATGCCAATAAAATGGACAACCATGAAGACATGGAAAAAATCTTGGAAAAGTACAATTTTCCAAGATTGAACCAGGAAGAATTAGAAAATATAAACAGACCTTTCACAAGTAATGAAATTGAAACTGTAATTAAAAATCTTCCAACAAACAAAAGTCGAGGACCAGATGGCTTCACAGGCGAATTCTATCAAACATTTAGAGAAGAGCTAACACCGATACTCCTCAAACTCTTCCAAAAAATTGCAGAGGGAGGAACACTCCCAAATTTGTTCTACAAAGCCACCATCACCCTGATACCAAAATCAGACAAAGATATCACAAAAAAAGAAAATTACAGACCAATATCACTGATGAACATAGATGCAAAAATCTTGAACAAAATATTATCAAACAGAACCCAACAACACATTAAAAGGATCATACGCCATGATCCTTCAATTTGTTAATATAGTTTATCACACTGATTGATTTGTGTATATTGAAGAATCCTTGCATTCCTGGAATAAACCCCACTTTATCATACACCATGATCAAGTGGGATTTATCCCACGAATGCAAGGATTCTTCAATATATGCAAATCAATCACTGTAATACACCATATTAACAAATTAAGGAATAAAAACCATATACGATCATCTCAATAGACACAGAAAAAGCTTTCGACAAAATCCAACACCAATTTATGATAAAAACTCTCCAGAAAATGGGCACAGAGGAAACCTACCCCAACATAATGAAGGCCATATATGACAAATCCACAGCTAATATCACAGTCAATGGTGAAAAACTGAAAGCATTTCCACTAAGACCAGGAACAAGACAAGGAAGTCCACTCTGCCACTCTTATTAACATAGTTTTGGAAGTCCTAGCCATGGCAATCAGAGAAGAAAAAGAAATAAAAGGAATACAAATTGGAAAAGAAGTAAAACTGTCACTGTTTGCAGATGACATGACACTATACATAGAAAATCCTAAAGATGCCACCAGAAAACTACTAGAACTAATCAATGAATTTGGTAAGGTTGCAGGATACAAAATTGATGCACAGAAATCTGGAGAAATATACCATGTTCTCGGATTGGAAGAATCAATATTGTGAAAATGACTATACTACCCAAAGTAATCTACAGATTCAGTGTAATCCCTATCAAATTACCAATGGCATTCTTCACAGAATTAGAACAAAAAATTTCACAATTTGTATGGAAACACAAAAGAACCCAAACAGCCAAAGCAAACTTGAGAAAGAAAAACAGAGCTGGAGGAATCAGGCTACCCAACTTCAAACTATACTACAAAGCTACAGCCATCAAGACAGTATGGTACTGGCACAAAAACAGATATATAGATCAATGAAACAGGATAGAAAGCCCAGTGATAAACCCATGCACATATGAGCACCTAATTTATGACAAAGGAGGCAAGAGCATACAATGCAGAAAAAGTAGCCTCTTCAATAAGTGGCGCCAGGAAAACTGGACAGCTACATGTAAAAGAATAAAATTAGAACACTACTTAACACCACACACAAAAATAAACTCCAAATGGATTAAAGACCTAAATGTAAGACCAGAAACTATAAAACTCTTAGAGGAAAACACAGGAAAAACACTTTTTGACATGGACCACAGAAAGATCTTTTTTGACCCACCTCCTAGAGTAATGAAAATAAAAACAAAATTAAACAAATGGGACCTAATGAAACTTCAAAGCTTTTGCACAGCAAAGGAAACCATAAACAAGACCAAAAGACAACCCTCAGAATGGGAGAAAATATTTGCAAATGAAGCAACGGACAAAGGATTAATCTCCAAAACATACAAACAGCTCATGGAGCTCAATATCAGAAAACAAACAACCCAATTAAAAAATGCACAGAAGACCTAAATAGACATTTCACCAAAGAAGACATACAGATGGCCAAGAGGCACATCAAAAGATGCTCAACATAACTAATTATTAGAGAAATGCAAATCAAAACTACAATGAGGTAGCACCTCACACTGGTCAGAATGGCCATCATCAAAAAATCTAGAAAAAAGAAATGCTGGAGGGTGTGTGGAGAAAAGGGAACCCTCTTGCACTGTTGGTAGGAATGTAAATTGATACAGCCACTCAGAGAACAGTAAGGAGGTTCCTTAAAGAACCAAAAATAGAACTACCATATGACCCAGCAATCCCACTACTGGGCATATACCCTGAGAAAACCATAACTCAAAAGGACACATGTACCCCAATGTTCAATGCAGCACTATTTACAGTGGCCAGGACATGGAAACAACCTAAATGTCCAACAACAGATGAATGGATAAAGAAGATGTGGTATATATATACAATGGAATATTACTCAGCCATAAAAAGGAACAAAGTTGGTTCATTTTTAAGAGATGTGGATGGACCTAGAGTCTGTCATACAGAGTCAAGTAAGCCAGAAAGAGAAAAACAAAAAACGCATATATGTGGAATCTAGAAAAATGGTACAGATGAACCTATTTGTAGGACAGGAATAGAGACGGAGACGTAGAGAATGGACATGTGGACACAGCGGGGGAAGGGGAGGGTGGGACAAACTGGGAATTAGGATTAACACATATACACTACCATGCATAAAATAGATAGCTAGCAGGAACATGCTATAAAGCAAAGGAAGCTCAGCTTGGTTCTCTGTGACAACATAGATGGGTGGGATGGGGGGAGGGAGGTCCAAGAGGGAGGGGATATAGGTATACATACAGCTGATTCACTTCAATTTACAGCAGAAATTAACACAACATTTTAAAGTAATTTTACTCCAATAAAAAAAGAAGAATCAGAAATTTTAGTGATGAAAAATACAGTATCTGAAATGAGAATGTATTGGATGGTCTTAAAAGCAGACAGAATGAAACAGAAGAAAGCACTAATGAAATCAAACAAACTATCAAAGGTGAAAAAAAGGATCAGAGAGCAATGATCAACATCTAACAGCATGACAGATATATAACTGGATTCCCAGAAAGAGACAAAATATGCAGCAGAAAAAATATCTGAAGAGATGCTGTATAAGTTTCCCAAAACTAAAAAAATATTTCAAATCTGAGATCCAAGAAGCTCAGTAAACCCCAAGAATGAAAAAACTGACACACACACACACACACACACACACACACACACACACACACACACACAAAACCCCTCACCTGCACACTGCACAAACTCAACAATAAAAAACATATTAAGAACTGCTAGAAAAACAACACATACTGCATTCGGGGGGGAATAATTAGAATAGAACTGACTTTTTTTAAATTAATTTTTATTGGAATATAGTTGCTTTACAACATTCTATTAGTTTGTGCTCTGCAACAAAGTGAATCAGTTATACGTACACATATATCCACTCTTTTTTAGATTTCCTTCGCAATTAGGTCACCATAGAGCACTGAGTAGAGTTCCCTGTGCTATACAATAGGTTCTCATTAGTTAGCTATTTTACACATAGTAGTGTATATATGTCAATCCCTGTCTCCCAATTCATCCCACCCCTCCTTGCTCCCCTGGTAACCATAAGTTTGTTCTCTACATCTGTGACTCTGTTTCTGCTTTTCAAATAACTTCATCTGTACCATTCTAGATCCCACATATAAGCAGTATTATACGATATTTACAACTGACTTCTCATCAAAAACAATGGAAGCAGAAAACAATGAAATAACATGATTAAAGTGATGGGGAAAAAAACTAAATTGACCTCGAATTTTATATCTAGTGAAAAATACACTTTTAAATGAAGGTGAAATAAATGCACACTTAGACAAGTAAAAAGAGAAAGAAACTTGCCAGAAAACCTGCACAATAATAAATATTAAACTAAGTTCTTCGGGCTGAAGAAAAATGATCTTTGATGGAAACCCAGTTATAAAGGACAAAAAAAAGCACCAAACAGTTTAAATAGGTGGATAACTATAAAGGACTTCTTGTAAAATTTATTTAAGAGATTATTGGCTTTAAAAGAAATATAGCAATAACATATTAAGGGATTTGTGAAATAAATAAAGGGATTTGTAGGAATAAAATACAACTATAGTACAAAAAATGAGAGTGCAGGTAAGTGGAATTATACTGTTGTAAAGTATAAAAATTGTTAACTAGTACTATATGGGATAGGCTATGATAAGTGAAACATACATATTAAAATTTTAGACTTACCAATAAAAAATTGGTATATAGCTAAAAATTGAGACTACAGCCAAAAAGGCCATTGAGAAGATGAATTGCATTTCTAGAAAATGCTGAAAGGACCCAAAAGAAGTTAAGAAAGGAGGAAAAAATGAATAAAGAACAGATATGACAGGTAAAAAAGAAGAAACAAACTGAAAGATTTAAACACAACCATATAAGGATTTATGATAAATGCAAATGAACTAAGAATACCATGTAAAAGATAGATACTGTCAAAATGGATTTACAAAAACAAACAAAAAGAATGACTAAATCTTGCTATCTACTAGAAACACACTTTAAATAAAAGAACACAGAGAGGTTAAAGTAAAAAGATGGAGAAGAGATCAGCCAAGATGGCAGGGTAGAAAGTCCCAGAGCTCACCTCCTCTAATGACACACCAAAATTACAACTACTTCCAGAACCACTGATGAAAATGATTGGAACCTATCAGATGAGATCTTCTATAATTAAAGATATAAAGAAGGAACCACAACAAAATGGACAGGAGAGGCAGAGTCACAGTATAGTCAAGTCCCATACCCTGAAGTGGGTGACTCAAAAACGGGAGAATAATTACAATTGCAGATGTTCTCCCCAAAAGTGAGGGATCTAAGCCCCACAGCAGGCTTCCCAACCCAGGGGTCCTACACCAGGAAGACAAGTTTCCAGAACATTTGGCTTTTAAGGCCAGCAGGGCTTACTTTTGGGAGTCCCAGAAGGCTAGGGAAAGAGACACCACTCTTAAAAGGCAAACACAAAATCTCATCTGCTGCGGTACCCAAGGCAGAAGCAGTAATTTGAAAGGAACCTGGGTCAGACCTACCTGCTGATTTTGGAGAGTCTCCCAGAGAGGTAGAAGGCAACTGGAGCTTACCCTGGGGGAAAGGAGTGGCAGCAGCCATTCTGTGGAGCTTGTTCTACCATGTGGACATTGGTGCTGGCAAGCACAATTTTAGAATCCTCCCTCTAGCTTATTAGCCTCAGAATCCAGATTCGTGCCCACCCAATGGCCTACAGACACCAGTACTGGGACACCTCAGGCCAAGCAACTAACTGAGCAGGTGGGCACATAGCTCCATCCACCAGCAGAGAGGCTACCTTAAGACTCCCTGAGCCCACAGCCACCCCTGCCCAACAGAAGGGCCCAGGACCGGCCCTGTATACCACTGTACAGACATTAGACCTGGGACCCACAGGAACCTTCTGACAGAGACCACAGAACCCAGCTACACACACCAGTGGGCAGGTACTAGCCCCAGAATTCCTGGCCCTACCCACCAGCATGTCTTCTCTAGCGTCTGAAGTAGCCTCACCCATCAGCAAGAGTACACCAGCCACAGGACAACTACAACCCCAAAACCTGAGGACAAAGCTGACCAACCATCAGGCCAACACCAGATTCAGGAACCCTGGACCCCACAGCCAGTTATGTCAGGAACCAGTCCCACCCACTAGCAGTCTGACACCAGCTCTGGAACCCCTGGGCCCTGCAGCCAGACCCCAGTACCCAACTCTGCCTGCCAGTGGGATAGCAGTAGCCCCAGTACCTGGCTTCACCCACCAGTGGGCAGGCACCAGCCCTGGGATCTCCTGGACACCAACTCCACCCACCAGTAAGCCAGTGCTAGCCCTGATTGCTCCAGAATTCCTCAGCCAGCTGCAGTATGACCCAGTCCTGCAAATGATCTGCCAGCAGCCTCTGCACAAGGCAGGGCCTCACAACCAATCAGACTGGGAGCCAACCAAGCCCACCAGACCACCCAGAGTAGTCAGTCCCACAAAACAGAAGGACCCACACAGCCCACATGGGGGCATCCCTAGAGCATATAACTGTGGTGACCAATTGGGAGTGGGCTGCTGGTAAACATAGGATGTCTCCTATAAAAGACCACACCTCCACAGTTGGGAAACATGACCAACCTACCGAATACATAGAAATAAAACAACAAGTTAGGCAAAAATGATGCAAGAAAGAAACATGTTCCAAACAAAGGAACAAGATAAAACCCCATAAGAAGAACTAAGTGAAGTGGAGATAACCAAACTACTGGAGAAAGAGTTAGGGTAATGATTGTAAAGATGACCAAAGAATTCAAGAGAAGAGTGGACACACAGAGTGAGAAGACAGAAGTTTGTAACAAAGAGTAGGAAAATATAAAGAGCAACCAAACAGAGATGAATAATATAATAACTGCAATGAAAAATGCACTAGTAGAAATCAAAAGTAGAATAAACAATACAGAGAAGCCAATCAGTGAGCTTGAAGACAGAGCAGCAGAAATCACTGATGCTGAACAGAAAGAAGGAAAAAAAATAAAAAGTAATGAGGACAGTTTTAAGAGATCTCTGGGACAATATCAAGCATACTAACACTTGCTTTATAGGAGTCCCTGAAAGAAAAGACAAAAGGGGCGGGGGGGGCAGAGAACATATTTGAAGACATAATAGCTGAAAACTTCCCTAACCTGGGAAAGGAAACAGACATTCAAGTCCAGGAAGAACACCTAGACACATTTTAATTAAAATGGCAAAAGTAAATAAAAGATAAAGAGATTATTAAAAGCAGCAAGGGAAAAACAAGTTACGTATAAGGTAACTCCCATTAGGCTATCAACTGACTTTTCAGCAGAAACTCTGCAGATCAGAAGAGAGTGGCACAATATATTTAAATTGATGAAATGAAAAAACCTACAACCAGGAATACTCTACCCAGCAAGGCTCTCATTCAGATTTCATGGAGAGATCAAAATTTTACAGACCAGGAAAAGCTAAAAGAATTCAGCACCACCAAACCAGCTTTACAAGAAATGTTAAAAAGAGTTCTCTAAGCAAAAAAGAAAAGGCCAAAACTAGAAACATGAAAATTGTGAAAGAACAAAGCTCATCAGAACAGGCAAATATACAGTAAGGTAGAAAATCAACCACATACAAAGCTAGTAGGAAGGTAAAAAGAGTAAGATCATCCATATCCACAATAAGCAGTTAAGGGATACACAAAACAATTAGATGGAAAATATGATGTCAAAAAACAGTAATCATGAGAGGAGGAGACTACAAATGCAGGACTGTTAAAATGCATTTGAAATTAAGAGATCAGCAACTTAAAACCTCACAGTAATCAAAAACCAAAAATCTATAACAAATACACACACACACACACACACACACACACACACACACACACACAGGGAATGGAATCCAAGCAAAACACTAAAGACAGTCATCAAATCCCAAGAGAAAAAACAAAAAGAAGAAGAAAAGAAACCAAAAAGAACTACAAAAACAATTAACAAAATGGTAGTAAAAAGGTACATATCAATAATTACTTTAAATGTAAATGGACTAAATGCTCCAATCAAAAGACACAGAGTAGATGAATGGATACAAAAACAAGACCCATATATGCTACCCACAACAGACTTATTTCAGATGTAAAGACACACAGGGCTTCCCTGGTGGCGCAGTGGTTGAGAATCCACCTCCCGATGCAGGGGACACGAGTTCATGCCCCGGTCCGGGAAGATCCCACATGCCGCGGAGCGGCTGGGCCTGTAAGCCATGGCCGCTGAGCCTGCACGTCCGGAGCCTCTGCTCCGCAACAGGAGAGGCCACAATAGTGAGATGGCCGCGTACTACAAAAAAAAAAAAAAAAAAAAGACACACAGACTGAAAGTGAGGGTATGGACAAAGGTTTTATCATGCAAACAGAAAAGAAAAGAAAGCTGGTGTAGCAATACTTATATCAGACAAAATAGACTTTAAGACAAAGACTGTTGCAAGAGACAAAGAAGGCCATTACATAATAATCAAGGGATCAATTCAAGAAGAAGATATAACAATTATAAATATGTATGCACCCAACATAGGGGCACCTAAATGCATAAAGCAAATATTAACAGACATAAAGGGAGAAATTGACAGTAACACAATAATAGTAGGGGACTTTTAACACCCCACTAACATCAATGGACAGATCACGCAAACAGAAAATCAATAAGGAAATACTGCCCTTAAGTGACACACTGGATCAGATAGATTTAATAGATGTATATGGAACACTGCATCCAAAAGTAGCAGAATACACATTATTTTCAACATGCATATGGAACATTTTTCCAGAATAGGTCACATGCTAGGCTACAAAATGAGCCTCCTTAAATTTAAGAAAACTGAAATCATATCAAGCAACTTTTTCAACCACAATGTTATGACATGAAACCAACTACAAGAAAAAAAAAAGCAAAAAACATGCTAAAAAAAAAATCTGCTACTGGGCTTCCCTGGTGGTGCAGTGGTTGAGAGTCCGCCTGTCGATGCAGGGGACACGGGTTTGTGCCCTGGTCTGGGAGGATCCGACATGCCGCAGAGCGGCTGGGTCCGGAAGCCGTGGCCACTGGGCCTGCACGTCCAGAGCCTGTGCTTCACAACGGGAGAGGCCACAATGGTGAGAGGCCCGCGTACCTCAAAAAAAAAAAAAAAATCTGCTACTAAACAATCAATGGATGACTGAAAAAAATCTAAGAGGAAACCAAAAAATACTTTGAGACAAAAAATAAAAACATAGTCCTCCAAAATCTACAGGACACAGTAAAAGCAGTTCTAAGAGGGAAGTTTATAGCAATACAAGCTTACCTCAGGAAACAAGAAAAATCTCAAATACATGGTCTACATTACACCTAAAGTAGCTAGAAAAAGAAAAAGGAACAAAACTCAAAGTTACTAAAAAAAAAAAAAAAAAAAAAACCCAATAGAAAAGAATCAATGAAACTAAGAGCTGGTTCATTAAAAAGATAAACAAAATCAATAAACCTATAGCCAGGCTCACCAAGAAGAAAAGAGAGAGAGCCTAAATCAATAAAATCAGAAATGAAAAAGAAGTTACAATTGACACCACAGAAATACAAAGGATCATAAGTGATTACTATGAACAACTATATGTCAATAAAATGGACAACCTAGAGAACTGAATGAATTCCTAGAAATGTACAGTCTCCCAAGACAGAAACAGGTAGAAATAGAAAATATGAACAGACCAGTTACCATCAATGAAACTGAATCAGAAATTTTCAAAAATTCCAACAAACAGAAGTCCAGTACTTCTGAGATGACATCTACCAAACATTTAAAGAAGGGTTAACACCTATCCATCTCAAACTATTCCAGAAAATTGCAGAGGTAGGAATGCTTCTGAACTCATTCTATAAGGCAACCATCACCCTGATACCAAAACCAGACAAAGATATAACCAAAAAAGAAAAATTATAGGCCAATATCACTGATGAACATACATCAAAAATCCTCAACAAAATATTAACAAACCAAATTCAACAATACACTAAAAAGATCATACACCATGATCAAGTGGGATTTATCCCAGGGATGCGAGGATGGTTCAATATCTGCAATGTACTAACACAACATTAAATCAACTATACCCAAATTAAAAAAATGTTTTAAATACCTGCAATGTTAATGATATACCACATTAACACTCTGAAAATAAAAATCATATAATCATATCAATAGATGCAGAAAATGCTTTTGACAACAATCAACATCCATTTATGATAAAAATTCTCCAGAAAGTAGGTATAGAGGGAACATATCTCAACATAATACAGGTCATATATGATAAGCCCAGAGCTAACATCATGCTCAACAGTGAAAAGCTGAAAGCATTTCCTCTAACATCAGGAACAAGACAAGGATGCCAACTTTCACCACTTCTATTCAACATTGTTTTGGAAGCCATAGCTATCAGACAATAAAAAGAAGTAAAAGGAATTCAAATTGGAAAGGAAGAAGTAAAACTGTCACTGTTTGCAAACTACATGAAACTATACATAGAAAATCCTAAAGACATTACCAAAAGACTACTAGAGCTCACCAATGAATTCGGTAAAGTTGCAGGATACAAAACCAATATACAGAAATCTGTTGAATTTTTATACACTAACAATGAACTATCAGAAAGATAAATTAAGGATACAATCCCACTTACAATCACATCAGAAAGAATAAAATACCTAGGAATAAACTTCCTAAGGAGATAAAAGACTTGTACTAGAAAACTGTAAGACACTGATGAAAGAAAATGAAGAGGACAGAAACAGATGCAAAGATATACCATGTTCATGATTGGAAGAATACTGTTTAAATGACCATACTACCAAAGGCACTCTACAGGTGCAATGCAATCCCTATCAAAATATCAGTGGCATTCTTCACAGAACTAGAATAAATAATTGTAATATTTGTATGAAAACACAAAAGACCCTGAAGCCAAAACAATCTTAGGAAAGAACAGAGCTGGAGGTATCACATTCCCTGACTTCAGACTATATTACAAAGCCACAGTAATCAAAGCAGTGTGGTACTGGCACAAAAACAGACACATAGACCACTGGAACAGAATAGAGAGCCCAGAAATAAACCCATGCACTTACAGTCCATTAATCTACGACAAAGGAGGCATGAATACATAATGGAGAAAAAACAGTTTCTTCAATAAGTGGTGCTGGGAAAACTGGACAGGTACATACAAAAGAATGAAATTAGAGCATTCTCTTACCCCATATACAAAAATAAACTAAAAATGGATTATAAACCTAAATGTAAGACCAGAAACCATGAAAGACCTAGAAGAAAACATAGGCAGAACACTTTTATTTTATTTTTTATTGACATAAATCCTAGCAATATTTTTTTGGATCCTTCTCCTAAGGCAAAGAAAACAAAAGCAAAAATAAACAAATGGGACCTAATTAAATTAAAGGCCTTTACACACCAAAGGAAACCACCAACAAAATAAAAACACAACCTATTGAATGGGAGAAAATATTTGTAAATGATATGACTAATAAGGGGTTAATATCCAAAATACAAAAACACCTCATACAACTCAATACCAAAAAAACAACCTGACTGAAAAATGGGCAGGAGACCTGAACAGACATTTTTCCAAAGACACACAAATGGCCAACAGGCACATGAAAAGATGTTCAACATCGTTAATCATCAGAGAAATGCAAGTCAAAATCACAATGAGATATCACCTCACACGTGTCAGAATGGCTATCATCAAAAAGACCACAAATAACAAATGCTGGTGAGGCTGTGGGGAAAAGGAAATATTTGTACACTGTTGGTGGAATGTAAATTGGTGCAGCCACTGTGGAAACCAGTATGGAGGTTCCTTAAAAGACTACAAGGGAATTCCCTGGCGGTACAGTGGTTGGGACTCTGCACTTTCACTGCTGAGGGCCCTGGTTCAATCCCTGGTCAGGGAACTGGGATCCCACAAGATGCATGGCATGACCAAAAAACAAACAAAAAAAAAAAAAAAGAGAGAGAGAGAGACTTCCTTAAAAGACTACAAGGGAATTCCCTGGCGGTACAGTGGTTGGGACTCTGCACTTTCACTGCTGAGGGCCCTGGTTCAATCCCTGGTCAGGGAACTGGGATCCCACAAGATGCATGGCATGACCAAAAAACAAACAAAAAAAAAAAAAAAAGAGAGAGAGAGAGACTACAAACAGAAGTACCAAATGACCCAGCAATTCCACTCCTGGGTATATATCTGAAAAAAACAAAAACACTAATTTGAAAAGACACATGCACCCCAATGTTTGTAGCAGCATTATTTACAATAGCCAAGATGAACGGATAAGAAAATGTGGTAGATATATACAATGTAATACTACTCAGTCATATAAAAGTATGAAATTTCACCATTTGCAATAACATGGATGGACTTGGAGGGTATTATGCTTGGGAAATAAATCAGGCAGAGAAAGACAAATACTGTATGTTATCACTTATATGTGGAAACAGACTCACAGATCTATATAGAAAACTAGTGGTTACCAGTGGGAAGAAGGAAGGGGGAAGGGGCAAGATAGGGCTAGGGGATTATGAGATACAAACTACTATGTATAATAAATAAGCTGCAAGGATTGTATTATACAGCACAGGGAATATAGCCAATATTTTAAAATAACTGAAACTTATAAATCAACTATATCTCAATAAAAAAATAAACTAAAAAAAGGTGCGAAAAGACAACACACAAACAGTAATCCTAAAAAATAACTAGTGTGTCTATCTTACTATCAGGCAAAATTAATCTCAAGACAAAGCCTACTACCAGAGATAAAGTGGTAGATTTCATAATAATAAAATGGTCAAACCACTTAAAATACATAATAAAACTTAATCTACATGTGTGTATTCATTGGTTCCACACATACACAGTGCAACTCTTTCCCCTGAGGGACTAGAAGCAATGATACTAGCAGCAATGAGCAACCAGATCTTGGTTTCTAAATGCCATTCTCCAATAAAAAGGAACCAGGGCTACCCAGAGCAATGGATGATTCTAGGACTAAGATAGGAAAAATAAAAGATGAGATTGGAGCATCTTGTGGTACTAAAAGGTAAGAAACTGCTAAAAAAAAATTTTTTTAATGGGAGTATATCAAAGGGATATAGAAAACAGCCTTTAAAGAATTTACAATGACCTAAACTAGAATGATTTGAGAAACTAAATAAATAATACACTTTTGGATTACAATTCAAAGTATAAAATATACATGAGTCCATGCTGATATAAAGGATTGAACCAATAAATTAATGATGGGGGAATGAGAGGGACAAATCTTCCTTACAGAAGAATTCCAGATAATTTATGTAGATACTCCTTCCAGAAGGTGAAGCTTAATCTGCTCTTCCCCACCCCACCCCACCCCACAATACCACCTTAAGTGTAAGCTACACTTAGTGACTCACTTCCAAAGAAGAAGAAGGAAAGGGAAAAACTGTAACTCTTCAGTGAAGAAACCTGGCAAACATCACCTTATCCACGTGATGAAGGGTCACATCACCAGTGATGCCATGTGGATACCACACATTCCCCGATATGATGAGATAAAAAGGGAAGCTGACTTGTGTGGTATTCTCTCCACAAACACATAACCCCAGTCTAATTATAAGAAAAATATCAGACAAACCCAGATTGAGGGACATTCTACAGGATACCTAGTCAGTAACTGTCAAGACTGCCAAGGTCATGAAAAACGAGGAGAGTGAGAAATTATCACAGATCAGAGGAATATGGGGAGACAGGACAACTAAACAATGTGCTACCCTCAACTGAATCAATGAACAGAAAGAGGACATTAATGGAAAAACTGGTGAAATACAAATAAACTCTGGCATTTAGTTAACAGTGATGTGTCCAAGCTGGTTTCTTAGTTTTGACAAGCGTAAATGTAAGTTGCTAACAATGGGGGAACTGGGTGAGGGGCATACAAGAACTCTCTGTATTATCTTTGAAACTCTTCTGTAAATCTAAAACTATTTCCCCAAAATTATAATTACATTGGTAAAAATCAAACTAACTAAATAAATGTTTAATAGCAAGAGAACTGGTAAACAAATTATGGTACACCTATATCATGGGATACTATGTGTAACCTTCAAAAATGTTTAAAAGGAATTTTAACAATGTGGTAAAAGCTTACTAAATAATGTTTCAAGTGTGAAAATCAAGATTAAAAACTGTATAAGTAATATCTAAATCTTATAAAATGTACACACAACACTGGCAATAATGCATAGAAAACGGAACAAAGTAAATTAAAGAAATCTATACATTTTCCACATAATAGTTTTTTTTTTTTTTTTTTTTTTTTTTCACATAATAGTTTTTAAAAAATTCTCTTCTTGGTGTACCAAGTATGATGAGCACCACATGCCTGAAGGTAAAATTTTCAATTCTATGACCTCTCCTTTGAGGTTTCTACAAAAGTATCATCCTAAATGAGGCAGATCTGACATTTGCCTATCCACGATCAATTCTCTCCTTCCATTCTAAAAGATTTCCAGTTTTATTAAAAATAGCAGTGTGCTTAGGTAAAAAACTATATTTTGATTGTATACAAAAATCATCTAGGAACGCTCTTTAAAAGGGTAAAGACTCAGCTAAGTTTGTGTTCCCCTTTATCTCTTACCCTTCCTTTTCTTCTTGACATTACACTGGAAATAGAACAGTCATCGTGAAATTATGAGAAGAAAACATGTGGGTAAAAGCGACATGTTATGGATTTCTGAGCAGAAAGATAGAAGAAGCCTGGGCCCCAACTGCAAAAGCCCTGAACTGCCTACCCTCCCTACTTTGTGTTACAAGACAAAAATAACCCCCCCACATATTTTTAAAGCACCACTGTTTCAAGTTTTCTCTTCTGAGCACATGTATACAATCCAAACATTAAAGAACTGATTCCTGTACCCAAATTTTTCTTATTATATGCCCTGAAAAGAGAACAAAATCTACTTTTAAGAAAGTCATTCAGCTCAGTAGTATTTGGTATTTTTCAAGCCACAATAAATACTGGCTTAGGTTCCCTGGGATAGGTAGAAGAGGAACTGTTCCATCCTTGCTTGGGGGAAGGCTAAGGACAAACAACTTGAGTTGTTTTATTATTAAAACAATGACAATAAAATCAGAGTTAAACCTCTCAATTTACTTTAACTTAATGAGTAGTGTTTATACAACAAAACATTTTACTGAGCAGGCATTTGCTGTGCAGAGGTCATTTGGAGTGAAAAAAGAATAAAATAAGATCTTCTCTTCAAGAAGCTCCTCCCTTTAAGTGTTTTAAACTGTCTTAACAAAATGAACCATGACGGGAGACAGAAACTATTTCCACTTTTTAAATTTGCTATACTACTCGGTTACAATCAACAACAAAAACAAATAGCTGAGGGGAAAAAACCCCAATTCCCAAATAAGAAAGTTAATTGAAGAAACTGTAGTACAGTAAGACAAAGAATATTATATATTCATTAAATAATAAGTACGGAGATTGTGAATAATGTAAAATAAGGATCAGACAGGGTCATAAAATCTCAAATAGGGAATGTTTTGCCTTTTTGTTCATATTTCACTATGTATTACTAAATATGAAATAAAATAAACATGAATCTGGCCATATATATATATATTCTGAAATGTTCCTACTGCAAAACACCTAAAACGCTGGATAAAACAGAAAATGTACTTTTAAAATTTCATATTAAAATGAATATTAATCTTTCCTGGAAGTGAGAAAAATTCTAAAAGAGCCAGGAATGAGAGCAGCAGGGAGGAAAGCTATCTTAATGGCCTAAAGCAGGGGTTGGAAAACTATGGCCCACAAGCCAAATCCAGCTTATAGTCATAAGCTAGGAATAGTTTTTAAATTTTTTAATAGTTGAAAATAAAAAAGAAGAAATCTTAACAAAATTTATGAAACTCAAATTTCAGTGTCCATAAATGAAGTTTTTTACAACACACCTATGCTCATTCATTTAACTACTGTCTACAGCTGCTTTCATATCACAACAGCAGAGACTGTATGACCTGCAAAGCCTAACATATTTTCTATCTGGCCCGTTACAGAAAAAGTTTGCCAACCCTTGGCCAAGAGCTTCATTTTTAATGAATACACAAAGGGGACAGGAAAGAAAGCCTCTGGCTCACACAGGGCAAGGAATTAAACTGGAGATGTAGTAAAAAGGCAGTAACAACAAAGGGCTACATACTTAATCACAAGTGAACTACAGAAATATATATCCCACAAAATCATATAGCACGGACACATGCCTGCTTCCACAATAACTATTCATGGGCAGGGGACCAGGGAATAAGAAGAGGACTTTCCCCGAGCATTTGTGGCCACTACACAGCCTGCATATAGATATGGGGCTCAAAAAAATACCATGTTGAAAATTTAATTTACATTGGAATTAAATAATCAATGTCCCTCACCCCACGAGCAGCTGCTTATACAATTTTCTCATAAGGACTATAGCATCCATAAATAAAGTTCCAAAGAAACTGAGTTAGCACTAAACAACAACAAATCACAACAGAAATTCTATTTTTAGTACCAGAGAGCCTGGTTACTCAAACCAACATTTCTTCTTAAAACAAGTAAATGTTAGCTAAAACATTTAAAACATCATGTAAAAAAGCAGTGAAGTGTTAATAAGCTGCTGTGAAAACACCAGGACAAATTCCAGAAGAAACCTGATACCCAGAGAAGTAAGAATACGAGAGCACCAAACTGATTTTGAACTGAAGACATTTCCCAATTACAATTCTAGAAACTTGAGGTTCATCTTGGGAGCCTGAAAGGGCAAGGAAGGCAGAAAGACTCAAATCCATCCAAGAATCCAAGATTCTCCCCATATAGAGCTTCAAAGGACAACTACACCCTAGAAGTAAGGATAGATCACTAAATCCTTACCATCCAGAAGGAAGTCAAAGGCAAGTTACCTTCGTGCAGAGCAGAACACAATATTAACAACAACAAAAAGGCAGGGAGTTAGGTCAGGGAGCAGAGGAGAAAAACAAAAACAAGATGCTGAGGAAGGTGTAGTCATAGCCAAAGCCTCACAAGAATTTGAAGCCCATACCTGGATAGATCACATGAGTTTGGTTTAAGAAACTCCCTTATTGGCAGTGCTACCAGGTACCTGACAGACCTCAAGGAATACACACACACACACACACACACACACACACACACACACATTTTTCCAATGGTAATAGCCATGACAGAGTCAAAGGAAAGTAGGCAAAAAAGAAAATCAAGATCCATGAGTATGAACAAGCAGAAAAATACCCACAAAGACTTCAGGTATTAGAATTAATAGGCACAGATATGACAACTATTCTTTATCTGCTTTAAGAAAATAAAATTGTTGAAAATATCTTATAAAAATAGAAAACTATATCAAACTGGTATATACAGAATGGATAAATAACAAGGTCCTACTATATAGCACAGGGAACTGTATTCAATATCCTGTGATAAACCATAATGGAAAGGAATATGAAAAAGAATGTACATATATATGTATAACTGAGTCACTTTGCTGTACAGCAGGAATTAACAACACTGTAATTCAACTATACTTCAAATTAAAAAAAATTTTTTTAATAGAAAACTGTTAGGAGGGGAGATTCCACATTTGGGGAAACAACAGAAATGGGGAAAAAAACAAATTTTAAACTCAGTGTATATCACTGATAATAAGACACAGCAGAAGAAAGAATTAATTAACTGGAAGAAAGATCAGAAGAAATTATAGAGAATCAAGTCAGAGAAAAATGATGAAAAATATAGAGCAGGAAATAACAAACATGGATTTTAGAGTGAAATTAATCTAATATGCATTTAATTAAAATTCCAGAAAGAGAAAACAGAGAGATTGAGGCAAGGAAAATATTTTTAAAAAGAACAGCTGAGAACTTTCCAGAACTGATGAAAGACACTAATCAAACATGCAATAAAATCAAAACAGTATAAATAAAAAGGAATCTACTCACAAACATTTCACAATGAAGCAGCTGAAAACCAAAGACATGAAGAAAATTTTAAAGAAGACAAGGGGAAAAAAGATAAATTACATTCAAAGTGGGAGTCAGACTGACAGCTAATTTAAAACCATCAAAAAA
This sequence comes from Physeter macrocephalus, assembly GCF_002837175.3. NCBI lineage: Eukaryota > Metazoa > Chordata > Mammalia > Artiodactyla > Physeteridae > Physeter > Physeter macrocephalus. The sequence continues at coordinate 87,211,638 of NC_041225.1, forward strand.
AGAAGCTAGAAATCAGTGAGATACTATATGATAAGTACTAAAGGAAAATAACTGCAATCTCAGAATTACATTCCTACTTTTAAGAATAAGGGTGCCATGATCAGCTCGGTGCTTTGAAACCACCTAGAGGGGTGGGAAAAGGAGGGTGGGAGGGAGATGCAAGAGGGAAGGGATATGCAGATATACGTATGCATACAGCTGATTCACTTTGTTATACAGCAGAAACTAACACAACACTATAAAGCAATTATACTCCAATAAGGATGTTAAAAAAAATAAGGGTGAAATAAATTTCAAGCCAAACAGCAGAAAACAAAACTAAAAATGTTAGTTGCAGACAGACTTCCATCAATGGAAATTATAAAGGACATTCTTCAGGCAGAAGGTAAGTGATCTCAAATGGAAGGCTAATATAAACTAACATTTATTTTATGAAACTATAATAATGTCAAGAAGGAATAAAAAGAAAATTAAAATATAGAACAATGATACCACAAAACAGGTGGAAGGTAAACGGAATTTAGGTGTTCTAAAGTCCTTACCCAGGAGGAAAGTAAAAGTTTAATTAACTTTAGATTTTCGTAAGTTAAGGATGTATGTTGTAATTTCTAGAGTAACCACTGAAAGAACAGAAAGTGTGTATAACTTTCAAAGAGGGAGAGATAATTGAGGGACAGTGAATAAAGGATTTTTAAAAATCAATCCAAAAAGAGGCAAGAAAAGGTGAGAAAGAAACAGAGAAGAGCCAAAAACCAGAAAACACAAATTAAAATGATAGATAAAATTTTGAATGTACTAGTAGTAGACTAAATGTAAACAGACTGAATGCCCCTGTTAATAAATATAAATAGCACTGATAATAGATCAAACTGGATTGTTTTAAAAGTCCAGCCAGGGGCTTCCCTGGTGGCGCAGTGGTTGAGAATCCGCCTGCCGATGCAGGGGACACGGGTTCATGCCCCGGTCCAGGAGGATCCCATGTGCCGCAGAGCGGCTGGGCCCGTGAGCCATGGCCGCTGGGCCTGCGCGTCCGGAGCCTGCGCTCCGCAGCGGGAGAGGCCACGAAAAAAAAAAAAAAAAAAAAAAGTCCAGCCATATGCTATTCACAAGAGACACACCTAAAAACTTATTTTCAAAAAAACTGAAAATAAAAATACTAACCATACATACATATATACTAGCATAGTTCTTTTAATATCACACAAAATATCAGGCAAAATCATTACTAGAGATAAAAATAATATTACAATGAGATTCGAACACCTAATAACACAGCTTCAAACTAAACAAAACAAAAAGTGATAGTAAGCACTATAATATAATACACACACACACACACACATAACCTTTATATATATAATTTTATATACCAAACCATACTATACTACTTTGAGGTCATCAAACCTGAGCCATCCTCAAATGTCCACCTTCAGATGAATGGTGAAGTACCTCATGATATTTTGATAGAGCAACGAAAATAAATGAGCCACAAAGACACAGACGATTTGTAGCAACATAATGTTGAGTGTAAAATACAAGCCTCAGATATGTTACCCTTTTCGTAGGGATCAAAAGCAAGGAAAAGTAAATAATACAGTATATATGGTTAGACACATAACTACAAAAAACATAAGTAAATGATGTACACAAAATTTAGCATACTAGTTATCTCTTGTAGAGGAAGAAGCAGGGATACGATGAAACTGATCTACTCAGAGGGCTTCAAATTTGCTGATAATATCTATCTTAAGCTGGAGAGCAGGACAAAGATGTTTATCTTATTTTTATGTTTTATAATTTTCATATATTATACATTTATAATATATATTTTTTCATATATTATACATTTTAATGCATTATATATTTTATAACAAATGAAAAATATAAATACTAAACTATGTCCAATAGTCTATTTAAAAATATGATGTCAATGTTTTTAATAAATATGTGTCTTTATATATCTCTCAAAAAAGTAAACTCTGTTAAGATGCTAACAGTCTCTTTCTGGCTGATACATCATTATTGATGTGTATTTCTTCATTGTACCTCTTAACATTTTCCAAGTTCTCTAGAATGAACATATATTACTTTTATAATCAGAAAAAAGTTAGTTTCCATAAAATTAAAAATAGAAACAACAGCTCAAGGCAAATGTTTGGAAAATTTTCTGACTTATTGTTCACTGGAATTGCAACTGATTTTAATTAAAAAAAATATGGTTGCAATTTTAAAAACAACAACAATGACACTTTTATGTTCTACATAAGGGAAGTTCCAATAATGTAGCCTTTGGAACACTTTAAAAAATAGTGGAATACTGAAATGGTCACAATGTTCTTAGGCCAAGAGCCCCATAAAAAACCAAAAGATGTGGGTAACAAACTATTCCAAATACCCACAACTGAAACTGGATGTAGAAAAAAATTAGATGTAAAAAAAATTTTACTTCTGTCTTTTATAAAGCCAAAAAACACATGACCCCAAAGAACATATTGTGCAAATTTATAATTAACTGTCTACAGATGTTACATAGCATTTATCATTTCCATGCAAGACCAACAAAGGTCAAAAAACAGGTAGGCAACTTATTAAAACTAAGGTATTCTCAAGAGATAAAAGGTGAAACAGAGGTTGATATCTTCCTGTCTTCCTTCTTTTTATCCCCTGGAGTATGTTATATTCTCATAGTCATGGAAGGGGATAAAATCACAGAAGCAATCATTTTAGTGTCAGTTGTCATAAGAAGAAGACTGGGGCTAAGAAAAATCATGTAAAGAAAATGCAGGTAAGTGTAAAGAATAAGAAGGCAAAATGTAAATAGAATACAAAGTCAAGTGACGGTGAAGACAGAGCCTAAAGGTTTGTACTAGAATCTACTGTTAAAAGATCTAAAAGGTCAGGGCTCTCACTCTCAAAGTATTTAGCAAGTATTCTCAGAATTGCTGATTCTGCTGGCAGTTCTCATAATTTTGATCTATTCTAGGAGGTAACCACATCACGTGATGGTTGGGAAAACACATTCAAGAAGTTTAAATGACTTCACTAAAGTCACAAGCAAGACTAGGGCAAAACTAGAACCTAACACACTCACAACATTCTTCTTCTTCACATGTTAGTGCAAACTGCTTAGGATCTACACACAATCTCTATTATATACTGACTCACACATATTCTCGTGTGAGTAAAATTGGAAATGACTGCAAACAAAAACAGTAAAAATTAATATGGTAAAAATTTCACTCTTGGATAATGCCACTCTCAAAGAAGGCAGAGTAAGCACAGAATGGAAAGCTAAGCACTTTTTTTTCTTCTTACTGACAAATTTGGTAAGCACAAGGCTAATCCTGTCATTTTTTTCATCCTATGCAATATAAATCATAAAGATGTGACAGGGATTAAACTGCCAATGCAAAGCACTTCGAACACTAGTAGATTACAGCTGTGTAACAAATGTGTAGGGTTTTTTTCAGGGTTCTACTTGCCAAGTGTCCAAAACTGCAGGGGGTATATTTGACCAGATTCAAAGAGCTGTAAAATAATTTGGCAGGATATGGTAGGGATATTGTTAGACTACAGGAATAAAGTCCTGACGTCATCAATGTCAAAGGGAGAAAACTGACAACAACAACAATAGCAACAACAAAAATACAAGGGCAGGGGCAAGAATTAGCCTGTATAGAAAATAGAAACAATCACCAAAGAAAACATAGGCTAAATGAATTCCCAAGAAACCTTAATGAAACCCAGGGGTATGAACAGGTGATCATAAGAAAAAGCAAAGTACGAGAGACTACACAAAGAACAGATCAGGACAAAAGGTAAATATTTATAAAAGTATTGATGATGGCCTAGCAATTTCCAATCACATGTATTCACATTGGTCCATGGAGACTATCCGCATTAATTGCCAGCATTTCCAGATGAGAAAAACAAAGTTAAAAGATACATATTACTGGTCCACTATCACTTAGAAAATGAGAAACAAGATGCGAACCACCACATCCAATATACCATGATTCCAGTAAAATACTATAAAAAGTATTTTACTTACCTGAAAATTACTGATTCCATATTGAGAAGAATAAATGAAACATTTCAAAATGGGCTGTTTTAGCAATGAACTTGCCCACATGTACTTCTGTTTAGTGTCGTTTCTGTGTGCAATGAAAAAACTGCAGCTTCATACCAACAAATTGAATTCATATAACACTTACCAAGACAGCAACAAGTATATGACACATACAGTGGCTAATACTAGAAATATAAAAATGAATATAACAATTCAGCTCAAACACACAAACGTCTATTAAATACCTACTGTGTGTGAGGCACTCTGCCAATGCTATATGCCAATATCACTGACATGGTCTTACCCTCAGATAGTCCAACTGAGTGGGCAAGACCAACAAAAACAAATCAGTACACTGAAGACTAAGTGCAATGACAGAGGTATGTACAGGGTACCACACTAGCCCACAAAGCGAGGAAATGGGAGAAAGAATTCAGGGAAGGTTTCTAAGATGAGGTGACCTGGAACTGAATCTTCTAGGTTTGTTCAGCCAAAAGAGAAGAATATACCAAGCACAAGAGAGAATATGAGGAAAGGTACAATGGCAAGAACACAGAAAAAGAAGATTCATGGGCTAAGGCAGGACACCAAAAGTGGATGACAAAGGAGCCCATGAAGGAATTAAAAAAACGAATGCTCACATAACCAGTTTCTGTCTAAATAACTTCAGAAACCATCAATTTTACAGGTGCTAGAATGAAAAGAGACACAAGAGGTGACAGGAGAAGAACAGGAACCAGATAGTAATGGACAGCCTTGGATACTGGGTTAAGAAGCCTGGATATTATTCCCAAGTGTTGGGAACTACTGCTATTTGAAAAACGTTGCTCTTTAGTGCTGTCATCCTAATGACTATGTAGAGAATGGACCTCAGGGATGAAACAATGGAAGGCTGTAAAGTCTGTTAACCTAGGATGATGAGAGTCTAAACTGGGGCATTAGTAGTAGAGGTGGATATGAGGTGGAAGATTCAAAAAATATCTTCAAGACTTGGTAAGCGCAGAGGTTTAAAACCTGCCAAGCTCCTCCACTCTCTAGCTGTATGATCTTGGGCAATTTCTTCATCTGTAAAATAGGGATGCACCTACTTCACAGGTGTACTGTATGAGTTAACACATGTAAAGAGCTCAGAATAGTGCATGCCAAAGCATGAATACTGAAAAATGGTTTGGCAACTATGGCAGTAGCAGCAGTAGTAATGGTGGGGCAGACTGTAATAATGAAGTACATGTAAAAAGAGGAAGAGAGAAAGATGAATGTCTAGATCCCTAACTTGAAAGACTAGTTAGTGCAGCTACCAAATGAGAAAGAGAAGAGAAGGCTTTGTTCAGGCTTACAGGGTGAATGAATATGAGTTTACTTTCAGACAATTTGAGTCTTAGGCACCATTTTGAGTTTCATCAAGATGAAGCTGTCCTGCAGTCAGAAAACAGGAGTGGAATTCAGGTAAGAGTTCAGAGCAGACAAAGATATTTAGGAGTCAATGATACATACATAATAGTTGAAGTCCTGAGAGTTTTCATGTTTCCTTAGGCAGAAAGCCTACAGTACAAACCAAAAAAGTGGCCAAGGACAAAACTTGGACATTATTACAAGTGCATCAAACCAGGTGCAGAGCCCTTTGGGGGACAAATGCCCTATATATTTTTTTAAATGTTCTTAAAATAGCTTAAACCACTAGGAAATCATGGAGAAAATAATGGAAAGACGGGAAAGGCAATGAAAAGGGGGAATAGAAAACATGGCAGCCAGAGGGGCATAAGGGGGAGAGAGACTAGGAAACCCTAAGCAGTACCTAGCACAAGACTATTGAGAACAACATACAATGCCAAACCAAGCTGGTTATGGAAAGAGAAAGAAAGAGAGAGATAGAGGAAAAAAAAAAAAGGAGGAATAGATAGAGATGAAGATAGAGATGGAGATGAAAAGAAGGAAGCCCACTTCTGCCCATAACTCTGTTTCCATTCAACTGCCCTTATCAAAAACATCATTTTAGTCCTTCCATCTTTCCTGCCAACACCTCCTACAAAAGAATCAAAATGTACTACTCACTGACACTGATATAGCCAATGTGAAGCAGTAACATAAGAAGGAGACACAAGCTATTCATTTAATGCAACATTTTTAAATACTAATTATGATCAGACATTGTACAAGAAACCAAAGATGAAATGACGTTCAGACAGATAATCATTCATTTAAAGAATTTAAAACCTCATTACAGAGTCAAGGCAAATACATAAAAAAAAAAGATTCAATTTTTAAAAATCACATGAAGATTACCAAACTAATGATCAGAGAGTAAATACTATTCTCATTCAAATGAAGGAGGATTGCTATAGACTGGAGTGATGGGGAAGCAAACTAGTAGAGTGGAGGAAAAAGAAATGTAGAACAAGAATTGCTGAGTTTCTAATCTGAGCTCTGTTCCTGGATTTCTTTTTAAACCTCTGAGCCCATATCTAAATCTATTAAAAGTAGATAATAATACCAATAGCTATACCACATAAAATTCTTATGAGAAATCAAGTGAGATGATATATATAAAAATATTTTGCCAACTGCAAGTAATGTACAAAAGTTAACTAAGTTGACGATGATTAAAGATTAAGTTGACCATGCTTCTCCCTATTCCTTCAAATAAGTAGAGCTAAAATTTTTGGATATTATGTATAAAACAAACATGAAGATTCAGAAAGGTACAGAGAATGAGAAAGACTGCCTAGGGACCTCGGAAACTGAGGAACATCACAGAGGTTAAGCTCCCTGGGGTTTTTTGTTATTGTTATTTTTGTTTTTGTTTTGTTTTGGTCTCATATATCCCAGAGCAGGTATAAGAGAAACTAACAACCAAGAAAAACCAACCAAAGCAGACAAGGTCAAAGAAAAGCCCCTTCTCTCTAGCCAAAGGACTAGGAAAGGGTCAACATAGCAAGAGAGTACACTTTTAGAAAGTAACAATCCCACTCCAGCCAAACACCCTGGGGGAAAAATGCAAACTCCACTCCCACCCCAACAGAAAAGGCCAAGTTGGGAAGAGACTCCCACCCTCATCAGGCAGTAACAAGGCCCCTCCCCATGGTGTCAGTGGAGGTTATGTGGGGATCCTAGACTTCAACCCCAATAAAGTAATAGTGAGGTATTCCTCTCCTGCACCCCAACAAGGTAGTGTCAAAGGAGGCCCAGTGGGGAAAGTCAGAACTTTTACCATCATCCAGTGGTAACAAATCCTTCTCCCACTGCAGGGTCAGTACAGGCCACTTAAGGAACATTAACAAAGTGTCTCTCCCCCTCCCAGCCAAGAAAGTGTCAGTGAAAGCCTGGGGGGAACCTGAAATCCTACCTTCTTCTATTAGTAACAAAGCACTCTTCCTCCCAGGGTATCAAAGGAGGCCAAGTGGGGAACCCAAATTTCCACTACAACTGGCAGCAAAATGTAACCAATTTCTCTGTTGAAACAGTCCAGCACAGCTAAAAATATCTGCTAAAATTGAAAATTTAAATAAGATCTAACCTCATAATATGTAAAACACACATAATAAATAAAAAATCATGCATAATATCAAGAACCAGGAAGCTTTTAACTTGAACTTAGAAAAAAAAAAAAAAAAGACAACCAATAGACACCAAAAGTAAGATGACACAGATGTTAGAACTATCTGACAAGGATTCTGAAGCAGCCATAAAAATGCTTCAACAAACAATTATAAACATGCTTGAAACAAATGGACTGTCAACTGTATAGTACTATCCAAAAGCTAACTCATGAAAAGGATGCACTTCTCCTCATTCCTCTCACTACGGAGAGCTAAAAACATTTTTAGAACTAAAAACTACAACAACCAAGAAATTTAAAAGTCTCAATGGATAGTCTCAATGGCTAAACGGAGAAGACATAGGAAAAGACAATTAGTTAACTTGAGAAGAAAACAATAGAAATTACTCAACCTATATAACAGAGAGAAAATAGATACAAACAAATAAATAGAGCCCCTGGGACACCTGGAAATATATTCTTAACATTGGAATCCCAGAGGAAAGGACAAAGACAGTGGGGCTGAAAAGTATTTAAAGAAATAATGACTAAAAACTTCCCATATTTGGCAGGAGACACAAAATGCAATTCAAATACTACTACTGTATATCAGAAACTATGGAGGACAAAGGAAATGATACAATATCTTCCAAGTGCTGAAAAAAAAGAACAGCCAACCTCAAATTTTATATCCAGTGAAATTATCCTTTAAGAGTAAAGGGGAGGGCTTCCCTGGTGGCTCAGTGGTTGAGAATCCGCCTGCCAATGCAGGGGACATGGGTTCGTGTCCCGGTCCGGGAAGATCCCACATGCCGCGGAGCGGCTGGGCCCGTGAGCCATGGCCGCTGAGCCTGTGCAACCAGAGCCTGTGCTCCGCAACGAGAGAGGCCACAACAGTGAGAGGCCCGTGTACCACAAAAAAAAAAAAGAGTAAAGGGGAAATGAAAAGATATATGCACCCAAAGTTCACTGAAGCATTATTTACAATAGCCAAGATATGGAAGCAACCTAAGTGTCCATCAACAGATGAATGGAAAAAGAAGATGTCTCCCTTTCTCTCTCTCCCTCTCTCTCTCACACACACACACACACACACAAACACACATAAACACACACAGTGGAATACTACTCAGCCATAAAAATGACTGAAATTTTGCTATGTGCAACAACTTGGATGAACTTGGAGAGTATTATGCTTAGTGAAATAAGTCAGAGAAAGACAAACACTATATGCTAACACTTACATGTGGAATCTAAAAAATAAAACAAACTAGTGAATATTAAAAAAAAAAAAAAACTCACAGATATCAAGAACAATCTAGTGGTTACCAGCCAGGAGAGGGAAGGTGGAGAAGGGCAAGATAGGGGAAGGGGATTAAGAGGTACAAACTATTATGTAGAAAATAAGTAAGTTACAGGATATATTGTACAGCACAAGGAATACAGCCAATATTTTATAATAACTAAATGGAATATAACCATTAAAAATTGTGAATCACTATGTGGTACACCTGAAACTTTATACTGTAAATCAACTACATCTCAATAAAAAATAAATAAATAGCAAAAAAAAAGTTAAGGGAAAATCATGTCAGATATTGTCATCAGAACGTCTCAAAACATTAAAGATGAAGGAAAACTAAGAGGATCTGTCACCCACAGACCTACCCTAAAGAATGCCTAAAGGATGTTCTTAAATAGAAAGGAAATGATAAATGAATGAATCTTGGAACATCAGGAAAGAAGGAAGGAGAAAAAAGAGAAAAAGAAAAAATATGAATAAGTAAAATAGACTTTCCTACTCCACTTGAGTTTTCTAAATTATATCCAATGATCAAAGCAAAAATATAATATTGTATTGTCTGGTAGGGATTTCAATACATAGAGAGGAAAATTTTAAGACAACTATACTCTCTTCAAGGGAGAGTAAAGAGACATGGAGAGGTAAGATTTCTACACTTGGTAAAACACTGATACCAGGAGATCTCTGTGGTGATGGAATAGTTCTACATCCTACACAAATGATAAAATGACACATACTCATCCAGACACACACACTGTACCACTGTCAGTTTCCTGGTTTTAATACTGTGCTATAATTATGTAAGATGTGACCAATGGGAGAAAATGGGTAAAGGGGACACAGGACTTCTTCAAACTATCCCTGCAACCTTTGTAATTCTATAATTATTTTAAAATTTAAACATTTTAAGAAAGTTAAGTGAAGATACCAAGAAACCTATATGAAGAAGGTAGCAATTGACTGGGATCTGAATATAGTGCTAGGTTTTATTACAAGCAAAGGATATAGGAGGCCAACTGAGGTCCTGATATGTTCACAGGACAATCTGGGCAGGAAGAGAATATTTGAGTAAAGGAGAAAAGGACAATGAGATAAGAGAGAGAGGCTGTGACAAGCTGTGGACAGCCTTGATGGCTGGTCTATGTAATATGTAACTATTCTATAATCAATAGGAATCTTAGGAATAAGTTCAAACACTTATGAATAAAGTTTCATTAACAGTATGGCAAAACTAAGATTCAAAACAAAGCAAAATACCACTAAATATAGGAAATATAAATGATGTGGCTAAAAAACATATCAGAGTATCAAATTTTAGGCAAATTTCAGTAAGTACTGAAGATTGAGAGAAGCAAGGACTCCAGCCTGAGAAAATCTGAGGAACGCTCATAATGTGATAAAGCAGTACCCTGTTCTACTATAAAAGCAGTAGTATCCCTAGAAAGCAGGTAGCATTAACCTTTTCTTTTCCCTATGTCTCTTCTACATATGTGTCCAAATAATAAGAATCTCAAAGAAGAAAGATAAAAAAAAATAAATATTTTTAAATAATTATAACAATGAAAATACTAGATATTTAGAGAAGCTAGTATGATGAAAGAAGTATGGGATATCAGTCTAAGATGGGTCTGAATTCTTGCTGTACTAACTACCAGGTATGTGACTTAGATCAAGTAATGTTTAACTTTCAAAGCCTCAGTTTTCACCTTTATAAAAATGAGATAATATCAACCTCACAGAGTCACTGTGAAGTTAATGAAATTATGTGGAAAGCAACAAACACATAGAAGGAATTAAATAATTCATTGCCTGTATTATTTTTCATTTGCATACTTTGTTTTTATGACTCAGTTTTTAAAAAATCTAAGGGGCATATGAATATAAACTCCATAAAATTTCTAAGGGACAAAAGAAATAAAGTGAAAATTCTTTGTTAACTAAAAGAAATTAGGGTGATTTTTTTTTTTTTTTTTGGCGGTACGCAGGCCTCTCACTGCTGTGGCCTCTCCCGTTGCGGAGCACAGGCTCCGGACGCGCAGGCTCAGCGGCCATGGCTCACGGGCCCAGCCGCTCCGCGGCATGTGGG
>NC_041225.1:87222642-87267139 GCF_002837175.3 Physeter macrocephalus
CGGGCCCAGCAGCTCCGCGGCATGTGGGATCTTCCCGGACCGGGGCACGAACCCATGTCCCCTGCATCGGCAGGCGGACTCTTAACCACTGTGCCACCAGGGAAGCCCTAGGGTGATTTTTTTTAATGGTCAAAAAAGCCAAAGGTCAAAAGAGGTCTAAGCTAGAGATCAATAAAGATGGCATTATCTGTTGATGTTTAATAAATGTTAATTAATATAAAGATGCAAACATTATTCAGGGTAACCAAATTCTATGGGCTGAGTTTTGTGTACCAAATTATCTTTCACTTGCACCTAGACTCATAAATAGAAAATCAAAATTTGGGGAAAAGCTCTAATCTTACTGTCTCATTTATAGGAATGGAAACAGTGATAATGTGCTATTTAAATATGATCTGCTTAAATATTTGGATACAGTCCAGAAAGGAGGCACAACACTACAGTTTCATATATATCCTCTTCATTAGTCTTTGAATCAAAAAAGGTAAAAAAAAACTTTCCACAGGAAATAACTATAATTTTTTCTTAATTTTGCAATTCACTGGCTCTCTCAAAAACCACAGTTCATTTCTGGGAATAAAGTTCAATAGGATAGAATAAGATAAAATCAGATATTCTTAAGGTTAAAAAAATTGATTTTGTTTACTCAATCTCAATTAAAACCATCAGAGACAGTTTTTTAAATTAATTTTTATTGGAGTATAGTTGCTTTATAATGTTGTGTTAGCTTCTACTGCTCAGCAAAATGAATCAGCCATACATATACATATATCCCCTCCCTTTTGGTTTTCCCTCCCTTCTAGGTCACTACAGTGCATTAAGTAGAGTTCCCTGTGCTATACAGTATGTTCGCATCAGTTGTCTATTTTATACACAGTATCAATAGTGTATATGTGTCAATCCCAATCTCCCAATTCCTCCAATCCCACCCCTTTTCAATTAAAAGCATATCTGTATGAATATTTAAGTCAGATTAAGATCCTATTTTTTACAACTTTGTAATATATTTATAAGATCTTTGAAAGAGCCATTTGACCCTAATATTTAGATTGGAAATAATTTAAATGCCCAATAGTAGAGAAATGGTTCAATAAACTGTGGCACATCAATATGATGACACAATCACTTAAAAATATACTGTGTTCAGTCCTCAGTAGAATGAAGAATGAAGATATAAAAGAGTAACTCTATATTTTCTCCCCTTAGATCAAGGTCAGAAAATCTTATTTACTGTATTTTACTTTAAAAAGCATTTATATAGTACTGACCATTTGCTAGGCACCATTCTAAGTACTTTACAGTATTACCTTATTTAATTTTCATATCAACCCTATGAAAGAAGAAACAGACACCAAGAGGTTAGGTACCTTCCCCAAGGTCACACATATTGTAAGTGACAGAGTAAGGATTTGAAACAGCTTGTCTGGCTGCAGAGTCCATACAGCATTAACCACTATACTCTTCTACCTCCTAATCAATGATAACAGCCTGGTGGTCTGTCTTTCCATATCTTTTTCCATGCTCAGGAACATATAAAGCTTTTCTTTTCTATAAAAAGAGACATTAAAAAAAAAGACTGTTTTAACATTCGTTCACTTATGAAATTTCAAATGAGACAGTCTTTTCATATTTGTCTATAATTATATAGTCAAGTACATGTCCAGAACCCTAAATATAGCTCTGCTAGATCCACTAATTTCAGTTATCTCTCACACAAAATTTATTTCCAGACTCCGAAGAGGGACTGGCCCCCTCTCCTAACCATCAAAGGAGGGCAAGGAAACGTCAGTTTCTTGTTTCTCCTATTGTCCTCATTCCAGCAGCTCATGAAAAACTCTCCCATGTAACACATCTGGAAAAAGAACTTTTTTATTTCCCATAATTCGCTAACATATGCCAAGAAAGGCACCAGGCCATACCAATTACCTCCAAATTCCTGCAGTCTTGTTAAAGATCCCAAATGTCATGCATTCTCTTGGGATTTTTAGTCTTACTGAATTGTATAAATATCAGTGGGTATTCCTATTCTCCTTCTGTTGCTTCAAGACCACCACAGCAGATCCATTACAAATCTAACTTCAGGAATACCCTCATCTCCAATTCACATTTGGTCATCATTTACAGTAAACAATGGTTTCAAATGAATTTACTGTGGATTTTACAAAATTATAAGTCTTCCATGGTTTCAGAGACTAAATTTAAATGTTCTGGCTACTCTCTAAAGTTTCTACTAATCTATCCCTCCCTTCTGAATTAACCTTCATTCAGAATTTAAACAGTAGCCCTTCCTTTCCTATATCAGGACTACTGCATAAATCAAGTAATTTAAAGATATGCTTTTCTTCATCTCCCAGAACACCTCACTAAATCTAGAAAAAAATAAAATTCCAAAACACATGTTTTTTCACTTAAAAAAAATAAGGCATGATGGAATATGAAAATATCCTAAATTCACTCTTATAGACGAACTCATATTCAACAATAGAAATGTTTGGGTTTTTCAGCATTGATCTAGCTGAGAAGAAGAGAATAAACACTAAATGGTTATAAAAAAAAGAGAATACCAAAGATTCTTAATAGTATATAGTTCCTCTTAAGATAATAAACAGGCGACATAATAGCTCCCAAATCTATTTTGAGGAATATTTTATTATTTAGCCTCATCCAAAGAGGTTAGTTTCCAATCTTTAAAGGTATCTGACTGTAGATTGGTCAACCCTTAAGTGGGTTATTAGAAAAGATGATTTTTGGGGTCCTTTCAAACTATGAGACTCTGTGAATTCTCTGATTTAGCTTTCCTTGACCATTCCACCAACACTGTTAGAGAGATCTAACAGTGATCTCTCCCTGTACTGACAACCTTTACTACACATTGCCTATTAACATTTATTTGCTATTTATATACTACCATTTTAGTTTCTTTCTATGTATAATAGTTTTGTCTTCCCACGTAGACTATAATAATATTAAAGACAACATCATGACCATTTAATAAATATTTTGGCATCTAACCTGCACAATACTTTACACATACTATTAAACGTGCTAAGTATGAGGAGGAGCTTTTTCTCTTCCTGATATCCTATAATCTACTTAAATGGGAGAAAACCTCTTTTTGCTTTTATATTATTTTAAAATATGTTTATTTTAAATACGTGGGCTAACGTTTGATCCCTTCTGGGCAATTATCTTAATTAAGATGATTCTGATCTATGCCTTATTAATATTCAGAAGCAATTTTAATTTCTATTTAATGAGGCTTATGGAGTATTCTACTGCACAGGGTGGGCTGACTGAAGATTTAAGGAAGAGAGCAGTATCAGATGAGTATCATATGTTTTGTAGTTGAGTAAGGAGAGACTGTGCTCTCAGCTATTATGAAGATGGGGTGGGGAAAGAATTCATGCACAGGCTTTTAGTAAGCAAAATGAAAAATTAGAGTCTTATTATTTCTCTTTAGCTGTTCTGCATGCAAAATTGTTCCTTTCTTCATCTCTGCTTCTCAGGTTACTAAAAGTCAGGGCAAACTACAAACTAAATTCCTTTTCTAATTGAGTCTAAGACCCTACAAATGCACATATTAAAAACACTCTCCTTGGGCTTCCCTGGTGGCGCAGTGGTTGAGAGTCCCCCTGCCGATGCAGGGGACACGTGTTCGTGCCCCGGTCCAGGAAGATCCCACATGCCGCGGAGCGGCTGGGCCCATGAGTCATGGCCGCTGAGCCTGCGCGTCCGGAGCCTGTGCTCCGCAACGGGAGAGGCCACAGCAGTGAGAGGCCCGCGTACCGCAAAAAAAAATAAAAAAATAAAAATAAAAACACTCTCCTTTTCAGCAGTGCTTCCTTTACTGGTGCCACATTAGAGGTCACTGCCCAATTGTATAATAACTCGCCACTCATAGAACAGAACCTTTGTAATTGAACAGACTATGCTGTACACTCTTATGCAACCAGTGCTCCATCCACGGAAATCATTCCTGAGGTAGAAAAGCTTTTGGATGGAGCTAGCTTCAAGTATTTAGAATATGTTATGTTTGTATATTCAAAGAAAAAAATCATTAAAGTTACTAATAAAAGCTCTTACATGAGCTGTTAATGAAAAGCATTGGTTGCTTCTGCTTCTGTTATTCAACTGCCATGCATAATTTGGCTACCTTGGAAGCATATGCTCTGCAAAGGCCTGGCAGAAGTCTGTTTTTTTCTTTTTTGAAAGAAAATGATATAGCGTATCCCTGGTGCTTTAGGTCCTTGTAATCAGAAAATGCCAAGATTGGAAAATCTGCTCGCAAGAAACACAAAGATGTAGTGTATAGAAGGTTGAGGTTCCTCGGTTTCTCATTTTTTGTTGTGGTATTTTTGTGATAAATGTATTCCTGTAGATGCATTTGTTGTTCTTTGCTAGTTTTGTAAAAGCAGGATGTAGAAGCCATTTGATGTAGAGGATTAGCTTTTAAATGTAGTTTTATGCAAATGTGGAATTAGCAAATTTGTAAAAATATTTTATATTATAAAAATGTTTATACACAAAATTAAATTATTCTTAAGGTAATATTTAACGTATAGGGTGTTATAAGGATTATATGATGTAATACATTTAAAGTATGAAATGTCAGTTCCCATCCTTTCGCTTTCTTCCTGCACCCTAATCTTTCCCCAAACCCAAAGCTTCTATCCATCTGATATAATGCCATTATCGGTGCCAAAACATTACGATTCTAATTAATTTTCCAAGATTAACCCTTTCAAAATACAAAGCCATATCGATGGCCCCCAAAGTTTTCTGTTTTCCAAATTAAAAACACCTTTTAGTCCTTTAACTACTCATCATATCCAATAGTGTTTTGTTGGATAGCTACTCTCTTTCCATTTCCCTGAGGATGTTCTGCTTCACTTGTAGCCTATTAGAGTGCTGCACCAAAAGCTGAATATAACATTCCAGGTGTATTCCAAACAGAATACCCTCATTCAGTAATAACTACTCACGCATCCTTGGCTTTTTTGAATGACCAGATTGCTACACACATACACATTGCTTATAAAATTTTCTCATACTTTTCTTAACAGTTAATTATTATTATAGATTTAAGAGCAGTGCAACGTACTCAAGATAAAATTTCAACTCAAGACAAAATTTTATTCTATTGGATGAAGCCAGATTCATCACCCTATAAAGAGCCTTCAGAATCTTGTTTCTCATATTCATCCTATTCATTACATCTTTATTCTGATGAAAAAGCCAATACTCAACACAAAGGACCCTACTATACAATAGCAGCCATATTCTATTTGTACAGATTCATTTATCACTGCATTTTTTATTCAATCAGTTATCTACTTATTGGTCTTTTTACTCAACTCATAGCTCTTCGCTGTGTATAAACAGTAACTAAACTGCCAATGATATAAAGCAATGTTAAAAATGAGGGATAGTTACAAGAAGTGAATTACTTTCCAGTTTCTAAATGCACCATCTTCTCTAGCCTTCAGGCCTTTGTAAACTCCGTCCTCTATACACAACAGGCCCTACCTACCACCCCACCTTCATCAAACTCCTTTGTCTCAGTGAATACACCTCTTTTTATGGGAGGTCTTCCTTGATCACCCAAATCTAGGTTAGTTATCCCTCTTCTGAGATTCAGAAACACCCTGCACTTCCTCTATTACAACAGTCACTGTACTTTGTTATAATTTCTTCTTTACTTGTGTTTCATACTCACCAGACTGCAAGCCTTTATTTGGAAGCACCTTTAGCTATGGTATCATTACATCAGGCCAAGCCTCAAAGAGCCAATAAATTCAGAAAGAAAGAGTCCAGACCAGAGCAAGAAATCTAATTACCCACCATCATTTCATAGGCTTCATGGACAAATTCTATCATGCCTCACATCTATTTACCTCAGTAATGACGCCAAACCTTCTTTAATCATGCATCACCCTCCAGACTGTCATCCCCAAACGCTCTCTAGATCTCCTGAAAGATCACAAATGTATGACCTGCCAATATTTAGAAATTAAGAGAATTCACACAACATCCATGTTTCCAATATCTCTTGGGAAAAAAAAGATTAAGGTCTGGTAACAATGAGCCCCACTGAAACAATCAGCTAGAGCTAATGGTAGCTAATCCCCTTAGAACCACACAATCCTCACCATACTCATTTACACAACTGCTTAATTCCTGGAGTTAACTGAATATGCAATATCTGTCCTAGTACAATCTAGTCCTATCCATGTCCATAACCTTTTCCCCCAACCCTTCCACTGTGACCTCTGAAATCTTATTCTGAGATCACCGAACTCTTACATACTCTTCTGTATTGTACAATAAATGTGTGTATATTTTTCCAAACAAAATAAATAAATAAATAAAACATTTTACATTTTTGAAAGTAATAATGCTGTCAGAAGTTAGGAAATATAGGATTACTTCTCAAGCTAAATAAGAGAGGAAAGAACTCCCAAGCTAGATAATTAAACAATTACAGTAGGAGAAATGGCAATCCTAAAGCATATTAACTGTATTTTTGCACTGGAAAAAAATTTCTAATGCTCAAGTGAAAATCTCAGGAGGAGGTAGCAATATGAGTAATAATGCTACACTAGTCAACCCTAAAAGAGAAATGCTGGCACCATATCTAATCACCAAACGAAACTAAATAATCCCAAAGTGATGTCCTAATATAGCAAACTACATAATAGCACATTCATCATGACTTTACATTACTATCACTAATCAGAACATCCTACAAAAATTAACTTTTATTTATAATGGAAAATATATCACAGTGTCAAAAGGTAATATAGCACGGTTAATCCTTCAGAGTTCTAAAGCATGAAATTATGTGTGTGTGTTTATGGATGTATGTGCATATATGTATATCTGTGTGTGTATAAAACAATGTAACGTAAATGAGTCAAAGGTGAAATTATCCATAATCCCACACCACTATTATATAGAACCCCTACTGCTCTAACTCTAACTCCTGACATCAAACCAGCAAAAGTTAATGCACAAACACATGGGCATGTACAGGAGTCAAATTCATAATAGAATATAAGGATTATCCAATAATTTTTACTTTAACCACACAACAAAATAAATTCCAAATGGATTAAACAGTTAAATTAAGGGAGAAAAACACTCAAAACTATTTTTTAAAATAGGCTCAAATATAAATATCCAAACATAAAAACAATAAGAAATCCCAAAGAAAAAAGAATAGAAGATACTACATGGAGTAAACACAAATTGATGATTTTAAAAAAACAAAAACAAAAAACCTAGGTACTATGTCCCAACAGAATAGAAGAATGAACAAGGGAAATGAATACACAATTCACAAAAGAGAAATATAACTAGTGGATAAACATGTTAAAATGTTTAGTCTTACTAGTGATTAGAGAAGTGCAGAGTAAAACAATGCCTATTAAATTTAAAAATACTGAAAAAATAATAATACACTCTACCGACAAGAGTACAAGGAAACAGAAACTCTCTGAAAATATTAATAAAATGAGAAAAATCAATTTAGAAAACAATTCTTTAATATGTAGCAAGAACCTTGAAGATATTTATATTGTTTAACTCAATAATTCCATTTCTCAGAATCTATCTTAATGAAATGATCTTAATATGGAAAAGGCTATGGGCACATCGTTGATATTTTAATATTAAAAAAACTAAAAATCTAAATATCCATCATTTAGTAAAAATAATTAACATATAGCATAATGACTCTAGATGAATACAAAACATTCATTGAAAGTGAGGTTTGCATAGAATAAACAACGTGAAAATACTTATAAGTAAATGTATAAAATAAAATACACAACTGCATATACAGTATGATTGAGAATATGCTTTTAAAAGCACAGCCATGGAGACAAAAATTCTAGAGGAAAATAAGCAAAAATTCAGTAACAGTAGTCTCTTACATTATTAGTTTACCCCCTACTTCTTAGTACCCAATGTTACATCTAGTAAGAGACTACACTAACCAGCCCCCAGGAAGTAAATCCCAGACACCACCTTCTTAATTTACACCCTAGCTTCCCAATGAAGGAAATGGGATGTGAACAAACTTCTTTAAACTGTCCAGCTAGGATGAATTGTACCCTCCTAGGTATATCGATTGATATATCCTTTTTATTTTAGCATTTATTTAACTCTGCCTCATTAGCAAATTATAAAACACAAAATTTGCCTCTCAGACCAAGTATTAAGCCGCTTAACAAAAAGTACTCTGTCTGCCAGCAGGTGGAGGTGCAGGGATTCTAAACACAGGAGCACACTCTTGGCCACCTGTCTTCCTGCCCCCAAACTGGGGAAGGAAATAGTTAAGATCATACAGCGTTTGGTTTTGCTGTTGTTGTTATTTTAATATCACTTCTCCACTTCCTATTGCCATCAAGATTCTGAGGCCTCAGTGAGAACCGCTGGTGTAATTAAAAACAAAATAAGTCTGGATTCAGGCTACCACCCAACTCTGGTTGGTTCTACCTCTCCAACCTTAAATGTCTTTAGCTCTTAGAGGTTCAGCATCCTCACTTATAAAAAGGAATAACAATGTTTGCCTTACAGATTTATATAAATAGTAAATTAGCAAACATAGGTAAAACACCTAGAACAGTATCTTGGAGCTGAGTCAAATGAAAATTTCAACTTCCCCTTAATAAACTGCTGAAGTGTCAACTACCGGGTTAAGCACTGAAATATTGTTCTAAGAGCAGTGTAAGGTGGTGAATAAAACAGATCAGCGGTGGTGAGGGGGGGGGGTTCAGCTCCCCCGAAGAATGTACAATTTTGTAAAAATAAAAACAAGGTTTAAACAAATAGTCACACTTATAAAATTTAGAATAAGATATCATCATAAGCACTATAAAAGTTTAGAATACTGTCATAAGCACTATAAAAGTTTAGAATAATCGTCATAAGCACTATAAAAGAAAAGTTTTATGAAGTAGTGTAGGGAATCTAACTTAGACTGCTAACGGTCAAGAAAGATTGCTATTAAAAGATGATATTTAAGCTGAAGTCTAAAGGATAAACAGGAGATATGGAGGGGAACAATGGAGGTAAGAATGAGACCCATTAAGAAAGTGCATGTTTGAAGGTCCAAAGGCAGGAAAGAATTGGCAGGTTTAAAAAAAAAATCCAGTGGCTGCAATATACTGAGCAACCAGGAGAAAGATTCAAGATGAGACTTTAAAAACAGAGGCAGCTATCATATTGGCAAACTACAACCCATGACCCAAATTCACTCCATAGTCTTAGAGCTGAGAATGTTTTTTAACGTTTTTAAGGATTGTACAAAAAAACACTATAAAACAATGAGATTCCACTACCCACCTATTAGAATGGCCAAAATCCTGAGCTCTGGCAACACCAAATATTGAGAAGGGTGTGGAGCAACAGGAACTTTCATTCATTCCTGATGGGAACACAAAATGGTGCAGCCACTTGGGAAGACAGTGTGGCAGTTTCTTACAAGACTAAACATACCCTTACCATACAATCCAGCAGTTGCACTCCTTGGTTTCTATCCAATGGAGCTGAAAACTTATGTCCACACAAAAACGTACATGAGTGTTTACAGCAGCTTTATTTATCACTGCCAAAACATGAAAGCAACCATGATGTCCTTCATTAGGTTAATGGATAGATAAACTGTGATACAACCAGACAGTGGAACATTATTCAACACTAAAAAGAAGTGGGCTATCACGCCATGAAAAATCATGAAGGAAACTTAAATTTATATTATTAAGTGAAAGAAGCCAATCTGAAAAGACTACATACTTTACAATAACAACTATATGACATTCTTCTGGAAAAGGCAAAGTTATGAAGTTAATAAAAAGATCAGTGGTTGCCAAGGGTTGCAGGGGTGAGTGGAGAATAGACAAAGCACAGAGGATTTTCAGGGCAGTGAAAATATCCTGTATGATGCTATAATAGTAGATATATATCATTACACATTTGTCCAAATCCACAGAATGTACAATACCAACAGTGAACTACAATGTAATAGTAGTTCAAAGTGATTACTGAACTACTATTGAGTGATTATGATGTGTTAATACATGTCCATCAGTTGAAACAAATGTGCACTCTGGCGGAGGATGCTGATAATGGAGGTGGCTACACATATGTGGTGACAGCACCATATATGGGGAATCTCTGTAGCTTTCTCTCAGTTTTGCTGTGAAGCTAAAACTGCCCCCAAAAAATGTCTTTAAAAAATTAATTAAAAAAACAAAACAAAAAACAGGTTTCCACTTCCAGTAAGATAGAATAAATGTATTTTTCCTACTCTTGCTACTAAGTACAGCTATAAATTCTAGACATTACATAGAGATTCTGAGAGGAGGAAAGAATGCAGCAGACCATGTAGGGAGCCAACAAACAACATGGCAGTGGGTTCCCTGGGTTTTATTTTGACTCACATATACCATACTGGATACTAGGGAAGCCAGCAACCTGGAAAAGCCAATGAAAGCTGATCAAAAGAAGTCCAAAAAGTTCCCTGTCTCTAGCCAAAGGACCAGGAAAGGAGCAGTCTACCAAGACAGAAAAAGAAAACTTACACAGTAACCACTCTACCCTAGCCAAACACCACAGAAAAAATTGCAGCCCCACTCATCACTACCTCATCAAAGGCCTAGTGAGGAGCCAAGACTCCCACCCCTCCAGACTATAATGAGGTGCTCTAACTCCTCCCTCATTTAAGGATGCTGTCAGAAAAGGCAGAGTAGGGAACCAGGGCAGTAATAAGGAACCCCTGCACGGTGCCAATGGAGACCATGTGATAGAATGGGAAAGAGAAACAGACAAATTCACAGTTATAGCTAGAGAGTCAACACCCCTATCTCAACAACTGATAGAACAAGTAGACAGGAAATCAGCAAGGATATAGAAGAATTCAAAATGTCATCAACCAACAAGATCTAACTGACATTCATAGAACACTCCTCACAATAACAGCAGAATACCCACTCTTTTCAAGTACTCACAGAACATATACTAAGACAGACCATGTTCTGGGCCATAAAACGCATGTCAACAATTTTAAAAGAAGTGAAACAGGGTATAATCTCTGAAAATAATCAATCTCCCACACCTTGGAAACTAAGCAAAATGCTTCTAAACAACACAAGAGTCAAGAGAAAGTCTCAAATGAAATTCAAAAATATACTGAGCTGAATGAAAATGTAAATAAGGTGCATCAAAATTTGTGGGATACAGCTAAAGTAGTGGGGAAATTCATAGTACTAAATGTATACATTAGAAAAGAGGAAAAATCTCAAGTAAATTAAGCTCAAGAAACAAGAAGAGCAAAATAAACCCAAAACAAGCAGAAGGAAGAAAAATAATGATAAATGCACAAATCAACTAAATTGAGAACAGGAAAATAATAGGGAAAAGTCAATGAAACAAAAAGGTGGTTCTTTGAAAATATCAGTAAAACTGACAAACTTCTAACAATACTGACAACGAAACAAAGAGAAAAGGCGTAAATCAGGAAGGAACCAGGATCACCACACACTATGCAGGCCATACTACAAACAACTCTACACAACTTAGATGAAATGGACCAATTCCTCGAAAACTACACACAATAAACAAACTGTGGTACATCATAACATGAAACACTATACCTCAAGAACAAGGGAAAAAGTCAATCCCAAAAAGTCACATGGTATATCATTCTATTCATATAAAATTCTCAAAGTGACAAAAATATAAACAGATTAGAGACTTCCAGGGGTTAGGGATAGTGAGATGAGCAGGTGAGCATGACTATAAAGGAGTAGCATGAGGGAGTTCTTTGCAATTGATGAGATAATTCTGTATCTTGATCGCAGATTGAGGTGGTAGGTACAGGAATCTACAGATGTGATAAAATAACACAGAACTCTACACACACATACCAATGTCACCAATATGTGAAGCGCTGAATTACAATGTGAAATTAATATAATTATGTAAGATGTAACCACTGTAGAAAGTGTGTGAAAGGTATATGAGACCTCTGTATTATCTTTACAACTTTCTGTAAATCTATACTTATTTCAAAGTAAAAAGTTAGAAATATATATATTTATGACAGACACTGTGTGGCCCCCAAAGCCTAAAATATTTACTATTAGTATTTACTCTCTTGCCCTTGAAACATAATATTTGCCCACACCTGATGTAGAGTATTTGGAGAACAGATAGAAGAGTGACAAAAACAGAAACAAGAAAATAATTTAGGAGAGTATTTCATCTTTCTTGAAAATCTTACATATATGCTAAGCAATAAAATCCAGAATCCTTAAATTTAAGAATTAATGTTATCTAGAGACTAGTATTACCCAAGTATTAATGAATGAATAAAACAAATGATTAAGTAAATGAATAATAACAACAGCAGCCAATTTTTACTCAGTGTTACTATGTACAAGGAATTACACTAAACACTACCTGCTTTAAACCTTCAACTATCTTTTAAATTAGGTTTTTTACCTTAAACTGTGGATCACAGAAGTTAAGTCACTTGCCCAAAGCCTCACTACTAAGAAGTGGGAAAGCCAGGACTCAGAATTCATGTAGTCTGATCACAAAACCTGCAGTTCTGTTCCATGATTCAATACTACCTCTACTATACTACCTTCCACTTTTATCTGGGAGTGAACAACCAAGTAAGATGCAAGAAATTAAATTTAAGACTGAGGTAAAATAGCTGGACCTGAATTGATATAAATTTAGTTGACCTTTGAAAAGGAACTACAAAGGAAAACCTCTGAAGATACAGTTGTCATAAGTATAACTAACTGGTTAGTAGAAGCTGTTACAATAATTTCTTATTTAGTGGGCATTACATTACAGTTTGTAATCAGACGCCTATGCTTATTAAGTCTTAAAAAACTATGATTCCATTCTACTCGAAGACAAAATATAACTATGACACAGTGATACATAGATCCAGTTGTAATTTGGGCTGCATCTGGCAAGGGTATGAATTAAATACCTTCTAAAAATCTCTCTTCCTAAGCAATCCAAAATCTATAATTAGAATTTGTTAATTTTATAAATAAGTGAATATTTGTTACTTTTGCAAATTTCTGTAAAACAAAACCACACATTGCTAGGAAGAGAATTTTGATATACACTTATATTAAATTTCAAATCTGCTCCCCAAAATAAGAAAACAAAACTGAGTGATTATACCTAATAAACACAGTAGTGGGAAAGTCAATCTTTAAAAGAAGAAAAGGGGAGTAGGGGGGTAAAAAAAAAAAAAAAAAGTGTAACCATCTGGCAACCATACAATATTTGAGAAAATGTTAATGTTCTAATTGAGATATAATTGAGTTTGATTTACTTGTCAAGATAATTGCTTCAGTATTAATTAAATACGTCTCCTGCAGCTGCAGAGAAAGCTAAACCTTACATTCTGCTGATTATATAGGATACACATCACTCACTCACATTCAAGTCAACACTGCTAGGCTCATGTTACCCCCAGAATAGTTCTCTATATATTGATTATTAACATCTCAGATTTTGACAGAATTTTCTCCATAGATTTAAGACTAAAATTTCTTGAATCCTGAGAGGAAATTGGTGAGGCCAGCTTAGAGATTAGTCAGAAAACTATTCGGTATCAACAATATTCAAGTCTGAACAGCTTTTTTGGAGGAGAAATTTTAGTTTTAAATTTCCATAGTATCTGAGGCACTATGATTATCTGTATTTTACTGACTGACAAAATAAACACCAGAAACCACTTTTACAAGTATTTTACAATACTTCTCTACTTACAAGGATTTTTACAAATTAAAACAAAAGTTGGCACTTCCCATTGCTTTACATAGTAAATAATTCCAGGATTTACTGGCAGTCATTAAGTTTTCCCCCATATATTGAATTTAAATTCTGCTACAGAATCAATCAAATTATTTTTCCTCATGAAATAGTGGCAAATAGTTGATCAATATTCTTAGAAAATTAACTGTCCATGCATGTACTTAAATACAGCTTTAGATCATACTGCTAACTTTCAGGCTACTCATAATTTTCTAATTCCTTTAATTTTGCCTCATTGTTTCTACTTTCTAGCTCTTTAAACATCAGGGTAATTCTCCTCCAAATTCTTTCCAAGTTTAACTTCTGGTAGCACAAAGAAGTAAAGAGAATTCCAGTCTAACCAGAGCAGGTTACATGAGTTATACTTAATGGACCATACATCAATGCATCTCTACATCTCATCTTCATGTTTCATTTTTCATCCATTCATTCATTCACTCAGTCATCAACAATTATTTCTGAAGCTCCCACTCTATACCAGGCACTGATCCCTACCCTCTGAAGGTTTATAGTCAAATGGGTAATATAGACAAGAGGCAACTAAAATGCAGTGTGGAAGGTCCTATGATAAGAATGCTAAGTAAGTACACAGAAAGAGTGCTTAATGTAGAATCAGGAAATAGTAGAGGAGGAAGCACCTTAGAAAAAGCTCCCCAGAGAAAACAACATTTATGCTGAAGTCACTAGGAGTCAGTTAGGTCGGGGGTGAAGTGGAAGGGTAAGCCCCAAAAATAGTGGGGGGAAAAAAAAGTATTCAGACCTGAATGGTGAAACTAAAATACATCTTACATGATCTAAAATAAAAGGAGCTCAGAATGTTTGGAAAAGTAGAAGTGGAGAACTATGAAAGATAAGCAAGAGAGGTAAGAGTCTGGATTTTACTGTAGCAGCTAAGGACACATTAAGTGCTCAATGCTTCAATTTTTAATTTTATGAAGATTATTCTGCCTGTTGAGTAAAGAATAGATTGGAAGGGAACCAGATTAGGAGTCTATTCCAGAAACCGAACAGTGAGATTATAACAGACCAAATTGAAGTAATGGCTGAAGGAATGGCAAACAAAGGAAAGATTAAACATTTAGAAGTAAAATTGATACATCTTTACAACTGAGAGCATGTGGGAGATGACAGAGGAGAAAGGAATCACCTATAGCTTGAGCTTTTAGTTCTCATATTGAACCTGAAAAGAATTTAAGTCTTCTTCTACCTTACCTTTTTGTTTTTTAAGTTGTTTCAATTTTTTCCTTTATTTAAAAATTTCTTCATTATGTAAAGTTTTAAAAACACATTAACAAAAGCAAGAAGAATAATCACCCATATCTCCGTCATACAAAACAACCATTGCAAGCATTTTGCTGTATATTATTTCAACAGTTTTACAAATGAATGTTATTTATTTCACTTATAAGAGTGGAATCACATTATAAACACTTTTATAATCTGTATTCTTTCTTTAAATATTTCTCTTAAAAAGTGGTTCTCAAAATATGGTTCCCAGACCAGCAGATGCTGATCAACTGCAAACTCATGGCCCCCACTCCAGACCTGCCAAAACAGAATTTCTGAAGATGGCGTTCTGGGGATCTAGTAATTCTGAAGCACAATCAAGTTTGAAAATCACTGGTCTAGAAAACCATTTCAGCATATTTTTCTACTGTATAAACATACAATAATTTATTTAATGGTGGGACATTCAGATGGTTTCCAATTTTTAGTGACATAGGGCAGAGTATATCCTTATAACCAGATCTTTGCACACACCCTTGATCATTTTAACTGGGATAATCTGTCAACCTTTAAATTATAGATAAAGGCTTTAAAGCTTTGATGTGTGTCCTCAAGTTTTCTTTCACTCACTAATACTGATACTTCATCCAATCAGAAATATGTAAAAAAGGTTGTTTCTCTATATTTTGGTCACGGTACATTATCACTTTTGAATATCTCTGCCAAATCCACAGGTGGCAAAAAACATCATATTAGAGCTTTAAAGTACATTTCCATCATTTTTACTGAACTTGTCTTCTTTTATTCATATTCTTTGCCCATTTTATGAGGCTCTTTGTCTACAGAGTTCTCTAAAACTAAAGATATTAACTATCTTTTTTACATTCTACAATATAAATGTTTTCCAGTTGTTCTTTCATTTTTTTAGGCATCATTTTATTGAAGTTAATTGATTTACAGTGTTGTGTTAGTTTAGTTTCAGGTATACAGTTAAGTGATTTGGTTATACATACATACACATCTATTTTTTTCAGATTCTTTTCCCTTATACGTTATTACAAAATATTAAGTATATTTCCCTGTGCCATAGAGTAGGTCCTTGTTGGTTATCTGTTTTACATACAGTAGTGTGTATCTGTTAATCCCAAACTCCTAATTTATCCCTCACCCCCCTTTCCCCTTTGGTAACCATAAATTTGTTTTCTATGTCTGTGGGTCTATTTCTGTTTTGTATATGAGTTAATCTGTATCTTTTTTTTTTCAGATTTCACATATAAGTGATACCATATTATATTTATCTTTCTCTGTCTGGCTTACTTCACTTAGTATAATAATCTCTAGGTCCATCCATATTGCTGCAAATGGCATTACTTCATTCTTTTTTATGGCTGAGTAATATTCCATTGTATATATGTACCACATCTTCTTTATCCAATCCTCTGTCGATGGACATTTAGGTTGTTTCCATGTCCTGGCTATTGTAAACAGTGCTGCAATGAACACTGAGGTGCATACATCTTTTCGAATTATGATTTTCTCCAGGTATATGCCCAGGAATGGGACTGCTGGATCATATGGCAACTCTACTTTTAGTTTTTCAAGGAACCTCCATACTGTTCTCAATAGTAGCTATACCAATTTAAATTCCCACCAACAGTGTAGGAGGGTTCCTTTTTCTCCACACCCTCTCCAGCATTTATTATGTGTAGACTTTTTATGATGGCCATTCTGACCAGTGTGAGGTGATATTTCACTGTAGTTCTGATTTGCATTTCTCTAATAATTAGTGACGTTGAGCATCTTTTCATGTGCCTTTTGGCCATCTGTATGTCTTCCTTGGAGAAATGTCTATTTAGATCTTTTGCCCATTTTTTGATTGGGTTGCTTTTTTGGTATTAAACTGTATGAGCTGTTTGTATATTTTGGAGATTAATCCCTTGTCAGTCACATCATTTCCAAATATTTTCTCCCATTCTGTAGGTTGTCTTTTCATTTTGTTTATGGCTTCCTTTGCTGTGCAAAAGCTTTTAAGTTTAATTAGGTCCCATTTGTTTGTTTTTGTTTTTATTTCCATTACTCTAGGAGATGGGTCCAAAAAGATATTGCTGTGATTTATGTCAAAGAGCATTCTTAGGCATTTTTTTTAAAACTAACATTTTGCGTTGGTGTGGTACACTTGTTACAACTGATGAACCAATAATGATAAATTATTATTAATTAAAGTCCAAAGATTATATTGTTTCACTCTCTGTGTTGTACAGTTCTGTAGGCTTTGACAAATGTATAATATCATGTATCCATCATTATAGTATCATACAGAATAGTTTCATTATCCTAAAAGTCCCCTATGCTCCACGTATTCATCCTCTTCCCCAGCTCCAACCCCTGATCTTTTTATTGTCCCTCATGGTTTTGCCTTGTCTAGAATATCATATAGTTGAAATCATACCATATGTATGTAGCCTTTTCAGAATGGCGTCATTCCCTTAGCAATATGCATTTAAGGTTCCTCCATGTCTGTTCATGGTTTGACAGTTCATTTCTTTTTGGTGCTAAATAGTTTTCCACTGTCTGGATGTACCACAGTTTATTTATCCGTTCATCAATTGAAGGACAACTTGGTTGCTTCCAATTTTTGGCAAGGATGAATAAAGCTGCCATAAACATTTGCATGCAGGTTTTTTTGTGCGAACACAAGTTTTCGACTCATTTGGGTAAATACCCAGGAGCATGATTGCTGGATCATATGGTAAGAGTATGTGTAGCTTTATAGGAACCTGCCAAACTGTCTTCCAAAGTGGCTGTACCATTTTGTATCCTACCAGCAATGAATGAGAACTCCTGTTGCTTCACATCACCAACATCATTTGGTGTTGTCAGTGTTTCAGATGTTGGCCATTCTGTTAGGTGTGTAGTGGTGTCTCATTGTTGTCTTACTTTGCAATTCCCTAATAACATACGATGTAGAGGATCTTTTCATATGCTAATTTTCCTGTGTGAATGTATTCTTTAGTAAGGTGTCTGTTCAGCTCTTTTGTCAGTTTTTTGAGTTGTTTTACTGTTGAGTTTTAAGAGTTCTTCGTATATTATGGATACAAGTCCTTCACTGGATATGAAATATTCTCTCCTGGTCTGTGTTTTGTCTTTCACTTTTGATTTTAATAAATAAGACACAGGTTTTTAATTTTATAATGAAATTTACTAAATTTTCCCCAAACATTGTTATACTTTCTCTGTTATCAAGTTTAGAAGCCCCTCCTGACCCCAAGACTAATAATAAATCATACTGTCTATTACTTTGGTGGATTTCTTTTTATATAAATTTATTTATTTATTTATTTATTTATTTATTTATTTATTTAATTTCTGGGGGGCCACGTTGGGTCTTCATTGCTTTGCGCGGGCTTTCTCTAGTTGCAGCGAGCTGGGGGCTACTCTTCATTGTGGTGCGCAAGCTTCTCATTGCGGTGGCTTCTCTTTGTTGCGGAGCATGGGTTCTAGGCATGCAGGCTTCAGTAGCTGTGGTGCACAGGCTCAGTAGTTGTGGCTCGTGGGCTCCAGAGCACAGGCTCAGTAGCTGTGGTGCACAGCCTTAGTTGCTCCGCGGCATGCGGGATCTTCCTGGATCAGGGCTCGAACTCATATCCCCTACATTGGCAGGCAGATTTTTAACCACTGTGCCACCAAGGGAAGTCCACTTTGGTGGATTTTATATTTACTTTTTTAATCCACTTGTAGTGTCTGTGTGCCACAGTGAACTCCAGTCTTACTACTAGTAATTTTAAATGCTTCCTATCATATAGCAACTTCTTACATGTACTAAGGTTTGTTTATGTACTTTCTATTCTAGTCTTATGTTCTGTCATTACTGTATGTTATAGCATTATATATTTTCATATGTTAGCACCAAATCACAAATACATACCACAAAAGCCATACATCCTTATTCAGTAATATGATTCCAGTAATATGACTGTAGTTACTCCACCAAGTGAATTCTGAAATCACTTTTTCATTTTATCCAAAAGAATTTCACATTTCACTTCAATCTGCATTATAACTATGTTAATTTATGATTTCCCATCCATCAACATGGTCTCTTCATTTATTAAAGTCTTATTTTATGTCCCTTAATAGTGTTTTATTCTCTTCTTCACAAAGATTCTGCATCTTCTTTGTTAGTTTAATTTGTTTAATTGTGTCTTATTTTTTCCAAGGAAATATATACTTGAGTACACATAGTTCTTGTCAGTGCTCTTGTAAATGGCATCTTTTTTCCCATTTTATTTTTCTGTTATTTCTTGCATATGGTAAACCATTGAACTTTATATATTTACAGCTATTTACTACTCTGTATTACTAGTTCAAATCATTTTCCAATTGATTTTCTTGGGTCTATCCCATAAATGGCATTACATTGCAAGTTTAAAAAATCCTGTTCCTTCTTCATTTTTTACACAACTCATTTCATACTATTCTTTTATTGCAGTGATCGAATTTCTATTAAATGTTGAACAGCTGTAATGATAAAGAGTACACTGTCTTATAGAGAATGGACTTGAGGACATGGGGAGGGGGAAGGGTAAGCTGGGACGAAGTGAGAGAGTGGCATGGACATATATACAATACCAAATGTAAAATAGATAGCTTGTGGGAAGCAGCCACATAGCACAGGGAGATCAGCTTGGTGCTTTGTGTCCACCTAGAGGGGTGGGATAGGGAGGGTGGGAGGGAGATGCAAGAGGGAGGAGATTGGGGATGTATGTATATGTATAGCTGATTTGCTCTATTATACAGCAGAAACTAACACACCATTGTAAAAGTAATTATACTCCAATAAAGATGTTAACAACAACAAAAAAAGGGTACACAGTCTTATTTCATAAAATTAAGGATTTGTATTCTATAACAAACCCTACGGAGTTTTAATGAAATCATCTTTTAATAAACCATTGAATTTGTATATCCTTTATAGCTTATGCCTAACCTATACACATTTCCTTTCTCTCTATTCTTATTAAGTTTACATCTATGTGTCTTTCTAGTTTGTTCTGACTTTATAATAAGTTCAAATCCTATTATCCAGTGATGGACCTGACAGCCTCTTCAAAGTGATATCATACTTACATTTATTTAGCTCAGTAACAAAATTACCCAGCAACCACACAACCATTACCAACTCCTTGCTACTGCTTGTTCTGCAAATATCAAAGTTAGAAAACTAAGGGAAATTATAACACAGAGTGACAGTTTCTATAGAAAAAGAATTCTTCCTACCTATAATTTTTCCTGATTAATCAAGTAAAACTTTGCAATTATCAGCAATGACCTAATAATAAAATTTTTCTTATTTGTTGCTACACCAAACAAGCTAATTATAATCTCTATTGCCTACCTAAGTGAAAAAAATTCCACAAAAATAAGCTATATATATATGTATACATATTCTTTAAATTTATAAATTTTTAATTCTTTAAATTTATAGGTTTTTTAAAGATAAGCTAAAAGGATAAATCAAGCAGACATAAGACTTCTACCATAAATGCAAGAAGACAATGGAGGAAAATAAATACATTATAAGGTGGTAGAAACATGTGACACAAAATTTCTATTTTCAAGAAAGTTGCTATTTGTGAGAGAAGGAAAAAGGGTTGTGTGTGTGTGTGTGTGTGTGTGTGTGTACACAGAGAGACGGTGGGGACGGGGGAGGGGAGGGCCCATTTTCGCTAACCAAAAGAAACCGGAAGATTTTCACTTTTATGGAAAAAAGCCATAACCATACTTTCATAAAAGCAAAGTGGTATAATGTGAACTTTCAGAAAGCGGAGTATATATTCTTCACTTTATAACATTTAGGCTTACAAAGGTTTCACAGGAACGCTGTATTTTCAGATAGTAGGGGGAACCTGTATATACATATATTATGTATGTATCATATATAATTATAAAACATTTCATGTAGGTGTATGTAATTCTATAGAGAAAAGGAAAAATTACTTACTCTTTTATAATCTACTTTTTTCTAGAAAGCAATGTGAGAGCAATACCTTTCAACTTACACTGAGTTGAAAGACACTTTAAAAATCATCTGATCTTACTCCCTAATCCTGAATATATAAATACTGTCTAAAGAAGGAATAACGGTAATTGGCTGAGCAAAGTTATTGATTTGATACTTAACATTTGAGCCTAATATTTGGCAGAGGCTTTATCAAATATAAATCTTCCTATATATGTGCTTCAGTGCGATATTCCAAGCTTCTATAAACAATGGCCGTAGCATTGCTAGAAAAGAATCTAAAAGGATATTAAGTATTAATAACATCCAAAGGATTGTAAGGCTATCTTTGATAACATACCACTGCACAACATCCTGCATTTAATTTTTTAAAAACACTTTTAGACATCAGATTTTCTTCCAGCTTTCAATCTACATAGAAGTCTTTAACAACTGTCTTCTAACAAGTCTTATCTTATTCCCAAACGGTTCATATATCACATATAACTGAAGTCAGTTTCCAAATTTCTCTCATGTTTATAAATAGCTAGGTTAACGAAGAAAAAAACCCAAAGGATTTAACAACAATCATTTGGGTTGAAGGGGAGATAAGATTTTAAAACTGACATATAGAGTTTGTCTGATTTTGTCTTATTATTTTCGACTCCTCCAGAGATGAAAATTAAACAACTAGGTGCCTTTTCTTCCGTTCTGAATACATGAAATATTTACATGCTGAACACAAGGATGAGTAATTTCTTTTTCTCTTTCTGTCTTTTTCTTTCTTCCTTTTTTTCTTTTTTTTTTTTTTTTACCTTTCTTGACCACCCAACTTTATGCCAGGATTATTTTAAATTCAAAGCCCTCCAATATAATTCCCAACATCTGTTATCACCCACATATCAATATAGCCACAAATGCTCCAACCACAAAACTCTCTCAGCAAGTTAGCAGGCTGTATGATTTTATAGGTTAATTGAGCAGAAAACAGGTTGAACATGTTTTCTTGGGTTTTACTCTACATGAACTACCTTAAACACTTTCCAAAAGAGAACAGGAATATTGACTGAAAACAAATAATACCACATATAAGTAGTAAGAAATAATTATTTCAGTTTTTTTACTTACAAGTATATTTATCTTCTGAAAAACAAATCTTGTTTTCTTACTGACTCAGTATCCAGAATTACTGGATCAATGATTCAAACAACTAAGCAGATTTTAGTAACTGCTCTACACAAAGCACTACTAGGAGCAGTGAAGTTTATGCAGAAATAACTGTAACTATGATCACCTCAGTAGCTGGGGAATATGAAGGTCAATAAAAAATTTAGAAGTACATATTACAAATAACTGTATGCTAACTTATTCAAAACTATCCAGGATCTTTTTTTTTTCTTAATTCTTTACATTTACAGATATTTTTAAAGACAAGCTAAAAGGAAAAATCAAGCAGATATAAGCCTTCTACCATAAATGCAATAAGACAATGGAGGAAAATAAATACCTTCTGAGGTGGAAAAAACATGTGACACAAAAATTCTGTTTTCAAGAAAGTTGTTATTTTTGAGAGAAAGAAAAAGGGGTAAAAATAATTCCTCAGCTATACAATAGTTCCAAAAGATTTTCATCTATGTAAATTCCATTCCATGTACACTTACTGAAAAAGTATTCAAAGATGCCCTCCCATATATAAAAACTAATCAAAATAAGAACCCCAACGTGGAGAAACTCTAGTATCCAACATCTGAATATGAACACCGAAATATTTAACAAAATAGATTCCAAAAAATTACTGAAAGCATGATAACCAAAATTACAAATTTCTTTTTTATGTAGAAAGTGCCTTTCTAATTTAGTAATACTGAACTAGTTAACTATCCCTGAGATATTCTGCAAAGGCTCCCAGTTTAAACTTACATATTTTCTGATAATATCTTGGTCTATAAAACTTAATAGACATAAAAAATTCCAGAATAAATGAAGATACATACCATATTCTTGGATGTGATGCCTCTACTGCAAAATGTCTGTTCATCCACAAATTAAATTAGAAATATAAGGTAATTCTTTTCAAAATTTTAACAAAGTCCTAATGAAACGTGACAATGTTTTCTAAGACAATGTTGGAAATGAAGATATAAATAGATGAAAATGCTCAAAATCATTTTGAACTGAAGAATAATGAGAGGGAAGCTAAAATATCAGATGTTAGAGTATACGTAAAGCGATAATAGTTAAAACAGTGTGCAATAGACAGGAGAAAAAACTGAATAGACTAGAAAGTCCAAAAACAGCCTAAAATTATAAAGGTAGTATCTCAAATCAGTGAAGAAAAGATTAATTATTTAATAAATGGAATAAATGAATAAACATGGGTGAAAATATACAATGCCAGGTTTCTATCTCATACTAAAACAAACATACCATAAGAAAAAAAAGGAGAATAACTTTTTCATCTCATAATGGAGAAAGATTTCACTAGAGAAAACAAAGGAAAAGCTCATCAAATATGATTACATAAAACTAAAACACCTACAAATAAATTTAAGGGACAAAAAGGCAATTCACAAAAGAAGAAATAAAATAGTCAAAAAATAAGATATCAATTTTTCCTTCTTATATCAGAAAAACGTTTATTTAAAAAAACAAAAACAACGCAATCAAAAAACAGAGGACCTAAATAGACATTTTTCCAAAGAAGATGTACAAATGGCCAATAGACACATGAAAAGATGCTCAACATCACTAATTATTAGAGAAATGCAAATCAAAACTATAATGAGATACCACCTCACACCAGTCAGAATGGCCATCATTAAAAAGTCTACAAATAGGGGCTTCCCTGGTGGCACAGTGGTTAAGAATCCGCCTGCCAATGCAGGGGACACAGGTTTGAGCCCTGGTCCAGGAAGATCCTACGTGTCGCAGAGCAACTAAGCCCGTGCACCAGAACTACTGAGCCTGCACTCTAGAGCCCGTGAGCCACAACTACTGAAGCCTGTGCGCCACAGCTACTGAAGCCCACATGCCTAGAGCCTGTGCTCCACAACAAGAGAAGCCACTGCAATGAGAAGCCCATGCACAGCAACAAAGGGCAGCCCCCCAGCTCACCGTGACTAGACAAAGCCCACGTGTAGCAACAAAGACCTAACGCAGCCAAAAATAAATAAATTAAATAAATAAATTTTTTTACAAAAAAAAAAAGTCTACAAATAACAAATGCTGGAGAGGGTATGGAGAAAAAGGAACCCTCCTACACTGTTGGTAGGGATGTAAGTTGGTGCAGCAACTATGGAAACAGTACAGAGGTTCCTCAGAAAACTAAAAATAGAATTACCGTATGCTCCAGCAATCCCACTCCTAGGCATATATCCAGACATAACTCTAATTCAAAAAGATACATGCACCCCTATGTTCATAGCATGACTATTCACAGTATGCCACAATATGACTATTCACAATAGCCAAAAAATGGAAACAACCTAAATGTCCATCGACAGATGAATGGCTAAAGAAGATGTGGTACATATATACAATGGAATACTACTCAGCCATAAAAAAGAACAAAATAATGCCATTTGCTGCAACATGGATGCAACTAGAAATTATCATACTAAGTGAAGTAAGTCGGAAAGAGAAAGACAAATACTATATGATATCACTTATATGTGGAACCTAAAATATGACATGAACTTGTCTACAAAGCAGAAACAGACTCAAAGACACAGAGAACAGACTTGTGGCTGCGAAGGGGGAGGGAGGGTGGCTGGGGGGTGGGGATGGCCTGAGAGTTTGGGGTTACTATTACATATAGAATGGATGGACAACAAAGTCCTACTGTATAGCACAGGGAACTATATTCAATGTCCTGGGATAAACCATAATGGAAAAGAATATTTTAAAATGTATACATATGTATAGCTGAATTACTTTGCTGTACAGCAAAAATTAATACAACATTGTAAATCAACTATAGTTCAACAAAAAAAAAGTCTGCCAACAGTGTAGATAAACAGCCACATTCATTCACTACTGATGAAACTAAAAAATCTTCATTCAAGGATGTTCATCATAGAACTGTTTTAAAATTTTTTTAATATATAAAACTGCCACCCAGAGATGAGTACTACTATCACTTTGGTGTATGTCCTTCCAGACCTTTTTAATCTGTGTGTGTGTGTGTGTGTGTGTGTGCGTGCACACACACAAATACAGTTGCATACATACATATACTAATTTAGTCGTCCCTTGGTATCTGTGAGGAATTGGTTCCAAGACCCCCTACATATACTACAATTCATGGATGCTCAGGTCTCTTATATAAAATGTAGTATTTGCATAAAACCTATGTACGTCCTTCCATATACAGGCATACCTCATTTTACTGAGCTATGCCTTTATTGTGCTTCGCAGATAATGTGTTTTTTTAACAAACTGAAGGTTTGTGGCAAACCCTGCGTCAAAGTGAGGTTATGGGTGCCAATAGTATTTGCTCACTTTGTGTCTCTGTATCACATTTTGGTAATTCTAGCAATATTTCAAACTTTTCATTATTATTATATTTGTTATGCTGATCTGTGGTCAGTGATCCATAATATTACTATTGTAACTGTTTGGGGACACCACGTACTGCGCCCATAATATACAGCAAACTTTATAATTCTGTGTGTTCTGGCTGCTCTACTGATCAGCCATTCCTTGTCTTTCTCCCTTTTCTTAGGCCTTCCTATTCCCTGAGATCCAACAATATTGAAATTAAGCCAATTAATAACCTTACAGTGACGTGTAAGTGTTCAAGTAAAAGGAAGAGTCGCATGTTTCTCACTTTAAATCAAAAGCTAGAAATGATTAAGCTTAGTCAGGAAGGCATCTCACAAGCTGAAACAGGCCAAAAGCTAGGCCTCATGTGCCAGTTAGCCAAGTTGTGAATGCAAAGGATAAGTTCTTGAAGGAAATTAAAAGTGCTACTCCAGTGAACACACAAATGATAAGGAAGCAAAACAACCTCACTGCTGATATGGAGAAAGTTTTAGTGGTCTGGATAGATATCATTGAAGAAGATGCCATCTAGGACTTTCATAGCTCAAGAGGAGAAGTCAGTGCCTGCTTCAAACCTTCAAAGAACAAGCTGACTCTCTTAGGGGTTAATGCAGTTGGTGACTTTAAGTTGAAGCCAATGCTCATTTACCCAGGATTCTGAAAATCCTAGGATCCTTAAGAATTATGATAAATCTGCTCTGCCTGTGCTCTATAAATGGAACAACAAAGCCTGGATGACAGCACATCTGTTTACAATGTGGTTCACTGAATATTTTTAGCCCACTATTGAGACCTACTGCTCAGAAAAAAAAAGATTCCTTCAAAATGTTACTGCTCATTGACAATGCACCTGGTCACCCAGGGGCCTGATGGAGATGGACTACAACATTCACATTATTTTCATGCCTGCTAACATGACATCCATTCTGCAGTCCATGGATCAAGGAGTAATTTCAACTTTCAAGTCTTATTATTTAAGAAATATTTTGTAAGGCTATAGCTGCCATAGATAGTGATTCCTAGACTGGATCTGGGCAAAGTAAACTGAAACTTTCTAGAAAGGGTTCACCATTCTCCATGTCATTAAGAACATTCTTGATTCATGGGAAAAGGTCAAAATATCAACATTAACAGGAATTTAGAAGAAGTTGATTCCAACCCTCATGGATAACTCTGAAGGGAGGAAGGAACTGCAGATGTGGTAGAGATAGCAAGAGAACTAAAATGAGAAGTGGAGCCTGAAGATGTGACTGAATTACTGTAATCTCATGATAAAACTTTAATGGATGAGAAGTTGTTCTTATAGATGAGCAAAGAAAGTAGTTTCTTGAGACAGAATCTACTCCTGGTGAAGATGTTGTGTAAATTGTTGAAATGACCTCAAAGGATTTACAATATTACATAAACTTAGTTGATTGATAAAGCAACAGCAGCTTTGAGAGAACTGACTCCAATTTTGAAAGAAGTTCTACTGTGGGTAAACTGCTATCAAATAGCACTGCATGCTACAGAGAAATTGTTGGTGAAAGGAAAAGTCAATCAATGCAGCCAACTTCATTGTTGTCTTACATTAAGAAATTGCCAGAGCCACCCCAACATTCAGCAACCACTACCCTGATCAGTCAGCAGCCATCAATATCAAGGCAAGACCCGCCACCAGCAAAAAGATTATGACTCACTGAAGGTTCAGATGATAGTTAGCATTTTTAGCAACAAAGTATTTTTTAATTAAGGTATGTGCATTTTTTTAGACAGTGCTATTTGCACACTTACTAGAGTACAGTATAGTGTAGACATAACTTTTACATGCACTGGGAAACCAAGAAATTCGTGTGGCTTGCTTTATTGTGATACTCCCTTTATTGTGGTGGTCTGGAACCAAACCCACAATATCTCTGAGATATGCCCATACTTTAAATCACCTCTAGGTTACTTATAATACCTAATACAGTGTAAATGCTATATAAATAGTTGCCTAAGTACAGCAAATTCAAGTTTTTTTTTTTAAACTTTCTGGGGTTGTTCCCCCCAAATCTTTCAAACTGCAATTTGGTTGAATCAGAAGGCTGACTGTATATACACGTATTATTTTATAACCTGTTATTTTTTAATTAACAATATACATCAATATCTATTTTATTAACTATTTAGCCATATTACCATGACTGTTCAACATTAGGTCTTTCCTTTTTTTCTTTTTTTTTTTTTTTCTTTTTTTTTTTTTGCCATTTTCAACAATTCTCCTCCTGGCTGGAATATGGCTAAGACAAATAGAATTCAGATAGTCATCTTCAACCTGAGGTAGCACTGACAGATGACAGAGCAGCAAGCTAGAAAAAGACTGGGTCTCTGATGATTTTGTGGGCTAAAGTCATTACATTAGTCTTGGCAAGCCTACCATAAGAATTTTACATGAGAAAAATAAAGCACTCAATAAATATTAGCTATTATTTTTACTGAAGAATATTTTCTTACATTAAAAAATGTTCACAACATACTACTAGATTTTAAAAGGTGGACGTATAAAGAATCATAAGAACACTACGAGAATATTATCAGTGGTAACATCTAAGTATTAATTATATGCAATTTTTATATTATTTACTTCCCAGATGTCCTGCACTAAACAAGTATTACTTTCATAATTTGAAAAAAATATGTACAATTAAAATAAGGCAGTAAGTATTGGAAAATATCTAAAGAGCAGGTTAACTATCCGGTCTTGCTCTTTAGTTCTAACTTTCTCCATAAAAAATAAAGGTGAAGGTCACCTTCACTATACTGAAGGTCACACAAAAACATCTTCCAGGAACCAATATAGATATGTTCTTGACCTTTAAAGAATCAATGTACTCTGAGATAACTGGAGGGAAGGAGCAGCAGACAGACAAAATCAAAGATAATTATATATCACAGTAAAAGCAAAACTAGTTTTTAAAAAAAAATACAAAATCAACTGAAAATTTTTAAACCAATAAAAGGTTCAACAATATAGGAGGACCAAACAAAAAACTGTTGGCAAAGTGCGACAAATTGTTTCTGTCTGTTAAAATAATTTGTAATTGTTAGTTTCATAGCTGAGCTCTCTTTTTTTCAAATATTATAATGGATTCAGGGAAAAGCACAGACTCAGTTCCAGTTGCAATGTTCCCTCCCTCCCACTGCCTTTCCCCCATCACCTAATTCCTTGGCCTTCATAGCCCTGACACTGTGGTACGAGAGTCAAGAAAGAGCTTTTGCTTGCGTTTCCTATATGAATGGCCATTTGATGGTTACAATTCTGATGGGCAAGAAAGAGAGAGGTCGAGAAATAAAAAAACACTTTCTAATAAGTGTATATATTTTTATTAAGAGTTAGTAATTTTCATTCGTTTCACAAATATACCTTTACTATTTTAAACCACTGTTACTGTGTACCCTTCCCCCAATGATCAAGAGTAATATACAGTTTAAAAACAAACAAACAAACAAAAACCCTCTCTATTCTCTTAGAAACTTCCAGGGGAAAAAGTTATACTTTTTATCTGATAATGATGAAAATTATGCAGCCCATGTTGACTTTTTTAACCTTAGTTGATCCTGTAGATCAATTTCCTGGTATAATTATTTCCTCTTCCTTTTCATTATACCCCCTATCCATCATCATTTTCATTACTATATTACTGTTCATTTAACCCCAGTATTTGTAGGTTTATGTCTTTTCCCAAACATACCTCAATTTTTTTTTGAAAGTAGGCAGAAACATACAATAAATTAATAAACAAACTGGAACATACACAATATGAAAACAATGCAGTCTTTTGACTATAGCCCAAATTCCAAAAAACAACCTAAAATGAGATATTATTTTCCCATCTAAAGAAGATAAAGTCACACAAGAAGCAAATCTCTCCATGGGATCTCTATCCCCTCAATGAAGCGACTGCTAATCTCTTACCCACTGTATAACAAGCAAAATCCTTTCCATCTACCCATGATTCACTTTTCACTGAATTGCTACAATTTTTAATTCCAATTCCTAATTATTTTACCATAAAAAAGAAAGTGAAAGAATTGTGAGCACAACTATATTTTACTGCCCTGAGCCTACATAAGGGTTCTTTAACTTGTTACTCAAATGCAAACAGATTCTGTGAAGATTTTTTTTGCATCCAAAATTTCTCTATTGCAGTGACCACAATGCTGGCAAAAGCCTCTTGAGCTGGAAGCAGAACAAGATTTCAAATAATTTATAAATAATCATTTCAAGAACATAATCTTTTCTTCTTTTATCCCACAAAAGAAAGTATTTTGTTCAAGACCCACAAGCTGTCAACTTCTCAGCATACCCAAAATCCCACTTAGTTCTCTATTGTAAACAGTGTAGTATTTCACTACCACATCAATAAATAAAATTCTTGAAAGAATCAATTTTGTGTTTGATTCACATTTGTTCTGCATATGCCAATGAACCTAAGGTATTTGTAATGTTAAACTCTTAAAAGCCTCAGCTTACTAAAGGGCAATCTGAAAACAGCAAAAGGTCTATCCCATGTAGATCAGTCTGGACAAACCCCAAAATGAGCAATCACAGCATAAACTGGTACAGTGGTCTCCTTTACTATACACTATCTCACTCTCTCCTTTTAGTAAACGTTTGTTAGAGTAAGAGTGAAGGATTAGCTTTTAAAACTCAGTCTGCCAATAGGCAGTACTAACCTAATTCTTTAAAACTATGACTGGGACTTCCCTGCTGGTCCAGTGGTTAAGAATCTGCCTTCCAATGCAGGGGACACAGGTTAAATCCCTGGTCAGAGAAC
Organism: Physeter macrocephalus; assembly: GCF_002837175.3. Classification (NCBI taxonomy): domain Eukaryota; kingdom Metazoa; phylum Chordata; class Mammalia; order Artiodactyla; family Physeteridae; genus Physeter; species Physeter macrocephalus. The sequence continues at coordinate 87,253,060 of NC_041225.1, forward strand.
TAATATCCCACTGCCACAGGGCAACTAAGTCCACGGGCTGCAACTACTGAGCACGTGAGGCACAACTAGAGAGCCCTGTGCTGCAACTACAGAGCCCACGTGCGCCGCAACTACAGAGCCCGTGCACCACAATTAGAGAGAAGCCCGGGCACCACAATGAAAGATCCTGCGTGCCACAACTATGACCTGACGCAGCCAAAAGTAAAATAAATAAATAAATAAATATTTTTTAACATATACCATGTTCTTGGATTGGAAGAATCAATATTGTGAAAATGACTATACTACTCCAAGCAATCTACAGATTCAGTGCAATCCCTATCAAATTACCGATGGCAGTTTTTACAGAACTAGAACAAAAAATCTTAAAATTTGTATGGGGGCACAAAAGACCCCGAATAGCCAAAGCAGTCTTGAGGGGAAAAAACAGAGCTGGAGGAATCAGACTCCCTGACTTCAGACTATACCACAAAGCTACAGTAATCAAGACAATATGGTACAGGCACAAAAACAGAAATACAGATCAATGGAACAGGATAGAAAGCCCAGAGATAAACCCACGCACCTAGGTCAATTAATCTATGACAGACGAGGCAAGGATATACAGTGGAGAAAAGCCAGTCTCTTCAATAAGTGGTGCTGGGAAAACTGGACAGCTACATGTAAAAGAATGAAATTAGAACACTCCCTAACACCATACACAAAAATAAACTCAAAATGAATTAGAGACCTAAATGTAAGACCAGACACCATAAAACTCTTAGAGGAAAACATAGGGAGAACACTCTTTGACATAAATCACAGCAAGATCTTTTTTGATCCACCTCCTAGAGTAATGGAAATAAAAACAAAAATAAACAAATGGGACCTAATGAAACTTAAAGGCTTTTGCAAAGCAAAGGAAACTACAAACAAGGCGAAAAGACAACCCTCAGAATGGGAGAAAATATTTGCAAACGAATCAACGGACAAAGGATTAATCTCCAAAATATATAAACAGCTCATGCAGCTCGTTATTACAGAAACAAACAACCCAACCAAAAAATGGGCAGAAGACCTAAATAGACATTTCTCCAAAGAAGACATACAGCTGGCCAAAAAGCACATGAAAAGCTGCTCAACATCACTAATTATTAGAGAAATGCAAATCAAAACTACAATGAGGTATCACCTCTCACTGGTCAGAATGGGCATCATCAGAAAATCTACAGACGACCAATGCCAGAGAGGGTGTGGAGAAAAGGGAACCCTCCTGCACTGTTGGTGGGAATGTAAATTGATACAACCACTATGGAGAACAGTATGGAGGTTCCTTAAAAAACTAAAAGTAGAATTACCATACGACCCAGCAATCCCACTACTGGGCATATACCCAGAGAAATTACTCAGCCATAAAAAGGAATGAGATTGGGTCATTTGTAGAGATGTGGATGGATCTAGAGACTGTCATACAGAGTGAAGTAAGTCAGAAAGAAAAACAAATGTCATATATTAATGCATATATGTGGAACCTAGAAAAATGGTACAGATGAACCAGTCTTCAGAGCAGAAATAGAGACACAGATGTAGAGAACAAACGTATGGACACCAAGGGGGGAAAGTGGTGGGGGGGTGGGGCGTGATGAATTGGGAGATTGGGATTGACATATATTCACTAATATATATTAAATGGATAACTAATAAGAACCTGCTGTATAAAAAAATAAATAAAATTCTAAAATTCACACACAAAAAACTATGACTAATCTAATCAAAAAGCTGGGAGGAAAAAGCCTGTAGTAATTTAATTATCTTGAATATAGTTAACAATACATACTTATTGCACATACTTCCAAGGACATTTGTAGACTGGTATTCAGAAAACACTCTCCTTTCTCAGCCTTCGACAATTAGGCTTTTTCTATTCTCTTTAATAAATAAAAAAATTATAGGGACTTCCCTGGTGGTCCAGTGGTAAAGAATCTGCCTTACAATGCAGGGGACGCGGGTTCGATCCCTGGTCAGGGAACTAAGATCCCACATGCTGTGGGGCAACTAAGCCCACGCGCCACAACTACAGAGCCCAAGTGCACTGGACCCTGTGCGCCACAATTAGAGAAGAACAGAAAACCCACAAGCCACAACTAGAGAGAAGTCCGCGCGCTACAACAAAGAGCCCACATGCTGCAGCGAAAGATCCTGCATGCCTCAACGAAGATCCTGCATGCCACAACTAAGACCCGACACAGCCAAAAATAAATTAAATAAATAAATCTTTTTTAAAAATTACAGAAACGTAGCTCTTTCTAATGGCACAACAAAGAGGAATTATCTACAGTATCCTTGAAATTCCCCTCAAGAGCAATGTACAAATGCTATTCTGATCCAATGTCTTCTAACAACAACTTTGTCTCCATCAATGTATTTGCCTATTAATTGCTCTATCACAGAATATTTTGTTGTAACTATGGCAACATCATGAGTTTGTTCATTCTTGATTATTTAGTCTGTACACAAGAGAGATGGCTTAGCTCAATCTCTGTAAAATTCCATTAAGGGAGTCCAGTTCCAGGTAAAATGGATTAAACATATTCAAACCTATCTCTCCTACTTGCATATAGCTATAAAATATGGACAGAAGGCATGCAGCAGCTATTTGAGGACTTTGAAAAGTAAATAGTAGCAGGCTGACTGGAGAAGAAGACCAGAATTTGAAGTACCACCAAACTGACAGTAAATTTACTTTTTTTTTTTCCTTCTGGTATCTCCTAGCCTGAACTCAATGTACCATAAACTTGGAAGTGGGCCACGAAGCTTCAGGACCTGCCCTCCGATTTTGGCCCAAGAAACAGGAAAGGGACTACCTAAAGTTCAGAGAGTACAGAAATATCCCATCTTTTTTCTCTTTCTTTTCTCCATCCCACCATAGCCTATAGCAATTTCTAAACAACAGTGGCACTGGTCACTAATGAGATCCTACAGGAGCTAAAACTCTTAACCGAGAAGAACCTTTCCCTCCATACAGTGGAGCTGTGGTTCTTAGAGGGTGGGGCCAAACCCAGTGCTTTTTTCTTTCTCTCTGTCTTCCTACTGTTTGGCTCAGGATGAGAGGGTAGGTGGGGAAGTCCCACAACAAAAGCCCCAGCTTTCTAGCTAAAGGATTAAAAACAAAAGCCAGGGAACTGAAAAATACCTAGTCAATGCAATAAAACAAGAATGGGAAATTAAAAGCATACAGATAGAAAGAAAAATAAAACTGTTGCTATTCACAGGTGACATGATTATCTACCTAGAAAACATCAAAGAATCCTTAAAAAAAAAAAATCCTACGACAAAAAAGTGAGTTTGGCAAGCTTGGAGAATGTAATATCAACACACAAACATCAACTGTACTTCTATAAACTTTCAATAAATAATTGGAAAACAAAAAGCTTAATACCACTTACAATAGTTTAAAGGAAATATGAAGTAACTGGTATAACAAAATATATACAGGCTCTGCATGTTGAAAACTACAAAATGCTAATGAAAGAAATCAAAGGAGAACTACATAAATAGAGAGACATACCATATCCATGTATTAAAAGAGCCAACGATATAAAGATGTCAATCCTTCCCAAATTGAACCACAGATTTAATGCAATTACAATTAAAATCCCAGTGGGATTTTTTGTAGCTATTAGACAAGCTGATTCTAAAATTTATGTAGAAAGGCAAAGGAACTAGAATATTTTTTTTATTTTGGAAAAAGAAGAGTAAAGTGAGAAGAAATATACTACCTGGTTTTTAAGACTTACTTTAAAGCTACAGTAATCAAGACAGTATATTATCAGTGAAGGGACAGACACATACATCAATGGAACAGAAATGACAGAAACAGACTCATATCAATATGGCCATTTGACTTTTGAAAAAGGTACAGAAACAATTCACTGGAGAAAAACATAGTCTTTTCATCAACTGGTGCTGGAACTCCTGGACATTCATATGCACCCCGCCCCCACCCCAAAAAAAAGCTTTGAACTTAACTTTTTACCTTATACAAAAATTAAAAATGAATCATAGTCCTAATTGCAAAACATAAAACTATGAAATGTTTTATAGAAGAAAATATTCACAGCCTAGATTTCTTAGACATGACACCAAAATCATGATCCATTTGTTTAATCTGAAAAACTGAACTTCATCAATATTAAAAACTTTTGCTGTGTGAAACACACTGTTAAAAAAAAAAAAACCTTTAAATGAGCTACAGACTGGGAGAAGATATCTGCAAGTCACGTATCTGACAAAGGACTTGTATCCAGAATACGTAAAGAACTCCCAAAATCCAAAATAAGAAAACAAACAACCCAATTTAAAAATGGGCAAAATATCTGAGCAGACACTTCACCAAACCAAACCAAACCAAACAAAAATCACCTGGATGTCATGAAAAGATATTCAAGATCATTAGCCAGTACAGACAGGCAAATTTAACCATAACGTATCACTATATATTTAAGACTTGTGAGGGTGGGGGTGGGGTGCAGGGGGAGCTGACAATACCAAGTGCTGTGGAGGTTGTAGAGAAAATGGAATTTTCAGACACTGCTGGTGGGGCATATTCTAAAAACAGTTTGACCATTTCTTAAGCAGTTAAACATACACCTACCCTATAATCCAGCAATCTCATTCTATAGCATTTTTCCTAGATTTATCCTAGAAAACTTATGTTCATATAAAATCCTGTATGTAACTGTTTATAGCAGCTCTATTTAAAAAATGAAAACAACCCAAATTCTTTCAAAAGTTGACTAAACAACTTGTGGTACATCCATACAATGGGGTAATATTCAACAATAAATAGGAGTGAACTACTGACACATGCAACAACTTGGATGAATATCAAAGACATTATGCTGAATGAACTATGCCAGTCTCAAAAGTGTACATATGTGTGATACCATTTATATGACATTCTCAAAGAGATGAAACTATAGTGCTCTCAGGGGGGAGGACTATAAAAGAACATCACAAGGGAGTTTCAGAAATCAGTAACAGAAAGATAGATGGAAAAATCCCAAAATAATTGGAGATTAAAAAACACACGTCTAAATAACATATGGGTCAAAGAGGAACTCTCAAGAGAAACTAAAAAATATTTTGTACTAAATGAAAATGAAAATATAACTAATCAAAATTTGTATGCTGCAGAAAAAGTAGTGCTTACAGGGAAGTTTATTGCTATATGATTCCAAATTCATGACATTATGGTAAAGGCAAAACTATGGGGACAGTAAACAGATCAGTGGTTACCAGAGGCTGGAAGAGGGAGTGAAGGAGGGATGAATAGGTGGCGCACAAGAGATTGTTAGGGCAGTAAAACTCTTCTGTACGATAGTGAATGGTGGATACATGTCATTATACATGTGTTATTTATACTGTTAAAGAAAAAAGCCATAGAATATACAACACAAAGAATGACACTAATGTAAACTATGGACTTTAGTTAATAATAACTTTTAAATTTGGCTCATCAATTGTAAAAAAAAAAAAAAAAAAAAAAAGTACCACACTAATGCATGATGGAATTTACGGAGTATATGGGAACTCTCGGTACTTTCTCTTCAAATTTTCAGTAAACCTAAAACTGCTCTTAAAAATAAAGTCTATTAATTTATTTTAAAAAAGAAAAAAGAGAAGAAGCCACCCATTATTCGAATACAGAAAAACAGTTATAAATCCTGGGAACATGAGTGATCAAGAACAATGCAGCAGGCAAAAGTTCCAACCACTGCAAGAGGCCAAGAAATCCTCACAACGCTCAAGAAACAAGTGGGAGGTTCATTGTCAAGCTTCTCTTACTCAAAATGTAACTGTAATCTAAGATAAAGACCATTCAATTTTTAATAAAATAAGAGATAAAAACTAAGTCAAAGAAATGATTCTTATTTATAAAGGGAGTGGGTACTGTTTTCATCTATTTGTTTTTACATGTTTCAGAGCTCAAAAAATATATGAGGAATTAATACTACAATAAATGTATCATTAACCCTGGGATCAGAAACTATTTAAATGTATATCTATACAATTATAGAAACACCAAACCAAACAGTACCATTTCCTGATGATTCATAAGAAGTTCCAACATGACACTGTAATTCACCATAACTTTCTCCTCAAAGTTCTTTAAAAAGAAGAGCACCAGACACAAAGAAATCAAACATGCTATTATGCCTTAAACTAGGGATCTCCATGCTGTGTGCGTGTTGAGCATGAGGCATTTAAGAAATCTGTGGAGGAAGTCTGGTTATCACTATAGCCAGACACTACTGGCCGTCAGTGAGCAGGGTCAGAGATGCTAGACATTCTGAATGTGTCAAATAGTCCTACAAAAGGAATGTCTGCGGTCCCAATCACATTTGTGTAAGCAAAAACTGTAATTAGTTATCAGAACCCATAACCTGAAGGTTTTAAACAGCTTTAATATACACTGAACTTTCACAAATGCAATGACCATGTAAATTAAGGGAAAACTGTGTTCTGTGGTTTGTCCAGAACTTCACAAGAGTTGTTCTCTAATTCAGAAAATTAAGCATCAATAGTAACGCTGCTTCTGGTATTTAAGGTGCGCACAGTGTGCTGGTATGAGTCTGCATTTATAGATATAACATACAAGGTTAACAAGTATCTAACCATTTCATTATGCCTTCAATATATTCCATTATGTCTTCAAGCATTTTTAGATAAAAATACATAATTTTTCACCTATGGAATTTTTTGTGTTTATTCATTAGAAGATCCATAAACAACATTTTATACAAATCTTAAGCAATTGTTTTATAAACATGTCCAGAATTCATAATATTTTATAAAAACAATATATAACAGACCTAAGAAAAGGAAACAGCTTCAGATTGCTGGGATAAAAATAAGACCCCCGTCCCTGAAGCAAAGATCTCACAGAGGGATGACCAGGATCCACCACAGTAGTACTTCCTACCCTCATTTTATAAACACTCAACTCCCAATTACTAATTGTTTCCTCAAGGTTGTAGTGTCAGAAGAGACAAAATGGAGAGATGTCTGGTAGGAGCCCCACTGGAGTAAACTGCTTAATAAACATTTTTTTTAAATACACAGGCTCAGATTCACATCTGTAGGAATTATACGGTCTTAATGGTGCCTGCTTCAGATTCACTCATGCACACCTGGATGGGTTGTAAAAAAAACACTTTACAAGTCAATAAGTTATATCATAATACAATTTTTATGTTATGATAATATTTTATTATAAGTTACTTTCCTTTTATTTCTCCTTTATATTACAGTTAGGGTATTATATTAGTTTTTGAATTATGTACAGAGGTAGATTATATTATCTACTTATTTTATTAAGAACTGTAAAGGGGGCATTACAAAATATTTCTTATAAAAAGGCAGCATTAGCTCTGACAGAGTTGAACCAGTACATTAAACTATATCACCTCTCCCTTGAAATTCTGCAAGTCTCTCCTTTTTCGTTTAACCTGGCCATCACACTGCTTACCAGCAAGTCTACCCAAAACACAAACGTGGTCATGCCCCTCTGATGTTTATAAATATTTTATAGGGCTAAAGGAAAAAGCCCATATTCCTCAAAATGGCATTCAAGACCCTATATAATATGATACTATTATTTGCCCAACAATATTTCTTTTTAGGAACTTTCTCTCTCTCCCCCTCATACTGAAAACTTTCTTCATTATAAAAGAACCTGTAACACCTCTCTCTTCTGGCTCTCCTACTTCTTTATTGAATGCTATAGTTAATCTGTTTGGCTAGCTTCACCTCCTTTCCTCATCCTCTCAATTTTGGAGAGGTTCCTGTGCTTAGTCCTTAGACATCTTCTTTATCAACACTTTCCCTTCTAGGTGATTCCATCCAGTTCTATGATGAGTCTCAAAATTATATACAAGCTGAGGCCTCTCTCCTGAACCGCAGACTCATAAATCCAATCACCCTACTCAACATGTGTACTCTTAAGTCTTACAGGCATCTCAAACTTAACATACCCAAAATCAAACTCTTGACTCCGTCTCCCAACTCCTCCTCCCCCAGCAAAAACCTACTCCACCCACATTCTTCTCCATCTTTGTAAAGAGCAATTCCATTCTTTGAGCTATTCAAAACAAAAGGCTTACAGTCATTCTTGATATCTCTCTATGCTACAACACTACTTAATCCACCTACTGGTTCTACACTCAAAATATACTAAATCCAGAGTATAAGCCTTCTCCACCACTACAGTCTTATCTAAGCTACAGTCCTCTCATGCTTTCATTATTGAAATTGCCTCCTACCTGGTCTTCTTATTCTACTTTTACCCTCTCTGTCTATATTCCACACAGCAGTGAGAGTGATGACCCAAGGGTCAAAAAAGTGATCAATTCTTTCCTGGTCAAAACGCTCCAAGGGCTTCCTTCTCACTCAAAAGTAAGTCTTTATACTAACTTTCAAGACCTACATCAGCATTAATCAAGACTGGATACTTAGAATCAGTTGAGAAGCTTTTAAAATATACCATTGCCCAGGCCCCATCCTCAGTGATTCAGGTTCAACTGGTCTGGAGTGTAGGGTATTGGTATTTATGGAATGAATGAAGTGACTGTCAGTGATATGCTCTGTCTTCCCCACCCCAGCGGTGCCCATATGACACTGGCTAGCCAGAGTACCCCATTCTTCTGGTCATAGTTTAAGACTGAGCATATGACTCAAGCTGAGTCATTTTCTGAGCTTTTATTGAAGTTATCTGGAGAAGTATTGGCTGTTTAATATTACATAAGCCTAGAGCTGCTGGCAGCCATCTTTGCCACCTGGTAGAAAAAAATCTCCTTAAGTCATCACAAAGAAAAGCAGATATAATTAGCACATTAGATCTATCTGTGAATCCATTCCTGGAACTTTCAACTATGTACACCAGTAAATTCCTCCCCCCCGGCCTTTTTTTGGTGAAGGTAATTAGAGTTAGTTCTCTATTTCTGGAAAGAAAATAGTTCTTGGGACTTCCCTGGTGGTGCAGTGGTTAAGAATCCTCCTGCCAATGCAGGGGACAGGGATTCGAGCCCTGGTCTGGGAAGATCCCACATGTCACGGAGCAACTAAGCCCATGCACAACAACTACTGAGCCTGTGCTCTAGAGCCCGTGAGCCACAACTACTGAACCTGCGTGCCACAACTACTGAAGCCTGTGCACCTACAGCCCGTGCTCTGCAACAAGAGAAGCCACCGCAATGAGAAGCCTGCACACCACAATGAAGAGTAACCCTCACTCACCGCAACTAGAGGAAGCCCACACACAGCAGTGAAGACCCAATGCAGCCAAAAGTAAATAAATAAAATAAATAAATTTAAGAAAAAAAGAAAATAATTCTTATCACAAAATTATAAGCAAGTATTTAGTTTTTAAGTTCCTAAAGATTATTCTTTCTACACCCTCAACACCCAATTAGATAGTAAAATTCATGAGCAGAAGACTGTATTTCCTTCACACCTACATTAAGAGTACAGTGCCTGACACATAGCAGACACTCAATAAGTCTTTATTGACTGACCAAAAGAGTCTTTTTTTTTAAACATTTAAAACTTCCCTTCAATCATTAGTAATACTGAAGAAGGACTTTTACATTGGCAGAAAGTTTAGATTATATGACTTAAAAGATATCCTTTACCACTTTGATTTTATGAAATGATGATTTCTTTATTTCAGTGAGTTTCACTAGGAAGTCCCAGTTACCCCAATTCCATATTTCCCCAGTTTGGTCCTTTGTACCTCTATCAATCAAGCATATTCCCAATCTCCCTTCAACAACATCACCCTTCTTCTGAGATTTCTCTCAGATCTTGCTATATAATTAGGAAAGTCCTGTCTTTTATAGACGATCAAGCTCTCCACCTTCAATATTCTTTCAAATGCAGAGTCCCAAAGCATTTCATTAATTAATAGTCTTGGAACCAGTGCTATCTCAACTTCCAATGTTCTCCACTTACTTTTCACACTCTTGTACACACAAAGATGCATTTCTACAGATGCCTATTTATTTCAATCGTTTATATCTATCCAATAGTAATGATTCATGTACCTTTAAAATGGCTGTGCATCTGACTGAAAACCAACATTAAACAATGTTTATCTGTTTTAGCTTACAAAGGCCTAGAAAACAGACAGTGTCAATTTAACTATCTAAATTGCCCAATACACAACAATAAGTGTGTTTAATATGATACTTGAATGCTTCTTAAATATATTCCTTGCATATCTTTAGGTTAACAGCCACTTCAGTTGTATATCCCACCTACAAAATCAGGTTGACCATGTTTCTTTATATACCACTCAAAACAGGCAAAACTAAAATATCTTGCTCTGCCATAATTTATACAGATATGTACAGACATAGTCCAATCCTGAGGAGTGTTATTGATAAATGTCATATGATCAGGGCATATCACTAACTGGTTCTTTGAACTTTGTTTTGACTTTCATACCTGGAATTCCATAATGCAAAATTTCTATAGCTGATTAAAAAGTTAAATAGACAGAATAGAATAGAATAAAATAAAATAAAAGCTGAACATGATCTCTCCCAGTTTAAAGACAGCATTTAATTCCACTAGGCTGATGTCCTAAAAAATCCACCGTTAAAAGCTGGGATTCTAAAAAAAAGAAAAAAAAAAGCTGGGATTCTCTATAAGTAACTGATTATGCAAAATGAGTCAATTACTTAAATACTTATGTTGTGGAATTTTTATAGCTCATAAGCTCCCCTGAGGCAGTTTCAAGCAGCTAAATGCCTTCAACTCACATGTCAAACATGAGGATCAGAAAAACCAATGTGCAAAACACAAATTTCTCTACGTATAACTCTATCTTTGGCTCAGTACAGACACCTACATAGTGCTTTACTCTATGTTCTACTAATATGTCTCTGGTACCTGAATCAAGCTAAAACTTCCTCTGCAGTAGAATTTAAACACAAACACACACACACACACACACACACACACACACACACACACACACACACACACACACACACACCCTCAATGGCTTCTTCCAAAGAAATTCTCATTGACTAGAAGGTAGACTCTGGAAAACAACCCTTATGAAAGGGCTGACATGAATAAACAAAGCTCTGAACCAATATGTACTCATCTCATTCTAGTTACAAAAGAAGTAGGTTCTCTATTTTTGAGGGAAAAAAATAGCTTTGCTTATGATAAGCCATTCTTAGTCTTTAGAGAATGCCCTGGCCATTTTCTGTCTCTCAACTCAACCTTTCAAATAATTTTTTTTTAAAGGTTCAAACACTACAAAGCATCTGATTTAGTGAAAAGCACTTTAAATACCTCTCCAAGTACTCCCCACTGGATCAAAATGTCATAGAAATGTTGTAAACACTATCAGTCATGTTCCAGAGAACAATTTAAACAAACATTGTTTTGCTCTTTTGTCTGGAAAAGTAATTTCTGAAGTGAAGAGTTCAAAACTTTTAGCCCTACATACTATGCAGTAAGAAAAAAAAATACATCTTTTAAGCATCAGAAGCAGAGTACACAATAGGCTTTGTCTTGTTAAACAAAAGAACAGGCTTTTCCTTTCAATCATTTCCAGCTGTATGATCTGGCCTTCATGGAATCAGAAATTAACAGCATATGGCATCTGGCTACCTGCACAGGCTGCACATAAAATCTCAAGTCTTCAATAAGATTAACAGGTCTAGTGGTTGAGAGTAAAAGGGGAACCACCAAATGCTATTTCCAAAACAGAGGCAATAGCTCTAACTACAAGAAGGCAAGAAAAAGCATCCTTATCTAATCAGATGTCAACTGTATTCTTGAGAAACAATCAGATCACAAGATCTTCTGCCTCCTAGACAACTGAAAAAGATACTACCACTGACTGCAAAACTACTGTGGTTCTCAAACAGGGAAAGAACATACAAAAAAATAAAAAACCCAAAACAAAACAAAACATAACCCCAAAACAAAGAAGTTCTGAGTTAGCCCCCTTGATGACACATCACAGTTTTGCTTTGGAGCCAAATGAGCCAGAAACAAACAAACCAAAAAAATTCAAATGACTTACTGTTCTTACCATAAGGTCCACTAAGTCTTAGTACCAGAATATCAAAATACATAGAATCTTGGACTAAAAGATCTTCAAGGATCTTCTAAAATAAAACCATTCCAGACAAAATGTTAAATTTACCTTTCTTATTAATATCCCTGGACCAAAAATCTGCTAACTTTTGGAATACATTCCAGTGTTTCAGAATCCATACAGCCCTAATCTCTAACCTGATTCTCAACTATCAGAGCACAAACCCTACACCTTCCTTTCTGTAGTTCAGCAAAGTGGGGACAATGAGTGCACAACAGTAAAGAGTAACTAAGTACCTTCAAACTTATAAGAAATAGATCCTTATAACACTGATAACTGATCCTTTCCAGCCCCTCCCCAATTCTTTCTTTTACAGCTTCAGGCACTCAACACCTTCAGGCCTACTCTTCACACTTTTAATCCTATTTAACAGTTTTATCTGGACCCTCTCCAAAGCATTACACATTGAGCTTCAGTAGGCCCAAAAGTCAAACAGTGGTATATTCCTTGACAGTTTACTTCATAATTCCTAGAGGAGAAAGAAAATATAATTTATTAATAAATATTATGAGAAGTGGGCTTAAAGTAATTTCATCAATAAAGTTTCATTCTGCCCTCAAGCATTTGGATCTCATAAAAGAGTTCCTCAACAGTGCCTTAAGTGAAGACAGAGGAGGAAACCCAAACACATTCAAAGGAGAATTAAAATCTCATAAAGGCATACAATCCAGAATCGACAAAATTTTTAAATGGGCAATCCATGAGAGAGATAACTACTTTAATATTTTTAAGGCATACATGGTCTGAGAACAATCAACTATTGGAATTTCTATATCAAAAGCTCTTTTACTGACTATGGGAATTGCTAGATTCCAGCAGGTCTATCTAGATTTAAAAAAAAAAAAAACTTAAAGGAATAACAAACCTATTTTCATCTCTTAGATTCTCCCTCTCTCCATACTTCTCACCAGGACCCTGACAGCCTAATGACATCAATGTATTACACACCCTGAGGCACTAGGTCAAATGCAGGAATCTATCTATCACAGCTGCTAATGTTTTATCTTCACTTGAAATTTTAGAAATGCAAATGCAATGCACTAACAGCTGTTTACACTTTCAATTTTTTCTTGTAAAGCTGGTCATGAAATGTGGCTTGCTGAACATTTGTAACACAATTACCAATTTCTGTTTCAATGCCTATAAATCCTGCTGCCACTAGCGTACAATCTGATTTCACTGCCCAGTAGTAAAACAGTATGGCTGGATGGGCACTGGTTCCCTGGAAGAGGTGGCAATGAGAAGGAGACAGAGCTGCTTATTAAGGAACTGAAGCAGGCTAATAGCTAAAACATACACAATAGCAGTCTGTTTAAATTAGGAACATAGATATACTAACATGTACATGTGTACCTATCAAATTGGCATGCAGTTATGAATTCTCAAAAAGTGCACTTGATTAAAATTTGCTAGGACCTACTGTTTTGTTGTCTACTAGGATTTCAAAAGACACACACAAAAAAAACCCTAAAGATGTAATTTCTCTCCTCTAGAAGTTAACAAACTAACAGGACAATTCTTAAAATCATTCTGGGCTATCAACTACTTTAAAACCCCAATGAAAGGTAAGATCACTCTGTCCAGAAGTTATTTGCAAATACATATAATACTGCAGAGGGTTAATGGACCTACAGATCATGAACCACAGATTAAGATTCCAGTAGGCACATGAAAAGATGCTCAACATCACTAATTTTCAAAGAAATGCAAATCAAAACAACGAGGTACCACCAGTCAGAATGGCCACCATTAAAAAGTCTACAAATAACAAATGCTGGAGAGGGTGTGGAGAAAAGGGAACCCTCCTACACTGTTGGTTGGGAATGTAACTTGGTACAGCCACTATGGAAGACAGTACGGAGGTTCCTCAGAAAACTAAAAATAGAATTATCATATGATCCAGCAATCCCACTCCTGGGA
>NC_041225.1:87267161-87305921 GCF_002837175.3 Physeter macrocephalus
GTGTGTTTATATATATATATATATATATATATATATATATATATATAATGGAATACTATTCAGCCATGAAAAAGAACAACATAATGCCACTTGCAGCAACATGGATGTAACTAGAGATTATCATACTAAGTGAAGTCAGAAAAAGAAAGATAAATACCGTATGATATCACTTATATGTGGAGTATAAAATATGGCACAAATGAACCTGTCTACAAAACAAAAACAGACTCACAGACATAGAGAACTTGTGATTGCCAAGGGGGAGGAGGGGACGGAGAGGGATAGACTGGGAGTCTGGGGTTAGTAGATGCAAGCTATTACATTTAGAATGGATAAACAACAAGGTCCTAATGTATAGCACAGGGAACTATATTCAATAACCTGTGATAAACCATAATGGAAAAGAATATTAAAAAATGTATATATGTGTATAACTTAGTCAATCTGCTGTACAGCAGAGATTGGCAAAACACTGTAAATTAACTATACTTCAATTAAAAAAAAAAAAGAATTCCAGTTCTTAAAAAAGACATTTTAAGGTAAACAAAGGAAATGTGGGTCTCTTAGTTGTAATCTGTTAAGATTATGTTTTTAGAAGTGTATTTTCAAGGAGAGAAGAAAGGAAGTTCAGGAGAAAGAATAAAATTTCTAACATTAAAACACTGGTAATTTCATGGGACTTCACTGATGGTATAAAAGCTGTAAAATGTGGGAGAAAGTGATGGAAAAGGTAAAGTTTCTACATTTATAATTGGAAAAAAAATTCTGAAAAAGAAAAACAGAACCTTGAAATTATTAAATATTTGAATTGATATAAATGGTGACAGAAGATTTCAAAAGAAAAATGGAATATAATCAATATTTGGCTGGAGACAATGATTCTGATAGTACTAGCAATGGTGAACAGCCCGTGGGAAGGCTGTACAGTATAGAGATTAAGAGCACAAACCCTGAACAAGTGATCGTGGGCTGGATTTGGGGCCAAAACAAATGTTTTTCTTTTATAAAATTTAAGAGAGCTCCTGTCTATCTGCTAGATTGGATGCTGCCTGATTCATGAATCACTGAGTAAAGCCAATAAGATCTTTAAAAGTTTTTAATTGAATAAGGTTTGTAGATTGGATAATTTGAATATTAATTCTCTGATTTTGATAATGTGATTATAAAAGAGAATATATGAGATATATATATTATATAAGAGAATGCATTTTTAGAGGAGAAGTTATGTCTGCAACTAATTGTTTGGAAAAAACTAATAATATGTATAATTATATGTAGAGAGAGATGGGTAAAGCAAATATGGTAAAATAAAAACATTTGGGCAATCTGGATAAAGTGTATATATACTTATTTGTACAACTTCTGTAACTTTTCAAGTCTGAAATAACTTTAAAAAGTATTTTAAAATATGTGCTCTGAGCGTGGCTGTCTAGGTTCAAATTCTGGCTCTGCCACTCACTATGTGACATTGACAAATAAGTTTTTTAACTTTGTCTCTGCTTCTGTTTCCTCATTTGTAAAGTAGGGATTAATATAATACTGCCTCAAGTTGTTGTAAAGAATAAAATGATAATGAAATAATTCATGTAAAGTGTTTATTAGAACAGTATCTGACAAATAAGCACTCAAATCTTAATCACTATCGTTGTTATCATTCCTTTCCAAACATCATTCTTATTCCTGCCCCATTTCAGCCCACCACTCTCTGCCTTAGACTAAGCTAATTACAGAAAAAAAGAAACAAACAGTGGGAAAAGTCACGGTTTTTCATCTTTAGCTTCAAGGTTATTGATCCTTTGTGTGGGCTCCCTGTCTCCAGGCTGGTCATTCTTTAACCTATTCTCTGATGGCTGTCAAGCGGATTTTTTATACATATAATTCTTTATACATACAATCTGATAAGTTGATACCGTCCTTAAAATCTTCAATATTAGCTTTAAATAAAATTGTAACTCCTTTAACTTATTATATAAAGCCCATAATGATTTAGTTACAGCATACCTCTTTGTTCTCATCTCTCAACACACTTCCACAAATATACCCTTCACTCAGGCCTCAATGTAGTTCTCTGAATACAAACCTTCAATCCCTAAAACAGATGATGATTTTCTGCCTAGATCAGGACCTCACCCTTATTCATCTAGCCAACTCATATTCACTCTCAAAACTTATCTCAGTATGATGTAAATGCCTCTCTGAGCACACAAAACCCTACATGCACACCACCACCACGGTATCATAATATAATCACTGATTAGTCTATCAGGCTCATTAGGTTCTAAGCTTCTTAGGGGTGGGAATTCCCTGGCAGTCCCGAGGTTAGGACTCTGTGCTTCCATTGCAGGGGGCCCGGGTTCGATCCCTGGTCGGCGAACTAAGATCCCACAAGCCGTGGCATGGTCAAAAAAAAAAAAAAAAAAAATTTAAGCTTCTTAGGGGCAAGACCTATGTATTTTAAGTCTTTGAATTCCAAGCACAAAACCTGATATAATATAGGCTTTCAATTAGTGTCGAGTGAATGAATCTCTTGATAATAATCTTGACAAGAAATGCCAGTATGTCAGTAGACATAAGATAATCTATTGGGTAGCATATGAAAGCATTTGTCCAAAGCAGAGGACTAATGTTTAAGTAAAATCTATACTTTTAACCAAGTATATAAAATGTTAGCCATGCAAGTTTCCATCTTTAAAAACCAGCTCCATGCCTCAAGATCTCAGGAAAAGTAGATGGCAGTGTAGTTTGGTAAGAAAGGGCATTTCCCCTAAAAAGATGTTCATTGATTTCCTAATATACACCAGTAAAACAATATTGAGCTCTTAATTTATTAAAAACAATATTAATAACTGAAAATGCTTTTGCTGCCAGAGGCATACACCATATAAGATGACAATTTTCTAAGTCCCTTCTCTCCACTAGCAATGAAACAGGATGGCCTAATTTCAGTTCATAAAGTTATTTCTAAAACTAGAGTATCTAAAAAAAGAGAACTAACACAATTTGTCTGTGAAGCCTTTTAATCTTGCTAATCACAATGCCTGGTTAATTCCTATAATCAAAGTCTTGACCAGAGTTCTTTTTGCACAATGAGTTGGGCAAAACACATGGCCAAATAAAAAAAGTTGCTGGAAATAGGCCCTTGAGTTGTATTAAACACAATGGAAATAACATTTGAAAATAGTATTCTTCCCAGCTGGGTAAGAAACACAATGGCTCCAACCATCTGCTCTTTCTTCCTAAGATTCCTTTTTCACAAATGGACAGGCTGACATTATTTATTCCATTCAAGAAACAAGATCCCTGGAGTTGAAGATCACAATTTAAACCAGATAAAATTCAGACAGTAGTAAGATTAGAAGTGCACAAACTCCTAGACATATTTTATTGTTTTTCTATTTATATTATTTTCTCCACCTCCTTTGCTATCCCTTCAGTAAGAAAACTCTGTAAGAAGATTCTTGGAAGAAAACATGGTTTGGAGTACTTCTGAAAGGAGAGATGATGGGCCCGAAAATAAACCACAGGGTAACCATAAGAGATAAGGAGAAAGCACAGAAGAAAACCAACTGTTCACTTATTCAATTATTTTAAAAGACTTATGTGATCTGGTAACAAAGTTACCAAATAGTAATATTTGAACTGGTTTTGTTCTGACTTTATAAACATAACTAAGAAGAAAACTATAAGGAAGAAATCCATCTTGATTCCGTATTAGTTAAAGTAGAAAGGCTATGAAGCTATTCTGTGGTATTGTTTTATAACCTAGATCTTCAAATACTATCGTGGGATTACATGTAAACACTGGAAAAGACACACCCTCTAAAATTGTTCTTTCTTTCAATGAACCTCCATAAAGTTCTCATGCAATTCTAGCGTTCTGTGGAACCACATATGAAAACCACAGGAACAGTTTTTTACTCCTAACTGCAACTAGTTTACAATACTTCTTCGAGTACCAAACTCTATCAAAATTTGGCAATCTTTCTGCCCAGGTATATCAACAAAGGACTGAAAAGCAATAGAGTCATATTAAACCTGACTTAAAGAGTTTTTGCACAAACCACCACACACTGAAAGTAAGAAAAACACTTACTTTGAAAGCTTTTAGCATCTGATTCAGTTTCACTGGCTTATGAGTTCCTAGAAAGCAGAACTATGTCTTTTTCATTTTCGATTCTCTGCCTTCCTTAACCTTGCCCACCCAGTGCCTAGTATAAAGCTTGGCACATTAAAAAAAAAAAACAAAAAAACACGCTACTTTAAAAATATTTGAAAAAGGGCTTCCCTGGTGGCGCAGTGGTTGAGAATCTGCCTGCTAATGCAGGGGACACGGGTTCGAGCCCTGGTCTGGGAGGATCCCACATGCCGCGGAGCAACTAGGCCCGTGAGCCACAACTACTGAGCCTGCGCAACTGGAGCCTGTGCTCCGCAACAAGAGCGGCCGCGATAGGGAGCGGCCCGCGCACCGCGATGAAGAGCGGCCCCCGCTTGCCACAACTAGAGAAAGCCCTCACACAGAAACGAAGACCCAACACAGCCAAAAATAAATAAATAAACAAAAGTGGGGTTTAAAAAAAAAAAATTAGAAACAACCCAATGTCCAGAAACAGAGGAAAAGTTATATTATGGTATTTATATAATTATATAATAACTATTTAACTGTATAGTTATTATATAATTATATAAATACTATATAAAATATTTTAAATGATTTGGTATATTTATACTTATGGACATTATGTCTAAGATGTGAATAAAAGGCTATATAGTTTGTATATATAGCTTAAGTTCATTTTTGCAAATATGTATATACTCACATGTATATGTATTATACAAATGATTCTCATTTATCCATAGATTAAAAATCTAAAATCTCTTCACCAAAAGATTATCTGTGAGTAGTGGGATTTTTGAATGATTCTCACATTCCTGGTCACATACATCATTATAGAGTATGAAATTTTTAAATAATGAATATCAATCCCTCCCATGGATATCAAAACAATTAAAATGTTTTTATGTTGGAAAAAAAAGTCAACTAAATTTAACTCTCTAAGCTAACTACTATCCTTTTTCCCAAATCCCTGAAGTGACTTCAGCCCTGGTAGCCCTCAGGCCCTTTGTCACCTGCCTTATCACTCTACCTTTCTGTCTTACTGTTCTTTGTGTTTTCTTCACTCACAGCTCCATCCACATCCAACAGCAGGGCAGAAAATTCACTAGGTAAGCTGTTACAATTTGGTTTTATGTCCCTTCCATCTCTTATTTATCATTCCCACATTAAAACAAAAATAAATGTTGAACACAACGAGCACACTATACACCCATCAGAATGACTAAAATTAAAAAGACTGACAAAAACAAATGTTAGCAAGGAGGTAGAGCAATTGAAACTTTCACATATTAATAGAATGTAAAATGGAACAACCACTTTGCAAAAAGGTTTGGCAGTCTCTCATAAAATTGTGACCCAGAATTCCACTCCCAGGTATATTTACCCTGGGAAATGAAACATGTCCACAAAAGACTTATAAGAGTGTTCAGAGTACCTTTATTCAGAATAGCCAAAAACAGAAACATCTTGAGCGTCCATCCATAGGAGAATGAATAAATACTGTTCAACTGATGTTAAAGAATAAAATTCAGCAATGAAAAAGAATGAACTACTTAAACATGTAACAATATAAATGCATCTCAAAATCATTATATGTGAAAGAAGCCTTATATAAAAGAGTACATATTGTATGAATCCATTTATATCAAGTTCTACAACAGGCAAAATTAATCTGTAGTGGAAAAGTGGTTGTCTCTGGGGAGAAAAGAGTAGAGGACTGAACAGAAAGAAGCATGAGAGAACTTTCTAGGGAGATGGTAATGTCCTATATCTTGACAGGGGTTAGGTTAAACAGGTGGATATACTTATCAAAAACTCACTTCAAATTTGTGCATATTATGCTATTTTAAATTTACCTCAAAAAGAATAATCAAATGAATACTGAACTCTAGCTAATGTTATGCATTCTGAAGTATTTAGAGATTAAGTGTACTGATGTCTCAAACTTACTTTAAAATGCATAAAAAAAGATGTGATGGGGCTTCCCTGGTGGCGCAGTGGTTGAGAGTCCGCCTGCCGATGCAGGGGACACGGGTTCGTGCCCCGGTCCGGGAAGATCCCACATGCAGCGGAGCAGCTGGGCCCGTGAGCCATGGCCGCTGAGCCTGCGCGTCCGGAGCCTGTGCTCCGCAACGGGAGAGGCCACAGCAGTGAGAGGCCCGCGTACCACAAAAAAAAAAAAAGAAAAAAAGAAAAAGAAAAAAGATGTGATGGGTTGAGGAATAATAGATAGATGACAAAACAAGTATTGTAGAATGTTAACTGTAGCATCTAGGTGGTGGGTAAATATGGGTGTTAACTGTACAATTCTTCCAGCTTTTCTGCATGTGTGAAATTTCTCAAGATAAAATGTTAAGAAAAAAGTAAACTTTGACCTGCAACTCAAATTACTTTTTGCTCAGTCTCCAGAGATAGACAGCCTTATTTGGGGGCAAGTAAAGTCCAATTTCCCTTTCCTGAGACCATTAGACAGGCACACTCAATATGCTACTTAGTAGTGGAGTCAAAGTGGTAAATCAGCAAGCCTGCCTGGAGGGAAGACCAGTCCCAAAGGATGAGCCCAACAGGAAACTCACTGGTGCAAAGCAATCAAAGAGCTTCTACACTACTACTAACTGTAACAGCACCTTTGGTGACTTCTTTCTTGAGCTAAAAAATCAAGAGCACTTTCAACCAGTACAAATCCTCTTTAGGGGAGTCTGCCACCACCACCCAAATATTCACTAACGTTCTTAGGCAGCTTTTCTTCCCTAAGTACAACCAGAAGTACCTTCTAACAAAAACACAGCTTTGAATTGCAGCATGGGACAGATTTATGGAATATGGAAGACATTAAAGTATTCACTTTCTCTCTGAAAATAAAGAGCACAGACTCATAAACAATGCCTGAAAGGCATTTCAGCAGCTTAATCCACGCAGGACATGTTTTGCTTTTTGAGACAATCAAGAACTGTTGGGTACAGGAAGCCATAAACAACAAGAATTTGGCTTAAGACGGAGAACAAAATAAATGTTTTTTTATAGAGATCACTTAACATTTTTTGAAGGGGTTTATTTACGTGTGACAAGGTCTACAAGACACAACTTGTACATAAGCAGCAGCTCTTACAATACATCTAATATTGACTGACTTCTTACAACAGTGGCACCAAGCAGGACCAGTCTGTCAGCAATTCCATCAATAACTACATTTGCTGGGCTTAATAATTCCCTTTTTCCAATGTTCTCCAGACAGAGAAAACCACTTAGCTGGTTCTCAGCATTCAAACTCAGCCAAGAGTTTTTCTTTAAGTTCCATCATACGTGAAGCTGGAGTTTTGGAAAGTGGGTTTCCCAAGGAAGGCTCAGGATTTCAAGTCTAAGAGGCAAAAGAGTCATGATAGAAAAACCACCCACAGAATTCTGTAACTTAACAAATATGCCACATACAAAATTCACTGAGTTAATACAGTCTAAAATAGAATAAAACAGACAATACCATGGGTGATGGAAGAAAGATATTCTCTTAGGGAAAAAATACTAGTCAACAGGTATCTTAGAAAGTACAATTATGATCTGATAATCCTACTAAAGTAAAACAATTTATGAATATGGCACAAATTTTTTGCCAAGGAGTAGTATCTGAAAAAGTCCAGGTTTCAGAAATGAAGGATTAGAGACTTCTGTGTAACCTGTTTGGAGGCTTCTGTGTAACCAAAGCAAGATTCTGAATACTTTATTCACCCCATCAATAAAATTAACCAAACTTTCTAAGTTATTTATGTTTAAAGACTTTGAATTTCTCATATACACAATAGTAAATAAGTACTATTGCTATAGTCATTTCTTCCGACTATAAAAGAGGCCCTGTACAATATACGTAAGTACATCCCAAACAATGAAACTCAGCACAAATATCCTACACAAATAGAGAATACATATCCCATGCCACTAAAATTGTAAGATCTTAGTTTCTTCCCCAACTTTCACTTCTGTGTTTTTCTTACTCAAGAGCATTTTATGAATAGTCCGAAAAGAAATAATCGCTTGGAATGTTTTCCCTCAGATGCTCAGAAATATATAATTTGTTAACTACTGGGGCACTCTACACAACCTACCATTTTATTCAATACTGCTGGCTGTACAGCCTTCTTTTATTATGTTTTCTTTGGTGAAAACTAACTTCTATGATGGCAGATTGAGCGTGCACTGAGCTAAACTCCTTCCTCAAAACTCCACTAAAATAAAACTGAACAGCCTTTTTTTAAAAGGCATAAATGTACAAAAATCAAAGAGTACAGAAGAACCAACAGCAACAAAATGCTGGAAGCTGGAAAGTAGAGGGCCCAGTTGGTAACCAGACAAAGCAAGTAATGGGGAAAACCAAGTGGCAGCCTGACTTGCAGTAGCACTAGGTATCTCTGGAAGGGAGAGCAGAAAATGAAGCTTGAATAGGCTTAGTTGAAAGTATGCTTAAGAAGCAATTAGACTCTCAGATTCCCCTTTCTAAATTCATCTGGGCACCACCTATCCTTCCCTCATCACAGCAAAAGGCTAGAAAGTCTCTGGACTGGGGAATAGCTGTCACAATTGAGAACATAAGAATCATTCTGAAAATGGGAGATTAAGCATGAGAGTTTACTTACTAAATGTTGAGATCTCCAATCTTTTCCTCCCACTTAGACTCCTTAAAATGCTGGCAAGCAAGAAGGATCCTAGAAGCTCCTACTTGGGATAATTTGACCAGCCGGCCCCCCCGCCAAAAAAAAAAAATCACCAAAAGATACTGACAAAGGAAGTTTCTCCCCAGAGAAATTGTCCATTCAGATCACCCTACAGGTGGGGGGAACAGAAGAGGGAACAACTTCAATGGGAGTTGGAGTTAAGTGGCTATGTAAGTATGCTTTGTCTTGGATCTACTAGAAACTCACATTTATCGCTGAGTATGTATAGAAACAGGGTCCAGACTTCTCATTGCTATTGATTATTGTCTTATTTTAAGATCCCCCAGAGACAAGCTTTTCAGTCCAAGGAATTTATTTGGGAGAAGATCCCAGGAAGGATTAGTAGGGACATGAAGAAGTGAGACAATGAAAAGAAAGAAGCCAATAAAGGGTCTATTATCAAGCAAGTTAAGTCAACTGAAACTTAATTCCGTGGAGTACTTGGATATAGTATAGAATACTTGCCTCAGAAGTATTCTATACCATCCTCCCACCTGATGGGCAAGGGAGCTGAGGTATTTACACACCAACTTCCATCAGTTCTTGATTGAGGGCTACTGGGACCAGGGACGTTGGGGTGGGGGAAGTGGCATTAATTCCTTGTCTCTGGCATCCAAAGAAAACCCTTAGGCAAATAAGTGCAGGTGCTGGAATTGGAGGTTCAGTAGGCACACACTGAACGGGTAAGGTCTAAAGGGATATAAACAGGGCACAACTGCATTTGCTACATCCATCATGATAACTGAGCTTATCTGTGTCACTATCTTATCCAATGTAAAACATTGTCTCTTGGAGGTTCACTCTTGAATCCTTTTCTTAACTGTATTTTAGAAAGCTGATAACTTAGTAGTACGTGATAGGGGTCCCAAAATTATCAAGCACTTTTACAAAATTATCTAGTCAAAGCTGTATATTATTTTGGTTAATGATACTAACCTCATCACTCTGTATGGTAACCATTAACCACCCCTACTTCACCAACGAGAAAAGGAGTCTAAATCAACAATGTGATACATTAGGTCAAAAAGTAAATTAAGGTGAAATTTAAGGTCCAAATTTCAATTAAGGTCCAAAAGTAAATTAAGGTGTAATTAAAAGCTAAACTCATGGCACCCATTTTAAACTTTCAAAACATACTGCCTGCTAACTTTCACATTCACATTATGCCAATTCCCAGCTCTAAGAATTTTAGCCCAGAGCAGCTGGCCAGAAAGGTACATTACTTTATTTCACAATTAAGTAACAAAAACTAAAAAGTATACCTGGCTGCAACATTAAAACTCCGAAAGGTAAATGCAGCCTGAATGTCCCCTAAGCCCATTAACTGAAGTATCCTACTAGGCTAATTCTAAAAATATTATGTCTCTAAACCCACTGGCTCAAAAACTTCACTTATCAAAGTGGCTAGACTTCAGATGCCACTTATACTCTCACTCACAGTCCACTTTGTAGGAGTCTCTCTATTCTTTATAGAATATCTAGTTTGTTTAAAGATGGGTACCTCACAGTAGAAGAACTGGGAATCCTAATGATATAATCTTAAAGTTTCATATCCTAAGGTATACAACTGCTTGGCTCTAGAGCGAGGTTAGGAAGAAGACTAGGTCAGAATAGTTGGATCAATGCTCCTTTCTAATATTCAGGTCCTGTGCCAAAGTCTGGCTCACTGTGCCAGGATCCTTATGCACATGCTTGTTTCTCCTAGGGGCTCCAATGTCTCTCCTTGCAATCTGATCACCTTATCCCAGTTTAAGTATGCACAATTGTGCACATGTGGTCCATAATGTACCAGACAAATAGGGGACATAGCTAGGTGCTGCTTAAGTGTCCCTGAGATTTCTGGGACAGTCTTAAACAGACTGTCTGCCCAAAACACATACAAGACATCCAAGGGAATATTGCCTAACTTCTCATTCTAGCTCTGACTCTGCCAAGACAACCTGTTAAATGAGTTTGAAATCTTCGCAACAGGGGGGCAGAGGTGGTTTATTAAAACCCAGGAATTAAACCTTCAATTCAAATCAGTTTATTATCAAGTTCTATAGCCAGCCTGCCCAGAGAAGTTGCTTTTCCCCACAGCCTAAGGCAGAGAAGGAAAAAACACTGACCTACTTCATAAAAATAGTCAACAGTGACCTCTAAACAGATGTTTCATATCATCAGTAAACTTTTCATCATTTGAGTACCATCTGGGTACATGATAGCCAAGAAGAGCAATATTATAATTAACTAATGACAAATTAACAAATGGCTTTCTTCATATCCCCATGCATATTCCAATAATTTCATTTCCATGAGACAAGAAATAAAGAGGAGTATCTTATTTTCTAAATTAAACTAACCTAATCATTCCTTTATTCCCAAGTTGCCTCAATAGTTTTATTAGTTGATCATACATCAATTCACCTTCCCTGAAAAGGTTCTCAAGGGATTCTTTCTTTTGAGCCTTTTGACAATACCTAATATAAGTCCTTGTACTTAATGGTCACACAAAAAATGTCAATGACTAACCACTATTGATTTGTTGACTGAAGTTAGGCACAGCTTATTGACGAACACTAGTAACAAATCATGAATCAGTCTTTTTAATCAATTTGACATCTTTGTGTATACTGTATTAGCCTGAGTTTCTGAATATAGAGCCTGTTATACCTACTTAGTTTTTATCCGTTTTTCATAAAGTTTCTTATGCTAAAAATTTCTGGGGTGTTTAGAGCTCATTTCTACATTTTCCTTGTGGCATGACAATACAGAGAAAGCTGCTAAGAAGGGCAGGCCAGGCACTCAATCAACTTAAATTCTACCGTTGTGGGTTAAATTGCATCCCCCCCCAAAATACATGTTGAAGTCCTAACTCCCAGAACCTGTAAATATGATCTTATTTGGAAAGTGTCTCTTTGCAGACATAATCAAGTTAAGATGAGACCATCAGGGTGGGCCTTAATCCAATATGACTGGTGTCCTTATAAGAAAAGGAAAAGGGACACAGACACACAGGGAGAATGCCATGTGATGAAGGATGTAGAAATTGGAGTTATACTGACACAAGCCAAGGAATGCCAAGGATTTCTGGCAACTACCAAAAACTAAGAGAGGCATGAAACAGATTCTCTAAGGCCCCAAGAAGGAATTAAGCAACCCTGCCCACACCTTGATTTCAGATGTCTAGCCTCCAGAACTGTGAGAGAATGAATTTCTGGTTTTTTTTAAGCCACCTTATTTGTGTTACTTTGTTACAACAGCCCTAGGAAACTAATACATCTCCCTTAAGAAATTTTACTATAAACTGAGGGATCACATTAAAAAGAAAAAAAATTAACACACAATACAGTTTAGCTATAAAACTTATAGAAAAACTATGATGAATATGCAGTTAAATGTATAGAGCTCTAAAAAGAATGTCAATCGATAATGTTATAAATAACTTTTATTCTATTTCTGATTAACATTTCAGACAACTTAAAAATGCAAGGGTAAAGATAAAATTTTAACAGGAATGCTTGCAAAAAGAAAATATAAACTAGCAAGGCTTCCTAGGGATAAATACAATGTTCTAGAGCTTCTGAGAAGTGTTTCTAGATATGAGTCCTCTGGGATCCAAAGAATCCCTTAGTTCCCACAGAATGAGGGTCAGTAAACTTGCTCCTAAAGAGCCAGATAGTAAATAGTTTAGGCTTTGCAGGCCATACAGTGGCTACTGCAACTATTCAACTTTGCCTTGGCAACACAAGAGTAGGCAACATGTAAACAAATTAGCAAGGCTCTGTTCCAATTAAGCTCTACTTAAAAAAACAGGTGGTCCACCCACACACTGTAGTTCCAACCCCTGCTATAGAGTAATGGTTTTTAATTGTCCTGGAAACAGACACATAGCTGTAATGAGTCGACTTGGCTAGGCCGAACTACATGTCCCACAGTTGCCCTCCCTATGTGTTTCTGGTTAAGGTGAGGCACAAGAGATATTCCTGTGTAAGATGTAGGGAGTGGAAAGGGAGCAGGAGCCATTTTATAGCTCCCACATGTTACACTTATCTGCTAGTTAAGCTTGTTGGCACGGGACAGCAGCCAAACCTGCCAGTTACTCCACTTTCCCCGGGACCTGCCTTCGGCTCCTCCTAGGCCAGTTGTGTTTAGCTCCAAGATGAAGGGCACCATTTCTCCTGAAGTATATGCAGATCATCAAAATCAAAAGCAGCAAGAATTAATGGGTTTCAGTCCATTCTCCTGGGTTCCAGCTCGTACCTGTGAGTTCCGGCTTGTCTTTGCTCTCCCTATTTTATATCTTCTTTCCCTTCCTGACTACCTTCCCTTTGGATTTCAAACTCCAGCATCAGACACAAAGATAACAGCTCTGCTTAAGGACTGATTTATGCAACTGTGGGAAATGGGTAAGTACTCTCCTAGTGGTTCTACTCCTCTGACTAAACCTGGACTGATACATAGACTGCTTTGACAGTACATGAAAGTTAGGAACCAAGATAATGCACATACACACACAAGGACAAAATATTGAAGGCACTTCAAGGGGTTCAACAAATCCATCTCAAAAACCCTATTACAGAGTAAAAAAGTAAAAACGGCAAGTATCAACCAAAAGACTGATTGGTTTGAAACTTTCCAGCCCTGAAGTAAAATAGTAAAACATAAATGTGTCTACCAACCTATCTAAAAACTACAACAAAAAGAGGAAATACATCCAAATCCACTTTTCACCTAATATATAAATTTATAATGCATTAAAACGTCTTTAAAGTTTCAAGTACTTCTTTTTAAAAAATTGGATATTATTATTTGTTGACTTGCTGTTGTATTTGGCTTTACACGAGCCAAAGGTACTATGAAAAACACGGACAAATACAAAATTTTATGCCGATTTAGTTAAAAATAGTTGCTTATAGTCAGAATCTGGGCTACTGAAGAAGCAGAAGCATTAAGTGCTGCCCCCCAAAGATAGCCTAAACTCTAACAAGATAATGAGTTTTGGCTGATGTGAAGAGGCAATGAATCTTGAAAATACAAAAATTAATTTTTAAGTAGCTATAGAACACTAAAGGACAGAACACCTTATCCAGTCTCAAAATAAACAGCTAAACCTTCCCCCTTCCCTGCTTGATTTCTCAGCATAGCAAATATCACCATCTGACAAACTAAACTGACTTGTTTTTAATACACACTCAATAGGTATTTATTGACTGAAATAATAAATGAAGTGTAAAGCTATTAATCTTGACGTTACACAACTGTGGGAACTGGGTAAGCACTCTTGATATTAATCTTGACTTTTTTAAAACTATTCAAATTCTGAGATATTTCTAAATAAGGATAATCTTGACACATAAAATAGTGAAATGAATGTGTTATATAAGGAGAATACTATGTGATTACTAACAAGTTCCAAATTCCTTTTCTATTATTCTTCCTTCTGTTTTACAACTTTGACTACACAAAGAAGTGTGTAGAATCTTCCCCTTCTGTTTTCATAGAATTCTTCATCAATTAAGATTACTTTACATAAAATTAAGTTTCCATTTAGTAACTGACCCACGTGAAACTCTAAGATGATCCTTGGAAAGAAGTGGCATTCACTAAGATTGGTGGCTAACTACATTCCAGTTGCATTTTTCTCCCTGTGCAAAATATGCTACAAAAGCCCAGGAGAGGAAGTTAAGTGGAATCTTAGGTTTCACACTTCTTTTACATGAAGTCAATACTAATATCCTCAGGGCAAATCCTATTTGACCCTACCAAAACTCTAGCAAAGAGAAAAATAGATTATCAATCTCCCACCCCCAAACCACTCTTAAACAAAAGTTTTGTGGAAAATACTCTTTAGAAATAAGTATCTTCATGACTGAAACACTGAGCTTTAATACCAGAGGAAAACAAAGAAACTGTATGAAATTCAACAAAAGCTCCAAAATAATAGGCAAACAGCCAGCATTTTCTCTTTCTGTTCTCTGCATTTTCTCCACCCTTGTTTCAAGAGTACAAAGGAGGAGAAGCATGAGGAGGAGAGGAGGACAAAATTTAACAAAGAAATAGGATACATGATAGAAAACACTTAAAAGCAAAACAGAGCTGATGGTCTCACCTGGAAAACTGAAATATATCCATATGTATAGTGTTCGTTTTGTGTTTGTTTTTTATATAGAGTTTATAAAAGCAAGTTCTGAACAATAAAATGTATTTGTTTTCCCAACCCAGGATCTGCTCTACACAGTGCTTTTCTTTGCCTGTGAAGTTGTTCAACTTATGCTTCCCCACCTCAAATACAACCTGGGTGATAACAAAGTCCTATAGTAAGTCCCCAGAGCCATCTTTTGGGCCATTCTGAGAAACAAAAGGATACTGCAAAGGATCAAACAATTCTTCATTCTCTAGAGCAGGGAATGAATGTGATGAAATACATCAATGTCTAGTGGGGTTATTTAAATCCATAAATCGATATAATTGTGGCTACTTTTTGTTGATATTTCATACCACTCCACCTTTTGTAATCCCTAATATTTGTTCCCTCTGATTCACCCATGAATTAGAAGCCTGACTGATCTCTTTATTCACCCTCCTCTTTCTACCGATTTCTTCAATTCTTTCTCCTTCTTCCTTTTTTATTCCTGCATGTGTGCCACTTACCCTTCTTACTCCTCTGAATTCCTTACCTTTTCCTAACAAAATA
Organism: Physeter macrocephalus; assembly: GCF_002837175.3. Lineage (NCBI taxonomy): Eukaryota > Metazoa > Chordata > Mammalia > Artiodactyla > Physeteridae > Physeter > Physeter macrocephalus. Next base: position 87,282,655 of record NC_041225.1, read on the forward strand.
TCTAAATCTCTTTAAAGAACTGATGGTCTCTCTATCCTAACTCATAAAAGTAGAGCAAGATGTCTAAGGAAATGTGACCTGAGATACTAATGTTGTTTATGTTCCCTCTGGGGAAGTGTTTATCTACACATAAGATAAAAATACATACTTCTTTTTAGAAAGAAATCCTGAGGAGACCTTGAACCTAAAAACCTCTGGACACAAACTTACCTGCTTTGTAAAAGTTTGCTTCCTTCAACAAAGACATTCATAGATCTCATCCCAAAGACCCATAAATCTAGCTTCAGAAGGTAGATAGTTCTTCCACCTCTGTCTTTAGTCCAAGTTAGGTTTTTAATAAATGTTCAATGGGAATGGCGAACTGAAGGACATGGTAATATGAACTATTATTTCCATATGGATTTTGCTGTTGTTGTTTAAAGGAGAAGGAAAATAAAAAGGCTTTCGTTCCTGTTAAAATGCCATAGGAACAAAGGAGTTACTAAAGAATCCTGGATGCTCCACAGGCTGTGTATGTATTCATGCCCAGAGTCACCTTTCCTTCTGCGGGCTTACATATTGCTGAGATAGAATTCAGCCCTTCCATTTGTAGCAAGACATTTCTCTGTATGTCATTTGGCAGATGCAGTTGTGGGGCTCTGCCAATTCACCCTGGAGCCCTCTATTTTAATCAGTATCACATAAAGTTTAACACATGCTTTGAAATGTGCACCAGATCCAAAGCTTTGCCTGGGGACGGGGGTGGGGGTGCTTGCTGCAAAAACACATACCATCCCAGCCGCTACTCCACAAGCAATTATCTTTCACCTTTGGCTGAACCAGGAGAACTGTCAACACCAGCACACTGCCAACCAGAAGAGAGGTTATGGGGTCAAAGCAGGAAAGAAGGTTGAATGCTTTAGGTTCAGCTTGGCTATTCGTTAATCCTGCTGGCTGCATGGAAGAAGCATTCTCCATAGTCACCAGGACACAGAAAAGCACACTATAAGAGAAGTAGCTGTGAGTACACCAGAATTTTAACAAGGCTTTTCAAGCAGTAAACTCTTTAGTAAAAGCACAAAACTCCAGCAGTACAATAGGACAATCATATATCAAAAGCTAAAGAACTCACATCAGCAAACTCTCATACATCAGGAAACTTCAACGGTGAACTGAGTTTTGTAGAAACAAAGGATTAAAACAAACCTCATATATTGGAAATAAACACTTGTTTTCATGTATCTAAATGTAAGTTTAAAATATTCAATATATTAAAATATTATTAAAGTTTCTTTGAATATGGAAACCAAAGGAAAGTTACCATTGATGATTAAACAAAAAAGACAATTACTAAAGCAGAGATGGAAGGCCATTATCTCCCCAACTTCCTCAAACAAACCCCAAAAACACACACATACTGTTGATAAGATCTTTCCCAAATGCCAACTACAAAATATATGAACATTCTACCTCTTCCACAAGTACAATTAATCTCTTATAACCAGAATAACAACCACATTTTATCTCATGTGCCATCTATGATCCATTTGTGAAAGAGGGCCTAGATCACTGCTGGCTTAGTCCACTGAGAAGGACTCTAAGGCTTAGTCTAGCACAGTGGCAAGACTGCCATGCTGAATCACTGACTTCTATCAGAGTGGACACTAACAGGCACAGATTTGTGGCACATAACTGTTCCACATCAGTTAGACTGATGGTCTCCAGAGTGGGGTGGTGTCTATCTGGAAGGTTATGCAAAAACAATACATTAGTACTTATATTTGTTTTCATCTTAAAAAAACAAACAAAGAAACTAAGTTACTAATATGTGATTTAAGAAATGACACTGACACCCTCACTCTCTGACAAAGAGTCAAGTACCACATATGGAATTCACGATATATATACTGAGGAAAAACAGTGCAGAGTGGTTGATAGTAATACCCTCATTTGTTGATTTTCTTTCAGTTTATTGTGATGTGTTGCAGACTACATGTGCTCAGTTAAATAAAATTAGATTATATTATCTAATTTTAGTTAAACTTGTAGAAAATGGGCAAATGGTTTTAACGTTTCCCTAGATATACACTGTGGTTTGAAATAATACTAATAAATAGGGTTAACACCTGTCTTCATCCTGGTGTGGTAAGACCATTATAATATTGGTCCCCAATGAATCAAGCCTCGCTGTGTGCATGCCCCTTAGCAATGTGACTCCGCTGCTTCTATGAAGAGGTAAAGACCATTTCTCCATGCTCTTCAATCTGGACTGGCTTTGTTACTTGCTTTTGGCTAACAGAAGGTGATGGACATTGCCAAATTCTGGACTCTGGGTCCTACGAGGCCCAGCACCTTCAGCTCTCTTTCTCTGTCTGAACCCATGCTATGAGGAATGCTATGAGGAAGACCACCATGCTATGAGGAAGCTCAGTTTAGCCTACAACAGGGTGAGAGTTCAGGTACAGAACCAAGACAACAGCTGGCAACAACTGTCAGCTAACCATGTGAGTAACTTCCAGGTGAGGACAGCAGACAAATGCACGGAATCATAAGAAAAAATACATCAGGGAATTCCCTGGTGGTCCAGTGGTTAGGACTTCACACCTTCACTGCCAAGGGCACGAGTTCAATCCCTGGTTGGGGAACTAAGATCCTACAAGCCGCATGGCACAGCCAAAAAAAAAAAAGCCAAGAATTAACATGAACAAACCTCTTTTCTAAGCCTCAGCTCTACCATGATGCCACTCAATAAGTATTTTTTAAAAAGAAAAAATACATCAATATTATCTTTAAGCCATTAAGTTTTTTTTTTTAGCCATTATGTTTTGAGGTAGTTTGTTAACAGCAATAGATTACTGATACACCTGGTAAGAGCCCCCTGTCAAATATATCATGTGGCAAATATAAGGATGATCAAAGCAGATCTGACCGAAAATAACACCCCAAATTTGAAATTATAAAAATGACTATTTGAAAGGGGGATTTAAATGCATTATTAACAACGACTCTCTCCCTAAATATACATCCTGCCCAGAGACAGTAGCTAATAAGAGTAGTACATATGTATACCACTTATAAATAAATAACATATACATATATAAGGTATATATATATATACACAAAAATGTTTTACTGAAGGCAGTCCATAATCAAAAAAGTTTAGAACCATATGTGTATTACTACTGAAATTAATATACATATATAATTTATAAATACAAATATACAGCTATTGGGTGTAAATGTTCCATTTCTTTTGAAGATAAGGGTGTCAAATTTTTTGGAAAAGTTTTAGTGAGCTGTCATGCACTAGTACATGTAGTAAAAGTTGAAAAAAGAGCCTCATCAAGCTATTTAGTCCACCTCTATTTCCAGACATTACAAGCTCCAAACTATCCCAGGAAGTAAGAATCTCCATAGTTCTAATATTCTGCTTCTACTAATACAATGCATTTTTACTTTACAATATTATGTATCTTCCTCCCCATCCCACAATATTTTACTTACTATGCTACTTACTACACTTAGATTACCACCCAACTATCAAATTCCTTAGCATAGCAGATTTCTATCTTGGATGAACAGTGATATCTTTCAATAAGACAGGAAATATGGAAGAAAAGCACTGGATGGTTTGGTGACAGGGACAAGGATTACAGTGGTATAGCCAATGAAAGGGAGACCTGAGCATGTCAAGTGTAAAGTGGAAGGAGTCAGTGAAAGGGAAAGGTTGAAGAAAAAAGGAAGGAAGAGAAAGATGGAACATTTGACAGAACAAAGAAATAAGACTGAGCACAAGTGGAAGAAACAGTCTTAAACAGGAGGAAACTGGAATTGAAGCAATAAAGAATGGTGGAAACATATAATTAAGCAGTTAAGAGTGCTGAAAGCCAAGCAAGTTTCTGCTTAGAAGTCCTGTTTCTCTATGACATTGGTTAAGGTACAGAAAAAAGGAGTATTTTCTCTATGAAGAAAAAGGTGAGTCTTCACTGAAGTATTATAAAATGCCTTTTTATGTCATACTGAATATGACCAATTTTAAGTGTAAGTCATACTGAATATGCCATTTTAAGTTTACTCATATTATGCTATCACTAGCTATTTCAAGTCAAAATTTATTTTCATTGTTATTTTGCCCTTCTCTATTTCTTCTGTATTACCTATACAACAGAAGTAAGAAGAAGAAAAAGTAACAAAAGCACACGAGAAATCATAGGAAATACAACCTTATCCAACTTTCACAGTATACAATATAGGTCAATGTATTCTCAGACACCTATCTACTATCTAAACTGGGCAAGTCAGAAAAGTTTACCAACATCTCGAATCTACCTGTCAGTGTGTTAGTAAAAATAGCATCCATTTTCACTAATGATGTAAAATTGAACTGTGAAACTGTTATAATTTTATTCAAGCTTTTCCACTATGTATTCATCACAAACCATGATGAAACTAGAAAAGGAGCATCTCAGAATATACTATTGAATCTAATACTCATACTGGATCTTAATAGTCTAGATGGGTCCCACAAGGATATATTTCACAGAGTACTCAAATCGTCTGCCATTTTATGAAAAATCTGTGTCCACACAATAATTTTTCTCAGGAGAGGGTTCATGACTTTCATTGGATTCTCAAAAGGTTTATGCCCCTAAAATGTTTATGTCCCTAAAATGTTTAGGAACTACTGCTATGGATATCTCTCCTCTCCACTGTTAAAAGACCAACTCTGCTTTAAAGACTTACCAAGAAAGACAAACATAACACATGCCCAGATAGACCACAGCCTCTTCATCAGGGCAGTTAAGAGATTCATATGTTTAACAAACTGAGGAGAGCTGAAGTCATTCTGTTGGAAAGTAGGCCGTACTATTTTTTGACATTTGCTTGTTTTCTTATATGGGAAGTAAGGGAAAGGTACAAATTAATAACAGACTTCAGCCTAAGTCAAAAAATAAGATTACAGTACCGAAAAAAAGATACTCCTTAGCCTTAAATTCTTTGACACCAGAATAAAATCACCATACTCAAGGGCACAACCCTCAAAAGAAGATTAAGACCACCATGGTTCAAGCCAGCAAGTAATTACACTAAAAACAAAACCTAAGGTAAAAATATAGCTTTCTATTTGTCTTGTTAGTTACAAAGACTAAAAAATACACACACACACACACACACACACACACACACACAGACTAGAAATACTTTCAGAGAATAAGGGCTGCTCCAGTTGTTGCTTCTGAACAAATTTCTTAAGGAAACTGAAGAAGAGAAAAACCTATCTATAAAATTCAAGAACTATAATCTATTTCTTATTAAATTAAAAAGCTATTGTGTGAATTCCGGTTTTGCCTTTTGCCTTTTTTTCTTCCCTGGAAAGAGATCGCAAGTTCCTCAACACATGTATAAAAGATTTTATTTGTTCAATCAGTACTGGAGCACAAATCATAAGCTTTTAATTCACTGGTTACAGGGTTTCAGTTTTAGAAGATGAAAAAGTCCTGAAGATGGATGGAGGTGATGGCTGCACAACAGTGTGAATGTACTGATTAATGCCACAAAACTGTACATTTTAAAATGATTTAAGCAGGTAAATTTTATGTTATGAATATTTTACCAGGAAAAAAAAAAAAGCACTGGTATACAGAAGTGAGAAAGGTTCACTGGAGGAGAATCAAGATAAAATTATACCTAAGTGAAAAAATTTCACCTGGTACTTCAAAGATAATTTGCACCCCGAGATATCAAAATTGAACATAACAGTTACAGGTTTCATCAGCAAATTAAGAGCCTAAGAAGACCAGGAAAATATTAAAACTCTTACAATATCCATGGAAATTATCTGTCCTTAAATGCATAAGTGCCCTGCCAAAGGAAAAAAATAGTGTATGTACATATAATATAACAAAAATTTTCTGAATGCCTAGTTTGTACAAAGCAGTGTGCTAGGTTCTATGGGAACAACAAGATGAAGCCAATTCAGACATATGCCCTCGAGAAAATGCCAGTAAATGATTATCATCTTAGTTCCACTTCCTGAACTCTATCCTAGCTATAGGTTCGCCTCCTCCAAACAAGTGTCCCAGATCTCTTTTATTACCTAGTATTCTACAAGTGAGTCCTCTGTGATTTATGGTGGTGTGCCACAGAATACATCTTAAGCATTGGCATTGCAAGACTTTAAAAATACGGGCTCTTAAATTCCCTACTTCCTTCCCAATCTCATTAATAGGGTGTAATCATCTCCCCTGACAGCCCACCCTGATTTGTAAAACAGAATTTTCTCAATTTTAAAAATTTCCAAATACTTAAACATTTATATAAAGATCCATTATCACTGTTCTGTTTTAATAGCTAACCACACTAGAGGCCTCAATGGTTGGCTGACTTCTGAGTTTAAGCAAACACACACGTGCAAGTAGGCACTACAACATGACAAGGCCTTTTCTTTTCCCCCAGACAACTGCCCCAATCTGCAGAGCATTTTCTCCTCTGCATGCACACACAAAGTAATAATTGAAAGCTGTTCTAAATTTGCTGTAGATGTGCAATTAGAAAATTATGTCAGGAAGGTAAAGTAGCCTGAACTTGTCAACAAAACAACTTTTTTGCAAGCTTTCAAAACAAATAAAATGTAGTCAGTTGAAAACTTCCGGCTCATAGTATAAACTCTTGCCACTGCTTTGTTCAATAGCCTCTCACAAAGAACAAAGAAGAAAAGAGTCTATGAGTGAAAAATTCCCCTCTAATGATCTAACCACTTCCCAGTCCAGAGTTTTTATTCCCTAGCCATCTTGGTGCAGTCATTTATCCATTCACCTCCTAATGAAGACAGAAAGAATTCATCCCAGTACAGTCAGGTTCAAAGGTCATAAAGCCTCTAAAGCTTAGAATCACATAGACCTAAAAAAGCAACAACTTAGGTGGTCATCTGTCACTATTCAATTGCAAAAATTTAATTTTTCTGCGTTTTTAGTTTGGGGTTCATTTCTCTGTTGAGATCCTAAACAAGAGTGAATAAGAGAAACGCCACATTCTCAATCAGTGAGATAATAATTAGCAATAATTAATTAACTGAAGTTTCTGGTAGTCCTCATTACCTGTTCAATGTGCTTCCCAACTTATACTTTTGATAAACTTCATGATCAATGGCCAGGGGTTAGGAATAGAGAGATGGTTTGACTACAAAGGGGTAGCACAAAGGAATTTGGGGAGGTGATGGAATTGTTCTGTTTGTGGTGGTGTTTACATGAATCTATGCATGCTTAAAAACTTATGGACACCAAAAAAAAAGATATATTATATGTAAATATTTTTAATTTTAAAGCTACTATAGGGTTACTTGCTAAAACTTTTTAGCAAGGAGATCTAGTAGGATGTGAGAAAATAGATTCCTCTTGTTCTAGAACATCCGTAGGTCCACATCTCTGGCCCTCCTGAATATATTTGAATATTTCTTTTTCTTCCTTTCTTTTTATTTCCTCACATACCAGTTCCCTTACCATTATTTTGATGGAGTTTTTTTGCTCAGTAAAGAAAACATCTGGCAGAGGACAAGAATAAAGCACTCACTGAGAGGACAACAATCCTAGGAATTCTCAACTGGATTTCTCCAGGGCCAGTAAGAACTATCCCCCAGGTCAAAGGGTACACCACGGGGATTTGGGGAGGGCTCTAAATCCAAACCTCAAACTTGGCTCCACTACACTCTGCACACGTGGCAGGCGTCTATAATTGTCAAAAGGAAAGTACAGCATACCAGTAAACTGACTTGTTCTTTCCAAGAAGTATCAGCACAGGAGATGAGAAAATACACTGAGCTCAGAGTATAGCTCAATCTAGTAACTGAGAAACACAATCACCACATGCATAGTGAAGTTACTTCAAGAGACTGCAGAAAGACTAAGAACCCAAAATACAATTTCCATCAACAAAATAAAGATATCCATTTAAGTCTCACTAATTTCTATGGTCTGAATTGCCCATTTAAGCAGATGTAAGGTTTGGTTTCTCACTGACATTAGAACAATTATTGCAATATAGTACAAAAAACAAAACAAACAAACAAAAACCCTGCATTTCTTAACACTGAAGCCTGAAAAAAATAAGGAAAACCTTCAGGTTAAAAAAATTTTTTTCTCTCTATAAGTAGTGGCTTATGCTTTCCCAAGTCAGTTTGTTTAAAACTACTCATGAAAAAAAATGTAGTTGCAATCATTTAATAAGAAGATGGAGAGGCAGAAAGACAGCTGGTATTAAGCTATCAATACCCAAGCTACCCCAACTGAATTGCCTGATAAAATCACATAGATCTCAAAACAAAAACGTCCAAAAGTGCCATATTTATTAAGTGCCTACTGTGTGTCTAAGTACTTTACATACATGATCTTATTTGACACATTAATAAAAGAGGAAAATAAGGCTTAGATTAAGTGTTTTGCCCATTATAAGTGAGAAGTTTCAACCCAGCTTTCTTGACTCCAAACCTATGTTCTTTAATATTGAAGACACTACAAAAAAAATTTTCTACAAGAAAGACTTAACTAGGAATGGATATGAGCTAATTTTCTCTAAAAATTATTACAAAGAGAGTTGACTGCTGCTCTGTATTCTCTATTATCACTATAACTGCATGACAAAGATAAGGTAAGGCACCACCTCTCCTAGTCTGCAATTAGTGCAAGCCAAGTTGATAATAAGTAAATGCCTATAGTCCTTGAGAGAGTCAGCAATGGATCCAGTCTCCTTTCTCCCATTTAAGGGTCTACATTCTTAGACCACTATCTCGAAGTGTTCTTATAACCAATATAATCAAACTCAATCTTTTTAAAGTAAAAGTAGCTTTGATTGGTGCTAATGCCTCTTTGATTATAACATTTTATAACTCATAATTCTCCTACTTATAAAATGTTACAGTAATTTTTATAGTCAATTACATGAGACCAATTTTCTTGGGTATTAATGATCCCTGCTAGCCCAATGAAAGCATTAAAAAATAAAAGACAGTTGAAATGACCAAATGACCAGATCTCTATGAGATCTATTTTATAAAATTAAACAGATCTAAACTTAGGGTAAAGAAGCACGAAATGTGAGAAAGCATTCGCCAAATTTAAGATGCAGTTCAAACAGCAGAATAAATTACTATCTGTAGGCAGGGCCCAAGGATTAATCACATTTAAGTAAAAATATGCAAGCCTTAACAACCATTTTAAAACATGTCTTTAGTGTCCTTGTTTGCTTTGTACATTCACTGTGCTAATATAAGATCAGATATTAGAATCTAACTAGAATTAATAGTGAAAGCATATCAGAACATCAAGAAAATCTGGGATCTGGGAAGAACCAGAACTGATGAGTTCTTATCCTTGAATTTAAACCCTTTAAAAATGTCAAACTTGGAACTGTTCTTTAGACCAAAGAACCATTATCCACACAGCTAAACATACACATAATAGAGAGCAAATACCATGGTTCTCAAACTCTGTTTTGGTTTCAGATCTTATATCACGGTTGACTTTTTAAAATAAAGGTTCCCTGTTGGGGTGGTCAGCATGTGAGGCTGCTCAAGATGAAGTTGAATTCTCAGGTCTTACAAGCAGGATTTCTAGAACTAAGAGAGAGGGAAACAGAGGAAGAGAGAGAGAGAGAGAGAGAGAGAAATAAATAGGGAAAAAATAAGAGAAGAAAAAGGAAAGGAAATGGAGGGAGGGACCCCAACCATATAAAGAGATGCAAGTAAAAGAGAAGCAAGTCTTTGTTTTAAAATATATATTCCATATTTCAATCATGCAGTTGCTATATCTGACTTGAGAAAACATCATCCATACACAAGCAGAGTAAGATAGTACGCTCCTCAAAAAGGCGGAGGAGCGGCGGCTGCCCGAGCTGGGCACGGCAACGCGCTCCTTTCCGCTCCCCAACACCAGCATCGGCCCACTCATCTCACTGGCTGTAGAAAACGGTGAAAGAAACCACTTATGATGTTTTGGGGGTCACACCCAATGCCACCCAAGAAGAACTGAAAAAGGCTTACAGGAAACTGGCCTTAAAGTACCACCCTGATAAGAATCCAAATGAAGGAGAGAAGTTTAAACAGATTTCTCAAGCTTTCGAAGTGCTCTCTGATGCAAAGGGAATTATATGACAAAGAAGGTGGAGGCAGGCAATTAAAGAAGGTGGAGCAGGTGGCGGTTTGGGCTCCCCCATGGCCATCTTTGATATGTTTTTTGGAGGAAGAGGCAGGATGCAAAGAGAAAGGAGAGGTAAAAATGTTGTGCATCAACTCACAGTAACCTTAGAAGATTTATATCATGGTGCAAAAAGAAAACTAGCTCTGCAAAAGAATGTGATTTGTGACAAATGTGAAGGCCGAGATGCTAAGAAAGGAGCAGTAAAGTGCTGTCCCAATTGCCAAGGTACTGGAATGCAAATAAGAATTCATCAAATAGGACCTGGAATGGTTCAGCAAATTCAGTCTGTCTGCATGGAGTGCCAGGGCCATGGGGAGCAGATCAGTCCTAAAGATAGATGTAAAAGCTGCAATGGAAGGAAGATAGTTTGAGAGAAGAAAATTCTAGAAGCTCATATTGACAAAGGCATGAAAGATGGCCAGAAGATAACATTCCATGGTGAAGGAGACACCAAGAACCAGGACTGGAGCCAGGAGATATTATCATCATTTTAGATCAGAAGGACCATGCTGTTTTTACTCGACGAGGAGAAGACCTTTTCATGTGTATGGACATACAGCTGGTTGAGGCATTGTGTGGCTTCCAAAAGCCAATATATCTACTCTTGACAACCACACCACAGTCATCACTTCTCAGCCAGGTCAGATTGTCGAGCATGGAGATATCAAGTGTGTGCTAAATGAAGGCATGCCAATTCATCATAGACCATATTAAAAGGGTCGCATAATCAATGAATTTAAGGTAAACTTCCCTGAGAATGGCTTTCTCTCCCCTGATAAACTCTCTTTGCTGGAAAAACTCCAACCTGAGAGGAAGGAAGTGGAAGAGACTGATGAAATGGACGAGGTAGAACTAGTGGACTTTGATCCAAATCAGGGAAGACAGCGCCATTACAATGGAGAAGCATTCGAGGATGATGAACATCATCCTCAGGGTGGTGTTCAGTGTCAGACCTCCTAATGGGGCCAGTGAATAACACTCACTGCTGGCATTTTATTTGCAGTAGTGATTGAGTGAAGGACTATAATCATAATATGCTCACTGCTTGCTATTGTTTGTTTTAATATTCAACTACAGTACTGTTTTAAAAGTTAAATGAAGAATAAACTCAAATATAAAAGCGCTGACTTTGCCCTGTATGTATGATGACTTCAGTGTGCAAGGTAAGTTTAATACTTGTAAAAACTACTTTAAAAAATTTCCCCTAGCATTTGTTAGGCCATACTTTGTAACTGATTTCAGCTATGTACATGGAATAGCTTAGACTTAGAAATGCCAGGTATATGTAATGACTTCAGTGTATGACCCTTAATTGTTCAGCTATGAAGTTAAAACTGTATTTAACTGGCAGTCAAAGAATTTATAGAGAAGTGTTGGTCTGTATAGTGGTATTAAGTGGCATTCATTGTGATGCCTCTGCATTTATTCTATTGCCTCCACTGTTACTTGAAGATGGCATGCTATATAATTTAATTTAGCCTGTGGTATCACTGATAGAAATGACACCTTTCTAAAGAAGGGGTTTATCATATAACATGCTGCTTCTTGAGGGCTTGCAGTTGTAGAACTGCATTCCCTTCTGCTGGGCCATCTTTTTTTAATATATCTAGTTATTGGTCCCGGTTCCTTTTTTTTTTTTCCTTCTCTTTGGACCACAGTAAGCCTTAAGAGTAGTAACTTCTGGAGCAGGGTAACTTAGAGGCTGGAGTGATGAGATCTTTACATGAAGAAGTAATTTGCATGTATGAGTTAGGAAGGTGTTTTGCAGGTATATTACAGGCTTACTTTAAACCATTTAACTTATGCTCCAAAGAAACTGTAATTTAATGTTGGTAGTTTAGCAAATTATGAATAGCTTTAATTGTATGTTTAAAGTCATATTCTCACAAGCTTAAATCTGGATATCAGAATTCTTGAAATGTATGAATGTCTCCTTAATATACTGATTACAAAGCAAAAAAAAAAAGAATACTAGTTCATTCAGACCTGTAATGAGAGATCACTACCTATTAAACAAACTTTAATAATAGTTCATTCCAATGAGATGAAAATACATCTTGCTTCCATTCATCATTTAGAAAGGCAGAGAGAGGCTGTGTCTGACCAGATCTAAACTTAAATCTGATAATGGGAATTCCCTGGTGGTCCAGTGGTTAGGACTCCGTGCTTCTACTGCCAAGGGCCCAGGCAAGCTGCGCTGTGCGGCCAAAAATAAATAAGCAAATAAATAAAGGCTTGGGGCTTCCCTGGTGGTGCAGTGGTTAAGAATCTGCCTGCCAATGCAGGGGACACGGGTTCAAGCCCTGGTCTAGGAAGATCCCACATGCCGCGGAACAACTAAGCCCATGCGCCACAACTACTGAGCCTGCGCTCTAGAGCCCGCAAACCACAACTGCTGAGCCCACGCACCACAACTACTGAAACCCACATGCCTGGAGCCCTGCTCCGCAACTAGAGAAGCCACCGCAATGAGAAGCCCGCTCACCACAACAAAGAGTAGCACCCGCTCACCCCAACTAGAGAAAGCCTGCGCGCAGCAACAAAGACCCAACGCAGCCAAAAATAAATAAATAAATAAATTTTGAAAATAAAGGCTTTTTAAAAAATAATAATAAACTTAATCTGATAATAAAGACAATAAAGTGGTTGTTCTTGGCCCCCTGTATAGTAATATTTAACAGCACTTAGGCTGTATATTTACATATTATATTTAAGGCATCATTTTAAATAACCTTTCATATCCTTGCATATTTCAGAGGCTAAATTATATAATAAAAACACAAACAGGTAGCATCTTATTTATGTCAATAAGATCAATTCATTTCCACCTCATAAGTTAGATCTAAAGTGCTGGTCTCAAGTTCAAGTCAAAAGTGAGTTCAGTGACCTGAACTTTATTTCCACATTAGTGTGGTACAATTATTCATGATACTTGGAGGCTGTAGGAAATCCCAGGAATATTGTAATGGAATGAAGTTCAGTTATTGTACGAACCACTGAAGAAAAACTTCATAGTGTAGGTCATTTTCCTTTCTTGTAAATTTAACAGAAAGTTAACACTGGCTCTCTCCCACAAAACTCTGAGGCCAAGTCAAATTATATGCAGGCTAGCCTATCAGCACTACTTTCCTTCACTGCTCTTTTAACTCCCTCTTTCCCCATCTTCTTCTGCAGCAGCACAGGGACTACTCACTCAGCAGAACACATGCCAAAGTATGAAATGAGTGTGAACCTGCAACAGTGGCAGGGGTGAGGTAGTGTGACATTTTGCAACCAAAGCAAGGTACTGAAGAACTCATGTTCTCTTCTTAACAATGGTAAATATTTAACTTAAGAATTCAAGGCAAGGGAAAGAGAACATTCTGGTTATCACAAATTTGCAACCTTTATCATCACTTTCAAGATTTTTATATTATTTTTTTAATTTGCTTTGTTGCCTATTAAATCGAATTTATCTGTTCACTTCTTTAATAAGGCACACAATACAACAGATTTGAATGGACCTCAGTTTAATTTACAACTAACACATAATTCCTTTCCCACCTTGTTACAGCTATGAATCTGAAGACTGGAGACTCCTCAATTACCCACATAAAGCAGAAAAGAAAATCAATAATGCCATAGATAGGTATAAATAGTCCCTTAAATAAGGGAACGCTTCCTCTGTACCCTGAGAGTTAGAACATTTACTACCTCATATCCAGTACACCAACAAATCCCATGTTATACACATACACCTAATCTGACTTAAGTTTCTTTTCTTTTTTTTTTTTGTTCAATATATCTTCCCTAAGTTATACATGCAAAACTATGCATAGTTAAGTTATACATAAAGAGTTCATTATGAGAAACAACCGTTTCCTCCTCTCCTCTTTTTCCCCAAATCCTGCTCCCCAGAAGCAACCACTCTTTTGATGCTTACATCTTTATCTCTACAAACCATGCTTATGTGTGCTACTGCTTATTTCTTTAGTTTTTTTTAATTGTGGTAAAATTATGACATAAAATTTTCCATGTTAACCATTTTTAACTGTACAGTTCTGTGGCATTAGGTACATTCACCTTGTTGTACAACCATCACCACCACCCATCTTCAGAACTTCATCTTCCCAACTGAAACTCTGTACCCATTAAACATTAACTCCTCATCCCTTTTACTGCTAGTCCCTGTAAACCATCATTCTACCTTCTGTCTTTATGAATCTGACTACTTCAGGAACCTCAGATAAGTGGAACTTTACAATATTTGTCCTTTCATGCCTGGCTTATTTCACTTAGCATAATGTCTTCATGGTTCATCCATGTTGTAGCATGTGTCCAAATTTCCTTTTTTAAGGCTAAATAATATTCCATTATATGTATATACCACATTTTGTTTATCCATCCATCAATGGACTCTAGGGTTGTTTCTGCCTTTTGGCGATTGTGGGGTTTTTTAGTTCTAAGCATTATCTATTGACGTTCCACCATGGAAGATGGGGGTTTAAGGTCTCTTTCACATTCTTAACACACCAGTACCAAATATCTGTGTGGTGTCCATTCACGTATCCCTCTAAAACAGAGATAAACCAATGGATTAATTACCTATATTAACTTTTAGCATTTAATTATTATAACTGTATAAATGCAATACATAGCCAAGCCATATAAGATATTGTTTTTAACCTCTAAAGACATTTAGGATTTTCACATTGTCCTCTGGCTTCTGAAAATTCACAATATGCCTTGATATAAGTCTCTTTTCATCCCTTTTGTTGGATACTTGGTGGGTCTTTTAATCTGCATGTTCATGTCTTAGAATTTTGGGAAATTTTCCCATATTATTTCTGTGATGAATTCCTTCCCTTCATTTTTGCTTTATTTTTCTAGAATGCTTAGTATTCAAATGCTGGATCACCTAGACTGCCCCCTAATATTCTTATATCTTTTCTATTTCCCATGTTCTATCTCTTTTTCTTTTTACTCTTCTTTCTGGAATAAATTTTTAACTTTATTTTCCAAACCCTCCTTTAAGTGTTTTCGGCTATCATATTTTTAATTTCTAAACATTATTTTTGTTCTCTGCATTTCTCCTTTTATGCAGCATTCTGATCTTGCTTTTTACATGTAATTTATTTTCTCTTATCTTTCTAATGCTACTGATGATTGTTTTGTTTTGCCATTTAGGTTTTCCTCTTCTTGTATAGTCCCTATCTTCTCCAAGTTGCTTCTTTGTACGTGTTTGTTCTGACTCTACTTTAATGTTAGAATCTTTTCTCAAATATCTGGTGATCCTTAGCCATCTGCTCAAATTTTAAATGGGGAAACTAAAAAGCTGACTGAATGTACATCAGTCTAGTCTACTGTGGCCTTCAAAGTGATCTGACTTGCCCTTTTTACTGGGGACTACTCAGTGGACATATCTTTAGGATACTTCTCTTGGGCTAATCATATTATTCAAAGTATTCAGATTATCTTCCAATCTCACACCTGAAGGGTATAAGCCTGGTTCTGGGAACCAAATCAGAAAAGAGGGCTGTGAGATTTAGCATAAATCTCAGTATTTAGTATATAAACATCCACTGTTTTCAGTTTGTGGCTATTGTTATCTGATCTTCAGCTAGAGTTGGGATCAGGTCGTTAACTGATAGGAAAAAGCTGGGGAAGGAATCCAGATGTCTAAGGGGTTCTGAAATAGACATTCAACCAATCTTTCTGTTTGGCCATCAATTTTACCCCCTTTCTCTGATGCCAGCAATTTCTTAAACATAGGGGTTCTGCAAAACACTAAAAATTGGGTTGTGGGCTTCCCTGGTGGCCCAGTGGTTGAGAGTCTGCCTGCCGATGCAGGGGATACAGGTTCGTGCCCTGGTCCGGGAGGATCCCACATGCCGCGGAGTGGCTAGGCTGCGCGCCCAGGGGCTGTGCCCTGCAACGGGAGAGGCCACAACAGTGAGGGGCCCGCGTACCGCAAAAAAAAAAAAAAAAAAAGGTTGTTCTCAGTTTCTTCTACTACTGGTTTAGGACTGAATTTTCTTGGATATGTTAGGACAATTATCACACATCTTTTTACTTTCCAATTTCCAAAAATGTTGCTATCACCTGCTCTCCTATAGTCTTTATGTTTGGGAGCTCGTGTTTTTTAAAAAAATTCCCTTAGCTGTTGTTTTTATGAGTTTGGAGAGGTGGAAGATAGAAATATATGTGTTCGACCCACTACCTTTAACAGGAAGTTAATCTGATCACTTCTTAGTACCTCCACAGTATTTTCAGATAGTTTCAAAATCCATTCAAAGTGCAATTTTAATATTTTCATATATTTAAGAATATAATAGGAATAAGAGGATATACCTTAGAATATTAAAAAAAAGGATGGCTTTTCCTGAAAAATGTTAAGGTGTAGGTACATTAAATTTAATTAAATACACAATTAAGAGTAATTAATTGATTTATTAACTATCTACTATGACCAAGCACTATGCTAGCAAGGTGCTGAAGATATAAAGGTAAAAAACATACCTCTGTCCTTACAGAGACCATAAACTGGTTGGGAAGACAGATAAGTAAAGCAGCAATCATGCTAATAGCATTCCCTAGTGCCATGAGATGCTACCTTGGAGGGCCCTAGTGGCTCTCTACCTTCCCCATTCTCAAAGCTTAGCAATGAACTGGTTCAGTAGACTGAGTCGGCTCATCTGAAGAATACTAAGTCTCTTTAGCTAATCTAAGAGGCATTGATAGAATTCCCCTAGCCAAGTCATTTCTCTGACCAGCAAGGATCCACCTAGTACATATTGACTAGATGTTCTTGCCCTTCTCCCAGCTTCCCTATCAATATTACAAGAGCAGGGTCCGTCTCCTGAGGCATGTCCCACTGTTTATACAGAAAAGTTGAACCCATCAGGTCCCTCCACAAAATGACAGGAAGATCGTATTCTCATGCACTGTTCTGAATGTCTGCCTATAAGGTTTACTGAGGAAAAGTTACTTTATACCTATATGGCATAATACTAATTTGTGTGTGTCTATGCCTCTTGTATAACTACCTTTATCACTTATTAAATTCTTATACTATACATTGGGTCAATTTCTGTACTTGTATTCTGTTCTACTCAGCAGTTTATTCTTATGATACCATATTGTTTTAAATTAAGTATTACTGCTTTCTAGTACAAGCCAAGGCTCAGTAAAAGGAATATTCTCAAAAGAATTTAATCTTAAAATAACTGAAACATATATACATATATATGCATATATGTAGTATATTTGTGAGAGATGGTGTAAGTATTGCAATAGCTGCTGTTCCTCTAAAGTAATGGTCTATTTTAGGATGAGCACACTAAAAATCCATGTTCACAAATTATATTGAGAACCCGTATGACAATTTTCTCTTAAAATTTAATAACAAGAAAATTTCTCCTGATAAGCTGGTGTGCTTTGCTTAGCCAAAGCAAATAAATAATATGTTTATTATATATACACACACCATATAGTTTCCTTTTTACCCTGAAGAAAACTCAAAGGCAAACTGTAATATTGCCGTCAAATTAGATTTAAGGAATAAATTCTCTTCTTTCACTCAACATGAATCAAGGGTCATTGATCTTTTAAATTTAATTGTCCTCTTTTTAACTGAACTCAGGTTCAAAATATTTTAGAAGTGTATACAATAGAAATAATTTTTATGGTAAGGAGAAAAAATGATTAATAATGAGATCAAATTCAAGGCTGAAAATTGTCACAGAAAATTGAATTTTAGGAATAAAATTAAAAGTAGTTGAATCATCAAGTTTAACTCTAATTTTAATCTTCTCCTCCATACTCTTAGAATCTATTTACATTCACCATTCATCTAGGATGGTTCTTTTTTTTTCTTTCTTTTAATTTAACATGTATTATAAGCCTGGGACTAAGCTAAGTACTTGATTTCCCTAAATATTTCCACATCTTTGCAAAGAAGATTAAAAATTCCAACTATAGAGTTGTGAAGACTGAATGTGATGTTTAGTAACTTGCCCACTGTCATACAGCTAGCAAATGACAAATCTAGGAGTCTAACCCAAACTCCAAAGTCTATTCTGTTAACTATCATATTACTGAACAGTAAACTAAATCCCTACTATCCCGTTCAGATTGTAAAATTGTACTATCTATCATAAGCTCAGATTCTAAAATTGTACTATCTATCATAAGCTACTCTGATTGTTGCCTACTTCAAGAATCCCATATAACACAGCTCTCACATTCCCCCACCTTACCCTCAGGCCATCCATATCATCAAAGAATAAGGAGCAAGAATTAGTACAAACAATAAAATATCAAAATCAAGAAGAAAAGAAAATAAAAAGTAAATCCAGAAACACCAAACCAAGTGAGCACCAACTTCTTTGACTCCAAAGGCCATATTCTGTGGAAGTTTTGCATAGCATCCAGTACAAAAGAGATTTCAACAGCAATACTGCTTTTACTTGGCAGTCATTACATGGCCTATGTGAACTCAGTTGGTAGTACTATGCCTGATCTAAGTCAAAGGTGTTCTACACAATAGCACATTTTGCTCTAGTCAAGACTTAATCAAAGAAAGTCAAGGGCTGAAAGAACCATGGTGACAGCTAATCTCACCCAAGGAGCAATTTCTTTAAAACTAGTTACTAAAGGAAGAATGCCTGGGGAGCCTTCCATTTCTTTTATAAGCAACCAGTTCCTTTTCCAAGCATCAGTCATATAACCTATATAATTTGGCAAAGCCAAGTTAGAATTTTAAAAGTAAGTAAATCCTTCCCTTTGTTAAAGGGCCCCACATAGAAATCAACCTAGCCAAGAATCTTTACCTTACAAATGTTATTTAGTCCCACAAAGCCTAAGGCAAACTAACCAAAATAACAAATACAGAACTTCCCTCCTGCACAAATCAATTCCATAACAAGTGAATTACAGAAATCAATTTCAAAAGGAGAACTAAAAAATAGCAGACAATTAAGGAAGAACTACTTTAGACATTTTTTATAAAACAGTTCAAGCTAAGTTGATTATTCCAAAATAAGACATACACAGTATTTTGGAAGCACACTGTAAGAATATCAACACAGAAAATGGGATAGGATAAAAGGGAGGGTTTTTCTACTTGCTTTAACTGTGGCTCTACTTCCCGTGGCAGACTCATAGGTGGGTCCATTAAATGCTTTCATTCCAATACCATGTTAAAAAGATATATACAGGAACATGAAACATTTTTTTGTAAAATAAGACCACTTGACTTAAAATTCGATATAGTAATACACAGTAGAATGGACAATTTTTAAATTCCTCCTCAGATTCTGCTATATGATTGAACTTCTACCCTAGTTTTCATACTTATACATTTTTCTTACTTTTCTGCAGCTTCCCAGGTATTGTATATTGGAAGACAAGTGAAAGACTCAGAAACTTCTAGCTTGACACCTTTTAAACCAGACGGACTATACCATTGTTTCCTAGACCCAAAGGCAAAATTAAAATAAAAATGTACAGTTTAGTAAAAAGTAATTCTATTCAAGACCAAAATAATAGAGTGTATTAGTTTTCTACTGCTGTGTAACATACTACTATAAACTTAGTGACTTGAAACTACACACAATTATTATCTAAGTTTCCATGGGTCAGGAGTTCAACATGTTTTTGCTGGGCCTTCTGCTCAGGGTCTCACCAGGCTGAAATCATAATGTCAGTCAGGTCTGTGGTTTCATCTGGAGCTCACAGTCTTCTAAGTTGGCAGAATCCAATTCCTTGTGGTTGTAGGACTCAGGTCCCCATTTTCTTGCTGACTGTCGGCTGGGGATAGCTCTCAGCAACTCAAGGCTGCCTACAGTTCCCTGCCACGTGGCCCCCTCCAAAACATGGCATTCTGTTTCTTCAAGACCAATAGTAAAGCATCTGCTGCAGTTTTTAATCTCTCTAACTTTATATCTGACCTCTAGACCCTCTTTTAAAGGTACTCACCTTACATATTAGGTTCACACGCTCAAGGGAGAGGATTTTACAGGATGCACAGACCAGGGGGCAGGAATCCTGGGGACCATCTTAGAATTCTGCCTACCACATGCAATCAAAGCAAAGAGCTTCCTACAGATAAAGCTTTATCCAGAGACAATATAATAGTTGGAATACAGAGAAATGGATAAACTACATATCCTTCAGGTCATCCTCAAATAGTATTTTTGCATCATCCTCAAATAGTATTTTTTGCATCATATCTCTTGATAAAATTGGACAACAAACGGTTTGAGATTATAATCTCAAGTAAAAGCTTGGAGCCAAATTTGCTCATTAAACCCTAATTAGGGTGGAGTCCTTCTGGTAGTTTAACTGTTATATCCCAAAGAGAAGCCAATCTACCAACTGCCTCCATCATTTCATTGTACAAAGGACAAAGCCCACCCATGGGTCAATGCAGCAACTCAGGATAGGGTAAGTGGAAGAAGAAAACGGGAGATGTCCACCAAGAAAAAGCAAAATCATTTACATAATTTTCAGAAGCACCCAGACCAACTATCAATATTAAGTGATACTTTCAAATCTGTTTTCTTGTATGACTCTACAGGCCACTTAGAATTTTTTTTTAAGGAAAATAATACATTTTTAAGGCCAAAACTGCAGTTGCTGAACTAAAACTGATGATGATGATAAAGTTCTGAATAGTGGCATAGATAATGCTAAAAACTGGATTAGTAAATTAGAAGGCAAACATATGGGGGAGAAATGTCAAAGAGATGAAATTGTGAAGAAAAACAGACAAGAGACACGGAAATATGTATTTTTCTAAGCTCTGTAATAGCAGGTTGTAGCAGACTAGCTAGGTATTCACCAAACCTATTTCCTCTTTCTCCTGGTCACATAGATAGACTATATTTCTAATCCTCGTCTGCAGTGTATGAGCTTCTGCTGATATAATGTTGGCAGCAGTCATATGTATCACTTACAAGCCTGGTCAATTAAAAAAAAAAAAATCTCCAGGCATTATTTACTTTTTTCTCTACTGCTATAACATTGAAAGCCACATATTGAAGTGATAGAGCCACAAGTTGGAAGAGTCCTGGATCCCTTCACAGTCACTTAAAGAAGAGCTATCCAACCAGGAACATCCATTTTGGACTTCACATGAGCGAAAAATAAAATTTCTACGGTGAGATTTTAGAGCTTAGCTATTACAACAGGAATCGTTATTTAAAGAAACAGGCACTGGCATTGGAAGAATGGTGTTGCCATAACAAAAAAACCTAAAATAAATGACATCAGTTTAGAGGTCAGGCAGTAGACCGCAAGAATATATATTTAGCAAGTCAAAGGCCTAAAAGGCCCTGTGATATTGTGGCAAAACAACTGGCAAAACTGGAACCTGTAATAAATGAAAAGGCACACCACATGTCTATTGGGTCTGTAGCTCTATATGTGAATGTAGAGAGAGAGTTATAGTGTATATTGGCATTTGCTTTCTGCTTTTAGCAAGGTTTTACACAAAAACAATGAGCACAGAATTTCCTACTTTGAAAACTGAAATTACAGGGACTAGCACAAGTCCAGAAACTTGGGCCTCAGAGGGTTAGAAAGCTGAACACATACAGATCCCAAATAGTAACAGAAAAAGATGGTAAATTTTAAGCAATTAAGTCCAAAGAAGACCTCCTTGAACAAAGTGACTTAATCCTGAGGCAAAAATTAGATTCAGGTATGGTTTTCTTACCCGTTATTTCATATAGCCTCCAAGTAGGGCCTAAGTAAGAAAAAGACATGAGGCAAGGCTTATGCTCCCCCAACTCTACTACCTCCCCAAACAGGGAAGAAGAAAAAAAATCATTCCTGAAAATTATATTTAGAAAAGAACAGTGGGTATGGTATCTAAATAGAACCTACTGGAAAGAGACAGATCAAAGGTCTACTAAGTTTTGAGGTAACTATAATGCCAAAAACCCACAAACCTGGACTAAATAAAACTTTGTTCAGAACCTTAAAACAACCCTTGGGCTCCTAAACTTGTAGAAGCAGAAAGTAAGCACTGAAAGACAGAGATATAAATGTGGTTGTAGATATAAGTGTAGATGCAGATGTATGTGTATATCTACAGAGAGAGAGAGAAAAATCTTCAAATGAAGGTATATTCCCCAGCACACACTTCAGAAATGTACACAGAAAAAAATAGGGAAAGAAAAACTAAGATGCAGTCAAGAGCCCAGGAGAACAATGGGCAAAGGAGTTCTTTCCACAGAATCAACATCTAGACAAGGAAGCTCCCCTACTACTAAGGCAGAAAGATTTCCCAATGATGGCCCAAAAGGATTACATGATTTGCTATGAAGCAGGTAATACTGTACATCTCCTGTTCTTCCATTTTCTAAATGGAAGTTTTTGTTGTAGCTATTCTGTTCTAGCTTCTCCATGGTATACTGAGGGTGGGAGGGCCACAGGTGCAGATAACCTATCTTAGTTCCTGGTCATCAGCCCACTGAAGAGCCACATCTGGATCTGATGGAGAGTACTAAGCATCCCTGGAATATATCACACTTTGAGATGGATGTAGTAACTAGATGGGATATTGGGTTGTATTCCTTAGGGAAGGGACAAGTATGTTCTATGGCCTAAAGGAAGAGTGAACAGATATGGAATTCCCTGATGGCGCAGTGGTTAAGAATCCCCCACAGGACTTCCCTGGTGGCGCAGTGGTTGAGAGTCCGCCTGCCGATGCAGGGCACACGGGTTCGTGCCCCGGTCCGGGAAGATCCCACATGCCGCGGAGGCCTGCCTACCGCAAAAAAAAAAAAAAAAAAAAAAAAAGAAAAGAAAAATTAAAGAAAAGAATCCCCCTGCCACTGCAGGGGACACAGGTTCGATCCCTGGTCCGGGAAGATCCCACATGCAGCAGAGCAACTAAGCCCGTGTGCCACAACTACTGAGCCTGCGAGCCACAACTACTGAGCCTGTGCGCCTAGAGCCCGTGCTCTACAACAAGAGAGGCCACCACAATGAGAAGCCCATGCACCGCAATAAGGAGTAGCCCCCACATGCCACAACTAGAGAAAGCTCACGCGCAGCAACGAAGACCCAATGCAGCCATAAATAAATAAATAATTTTTTTTTTTTTTTTTT
>NC_041225.1:87306047-87336771 GCF_002837175.3 Physeter macrocephalus
CCCAGACCGCGGCGCGAACCCGGTTCTCCTGCATCGGCAGGCGGACGCGCAACCACTGCGCCACCAGGGAAGCCCAATAAATTTATTTTTTTTTAAAAAAGCGTGAACAGATATTTGATGACCAAAAGGGTAGACTGTGCCACAGACTAGCTACTATTCACCAAAACTGTGTTCTTCTCTTAGACAGAGTGAGATTATATTCCCCAGCATCCCTTACAGGTTGCTATGGCCATGTTATTAAGTTCTGGCCAGTGAAATCAGAGAAGAAGTGATGATGTGTCACATCCATGCCTAGCCCTTAAAAACCCTACCACATGCAATACTCTTTGGCCTTTCCCCTTTTGCAGCAATCTTCAAAACCATATTAAAAATGACAGAGCCATATAATGGAAACTTTCCTTAAATCACCATTGCAAAGAAAACCATCACAAATCAGAAACATCATTTTGGGCTTGACATAAGTGAGAAATAAACCAGATCCTCTTCCTCTCTTCTAACATCCATGAATTCAAACAAATATTTACTGAACACCTATTATGTACAAAGTATATGGTAGTTTCTCTCCCTCCTACTTTCCTTACTTTTTAGGTACTACAGAAGGTTTTTAAATGTGTAAGATATCTTTATTCAATGATCTTATATATACCATAGCATAGGATAGTAATACATGTAATAAGAGCTATACTTGAGATGAAAAATGCTATTATAGGAGGAATAAAGGGTTATCAGTTAATTAAAAAGTCCTGAATTCACAAAAGGTTTCTTCACCATTTCTTTAAATGAGAAAAATACAGCCAACAGCTAACAGTTTACACGTTTTGAGTGCCATAGCAGACAAATTCATCTCAATCTAATCTGAATTCTACTACAGAATCTGACCTTTACAAGCTGTCTGAACTTGAGCAAATCACTTCCCTGGCCTAGGCCTTAATTTCTTCAGATAATTAGGGGAGAGACCAGATATCTCACATTAAATGAAATAATAATATTCTTCATGGAATCCTCTCTTTCACCAAAAAGGAAGTAATTTCTCAAGCAAAGGCCTAGGAAAAGCAACTTTGTACTATACTCTTGTATATTTTGAAAAATTAGTAAAAATTTGTCAACCACAATAAAGACTTGTCTCACAAGATACCTTCATTCCTGTACTCAAAATATACACAGCAAGGCAAAAGTATATTTTCAATGATTAATTTTGTTTCTTCACCACTAAAAAAAATGACATATGATTATTTCCATCAGGGTTTATCATCAACTAGTTTTAAGCTTTCCACTTTGTAAAGTATAACAATAAAGAAATTAAAAGAAGAAATGGGAAAAGAATATGTGTATTCCCTTAGGAAAGGGATTTCCAAAGAGGCAGATCTCTTTTGCAGAATCAACGACATATCTAAAAGATTACCAAGGGTAGCTGAGACCAAAAATACGACCCAAAATATGATCTACTCCCTCATTCCTCACAGAATAAGAACTACAAATGACTTATTCAAGAACACAGTTGTTTATAGAACCAAAAAACACTTTCCATAAACAGCTGAATCTTCTACTTATTGTTATAGGTTACATCATAAGGTATACTGAGAAATTTTAATAAAAGCAGTGTGACTTAAATTTCAAAAGAGCAAGTAATACTGCAAATTACTACTGTTCTTTATTCATAACAACAAAGTAATTCTGGACGTTCCTTGTGGCTTTCATAACTTAGAGATGAAGATATTGAAAGAAAAAAATCGAAACACTTTCAACACATCGTTAATTTATAAGCTATAAACGAATTCCTTTCTGTGATCATAATTCCCAGCATTTCCCAAAAGGCCTTTTTTCATTGATACCCATTGATATCAGAAATAGCAATTACAGAAATACTCATATATAACATGACATCTTGCTTACATAGTAAATAATCAACCAAAGGTACCTGAAGCACAATTTAGCTCATTAACTAGAAAAAGAACTTTTAAAAATCTTGGGCTTCAAATCATACCCAAAGTCAAGAAAAGTATTCAAAAAATAGGAAAGCCTCTTCAAAGCACCAATATAAACCATCACAATCAATCAGTATGTACTGAATATTCACAGAGCAAAACAATATACTAGTAAATAATTCATTGCTCTGCTAAGAAAATAAAAGATACTTTAAAATCATGTGTTCCCATAAAGATGAAGGACTTCCCTTAAATGACAAGAAACAATTAAGACATTTAGCAAAAAGAAATCTGTGTTTAACAGAATACTTGCAAAGTCATTGGCCAACCTATCATAAACCCAAGACCTACTTGCTTCATGGCAGTCTCTCCAATTTTGTCTGAATGTTTGCGGATACTCTCCAGAAAGTCTTTGAGATCAGACATAGAAACATCCTTAATTTCTTCTCGAAGCTTGGGGATATTGTCCACCATCACCTTGCAGAATCGATAGTGGCTTACTTGAGGCAGATAGGTATGCTCTAGATGTTCCAGAGTTTTCAGTGCAGGATAATGCCTATAAAAGGAATTGCATCACCTTTAGCTCAACTCAGTCTTCTTTAGGGCCACAGATATATTCCTCAGGCAAAATTTCTAGCCTGAATTAGTTTTCACTGTACATTAAGACAAATCCAGGATTAAGTTTCAATAAAAACATCAATGGAAAAATTAATGTCAAATTACTAAAAATCAATATATATATTACAGGACTCAATAAATTTAATCAAAAAAGGATTTTTCCCAAGAATACAGAAAACTTTGAAAATCCACCAATGAAATTCATTACATAAAGAATAAAGGCCATTGCTAGGAAAAAAAAATAAAAGGAAATATAAAATGATCATATCAATGCCATAAAAATCATCCTATAAAATAAAGTACCCACGGATAGACTTCCAACTATGGCACACAGAAGAGCTTAGCAAATCTTCTACCCAAAAAGCAAATATAAACTAGACAAAACTGTCCAAACAACCATTTCAAGACTCCAGAAATTGGAAAGGACTCTGGAAAGGAGAACAACAAATTGAGAAGGGTTTATTCATGAAAACTGCTAAATAGAGAGGGACTTTGTGGTATTCTTGCCTGGGGCTACCTCCACCACCCTCTCCACCTCCCCTCACCACATCACTGGTTATGGCTTGTCAAGAAAATCAGCAGCTTCTCTTCCGTTAGGGGCTGACATGATTTGTAGCAGAGAGTGAAAATCCTATATGGAGTGGTGCTGTTAGGAAAAGTAGCAAACTCATTTTAAAAAAAGGAAGAGAGGGGCTTCCCTGGTGGCGCAGTGGTTGCGCGTCCGCCTGCCGATGCAGGGGAACCGGGTTCGCGCCCCGGTCTGGGAGGATCCCACATGCCGCGGAGCGGCTGGGCCCGTGAGCCATGGCTGCCGAGCCTGCGCGTCCGGAGCCTGTGCTCCGCAACGGGAGAGGCCACTACAGAGGGAGGCCCGCATACCACAAAAGAAAAAAAAAGGAAGAGAGTGAGGGGAACCTCCAGCTCTACTGGCCTGAAGTTTATCTAGGTTGGAACAAAGAGCAGACTGGAGGACCAACCAAAACTTGACAGGGAAGTCCTGGAAATAAGAGACCCATAGAATAAGCTGATAGCTCTCTGAATATCCCTAGCTGACTGAGAAGCTGTGCACAAATGCAGGGGACACCTAAAAGGGCCTAAGCACTCCACACATCCCTGGCTGACTAGGAGACTGCAGGCCTGCACACAGGAGAAGGCTTGGCAGAATATAAAAGCTCAGCAGACTTGAAAACTTGCCTGAATTTTGAATGCACTCCCTGACCCATATACAAGTCCACTGACAAAGGGTAGGCACCTTTCTCAGCTCAAGTTTCTTTGAGCACCCAGGACCAACCATTAGCTGATGACTAGCCTTTAAAAATGAAAATGAATTATATTCCCAGATAAACAAAGACTAAGAGAATTCCTTGCTAGCAGATCTGCCTTACAAGAAATACTAAAGAAAGCCAGAAAGGAAATGATAGCAGATAGTAACTTGAATTCAGAGGAAAAAAAATGAAGAACATAGGAAAGAGTAAGTATATGCTAAATATAAAAGACTGAATAAATGTGGTTTTTTTTCTCTTTTACAATCAGTAAAAGACAATACTTTTAAAGCAATGATTATAACACTGTATTTTGGGTTTATAAAATATATAGATATAATATAAATGACAATAATAGCACAAAAGAAGAAGGAAGAAATGGAGCTAAGCTGAAGCAAAACTACTATATATTATATCAAAACTACATGAGCAATGACCTAAAGTAGACTGTGACAAATGAAGAAGCAGATTATAATCCACAGAGTAACCTCTAAAAAAAACCTCAAAAAATACAACATTAAAAGGTTTACGGAAGAAAATAGTATACTACAAAATATTTAATACAAAAAAGGAGTAAAAGATAAATAAGAACAAAAAAGACATGAAAAACACAGAAAATAAAGAGCAAAACCCAACCATATCAATAATTATATTAAATGCAAATGGACTAATAAGCATGCAAATCAAAAGGCAGACACTGTCAGACAGGATTTTAAAAGCATGAGCCAGGGACTTCCCTGGCGTTCCAGTGGTTAAGGCTCCGTGCTTCCACCGCAGGGGGCACGGGTTCAATCCCTGGTCGGGGAACTAAGATCCCGCATGCCGCACAGTGCGGCTAAAATAAAATAAAAAATAAGTAAATAAAATAAAAAGCATGATCCAACTATATGTTGTTTACAAGAAACCCACTTTAGAGTCACAGATACAAACAGACTGAAATAAAAGCTGGAATAAGATATACCCCAGGGGGCTTCCCTGGTGGCGCAGTGGTTGCGCGTCCGCCTGCCGATGCAGGGGAACCGGGTTCGCGCCCCGGTCTGGGAGGATCCCACATGCCGCGGAGCGGCTGGGCCCGTGAGCCATGGCCGCTGAGCCTGCGCGTCCGGAGCCTGTGCCCCACAACGGGAGAGGCCGCAGCAGAGGGAGGCCCGAATACCACAAAAAAAAAAAAAAAAAAAGATATACCCCAAAAGTAACCATAAAAGTGCTTGAATGGCTATATTAATATCAGACACATTAGATTTTAAGACAACAAATATTGCTGGAAACACAGAAGGACATTTCATAATAATAACAGGGACAATATTTATCTGATAGGTAGGAAAGCTTCCACAAGCATAAGAGAACAAATAAAACTAAGACTGATACAGTTGAACAGGTAAAAACAAAAAAAGTTATACATAAAAAGAGAATAAGAATAAAGAGGAAACAACAACCTGGCAAAGATTAGTTGCAACATATAAACTTGAGGGATTTTTTTTTTTAAGCAATGAACAAAGAAAAGCCACAAAAGAGCCCCCAAAATGCAAACACACACACAAAAAAGGTTGAGCTGATGTGAAGAAATGAAAATAAAAAATTTAATTTTGTCACTCAAACTGCCAACGATTTCTTAAAAAATAATGGCTATTATTATCAGGGGTTTTAATAAATGAGAATTCACAGCCTGCTGGTAAACATATTTATATTAATGATACACGTTTTCAATGAAAAATTTCACCAAACAAGTATTCTAAACAGTTGCATTCCCCCCCACAAAAAAATTACATGTACAAAAATATGTATAAGCCTCTTGAACTATAGTTATTTACATTAACAAATAAAAAACTAATCTAGAAGTCTATTAACAAGGAATTGGTTAAATGCATTATGATATACCCATGTAGTATATATGTATATGCAAAGAATAATAAAACAGCAAAGTGTTTACAATATTGTTGAGTGAAAATTATTTCAAAAATATTGAACTTACAAGTATGATAATGTTTTTCAAAATTACAATTATTATACATGTGTAAATTATGAATACGTATGTATGTATGAGCTACACAGTACTAAACACAAGCACACACACAAACATAAGTACACAGAAAATGACTAAGAAAATATATACAAAAATGTTGACCATGACTTTTCTTTCCTTTGGATAGAAACATTATGGGTAATAGTTTTCTTCTTCATGTCTTTGATTTCCTAATTTCTACATTTCCCATATTTAGTATAGGAAAAACTCAGTTTTGTTCCTGTAAGTAAAAGACTTATAGTTCTATTTCAGGTTTTAAGAATGAATTCCTTGGGAGATACTTAAACTCTTCTTACTCCAATGCACGTAATACCACAAACACTAAAGATGAGAGGTTGGATTTACTTGTTTTCTTTGCTTATGTTTTTCCCTCCTGTGTTCCAAAAATCAAAATCTTAGTCCAAATGAATGAAGGGAAGAAAGATTTATTTCCCTTAAACTAAGAAATAAAATTACAAATATAGTTTAATCTGAAATGGTTGCTTTTATTAAAATTTTACAGACTCACAAACAATACAATTCACATGGTTTAGTATAAACAGAATGGTGTTTATACTACAATTAGGTACGAAGAGCTATGTGCAATAAAATGCATTTCCTCTAGAGAGAAACTTTAGAATGGATATAAACCTAGAAATTAAGCCAGAAAGATAAACACACTTTAGGGTTTAGTTATATTTTGGAACATTGTTTATAGAATGAGAAAAATCTAACAATGTTGCCTGCAGACACAAGGCACATTCACTGATGAGACACATGGCTGCACGGTGAAAACATCTGGTCTGTCAAATAACTCCACATTTTTCAAGGCTAATTAGTACAAAACCCAGTGATTTCTGGCAATAAAGAATGTTACTTTATTTCCCCATTGTCCTTTCCCTAACATACTCATACTCCAACTATAACAGATCAATAAGATTCATTCAAATTTCTAGTGTACTTCAATATCAGTGACAGGTTAAAGAATGACAGCCAATTAAACACCTCTATAGCAGACACCAAAAGAAAAAAATTCTATTTCCAGGGGCTGTGGAAATCTAAAACAAAATTTTGACATTACTTTTGACAACCTCTAAACATTAAAACTGAATCAAAAGCCAAATGTGCTAGCTCTCCCCCTCCCCCCACCACATGCAGGCTCCCTAATAGAGATGTGAGCAGGAAGAAAGTAAATGAAATAAAAGCAAGAAATTTTTTTAAATAAGGCAGGAAAAGACGTCTAAATAATCCTAAAAATTGGATAACTTAAGGTCAGAATAACTTAGACATGGTTGAATGCTATCCTGAGAAGAGGAATGTTGATTCTAGGCAAATTAAATTTTGGTACTTTTTTTGTCATGGTATGGAACTCGTTCACAATGATGGTTTTTAAAATTTGAATAAGTAATCTTTCAAAGTGGATTACAACTACCCATGAGAAATTTTTTAAAATTCAGAGTATGATAAGAATAAAAAAATTTTAAAAAGAATATAAAACAAAAGTTTTCCACACAGAAAATATTAGTGTCTTTCCTAATTAAAGAGCATCATTAAGAAATATTTAATCCCTTCTATGTGCTAGAGATAGAAAGATGGTCAGATATCTTTCCTCAGGGAACATAAAACCTAGTAGTATAATGAGTATTTATAGCTTAAAAATAATAACTAGGCTTCCAGCCATTAAGGAATAACAAAGAACAGACATGAACTCTCACTCTTAAGAAGTAAAATACTGGCTAAAATACATAAAACAACTGCTTTCACGTAGTGAACATCAAGTAACACAGAACTGTGATCTCTGAAAAAACGGAAACAAACAAGGTGAATTTAAGAGTTATCTGGGGGGCTTCCCTGGTGGCACAGTGGTTAAGAATCCGCCTGCCAATGCAGGGGACATGGGTTCAAGTCCTGGTCCGGGAAGATCCCACATGCCTCTGAGCAACAAAGCCCGTGGGCCACAATTACTGAGTCAGCACTCTAAAGTCCGTGAGCCACAACTACTGAGCCCACGTGCCACAAATACTGAAGCCCATGCATCTAGAGCCCGTGCTCCGCAACAAGAGAAGCCACTGCAATGAGAAGCCCGTGCACCACAACATTGAGTAGTCCCCGCTCTCCACAACTAGAAAAAGCCCGGGCGCAGCAACAAAGACCCAGCATAGCCAAAAAATAAATAAGTAAAATAAAAAATAGTTATCTGCCTGAATGTGATTTCTAGATCATGGATACAGTCAGAGAAAACCCAAACAGAGCCCAACAACTTAGCAGAATTAGCATCAGAGACAGGAGTTCAGGAAAGCTTGTGCACCTTAAGGTTGTGCAGCAGAATTCCAAAAAACAAAAAAAAGAAAAAAGGAAGCAATGCAGAAAAAAGGTGCAGAAATTTACATAAGGGTTCCCTTGAGGCTTTGCTAAGTACTAGGCCAGGCATAGGAAAAGTGAAATT
Organism: Physeter macrocephalus; assembly: GCF_002837175.3. Classification (NCBI taxonomy): domain Eukaryota; kingdom Metazoa; phylum Chordata; class Mammalia; order Artiodactyla; family Physeteridae; genus Physeter; species Physeter macrocephalus. Next base: position 87,314,301 of record NC_041225.1, read on the forward strand.
CTGCATGAACAGGCATAAAGAAGGGAGCGAAGGAAGAGAAGGAAGAGAAGGGAGGGAGAGAAGGCAAGGAAGGAGAGACAGACAGACAGCAGCAAGATGTAAGATAAACACTTCAAGGAGCTCAGACAAGACAGAGAAACATCTGAACTCTGAACAGCCAAAGTGAAGAGTCCCTGGGGATTTCTGAGTTTTTCAAAGTAGATGAATACTACTCCCAGCAACCCCTGGAATGAAGGAGGGCCTACCAAAGCTTAAAAATGGGGTCTGGGGCTTCCCTGGTGGCGCGTGGTTGAGAGTCCGCCTGCCGATGCAGGGGACATGGGTTTGTGCCCCGGTCTGGGAAGATCCCACAGGCCGCGGAGCGGCTAGGCCCGTGAGCCATGGCCGCTAAGCCTGCGCATCCGGAGCATGTGCTCCGCAACCGGAAAGGCCACAACAGTGAGAGGCCCGCGAACCACAAAAAAAAAAAAAAAGGGGGGGGGGTCCTGATGGGATTGGGATCAAGTGGATCTGAAAACAAATAAACTATTTGCCAAAACGAAGACCAACACCCTCAAAGAAAAAAGAAGCTCCCCAAAATCCAGACACTCACAACATAGTATAATGACAATTATCCAATCAAAACTTACAAGACATGATAAGAACCAAAAAACTGACCTGTAACTAGGAAAAACAAAATAATCTTCAGAGAAATCCAAAATACCAGAAGTGACAGAACTAGCAAAGACGTACATAAAAACAGAAATTAGAGCTCTGTCACAGGTATTTTTAAAAGATGCAAAAATAACCAAAGAAATTAAACATAAAAAAATAAATGGAACTCCTAACAATGAAAAATATATCATCTGAAATGAAAATTTCACTGGATGAGATTAAAAGATTAGACAATGAAAAAGAAAGAACACAGCAATAAAATCTATCCCATATAAAGCACAGAGAAAAAAGACTGGAGAAAAAGAAGATCCTCAAGTCACCTGTGGGATTATGTGAAGTTGTCCAACGTAGATATAACTGAAGTCTCAGAATGAGGATGGAAAAAGGACAAAAAAAATGTTTGGAAAAATAATATCTGAACATCTTCCAGATTTTATGAAAATTTCAAAAAAAAACAAGCAAGTAAACAAACCACAAGCAGTATAAATATACACACACATTCATGCATACAAACATATCTGCACCAAAGCATATCAAAATCAAATTGCTGAGAACAAATTATACAGACAATAGTTTTTAAACAGCTGGAGAAAAGACACATTAAGTAGAGTGACAAAAAAGTTAAGGCTGTTCATATACTTCTCCCTCAGAAACTACATAAGCCAGAAGACAAAAAAATGATATCTTAAGAACTCATGAATGTATAAACCTAGAATTATATGCCCATCAAAAATATATTTCAGGGGCTTCCCTGGTGGCGCAGTGGTTGAGAGTCCGCCTGCCGATGCAGGGGACACGGGTTCGTGCCCTGGTCCGGGAGGATCCCACATGCCGCGGAGCAGCTGGGCCCGTGAGCCATGGCCGCTGAGCCTGCGTGTCTGGAGCCTGTGCTCCACAACAGGAGAGGCCATAGCAGTGAGAGGCCCACGTACCGCAAAAAATAAAAATAAAAATAAAAATAAATATATATATATATATATATATATATATTTCAAAATGAAGGTAACAACGAGATAGCATTTCACACCCACCAAGATGGCCATAATCAAAAGGCAGACAGTAGTAAGTATTGGCTAGGATGTGCAGAAAATCGAATCCTTATATGTTGCTGGGGGGAAGGTAAAATGGCACAGCTGCTTTGGAAGACAGTCTGGCAGTTCCTCAAATGGTTAAACAGAGTTAGCATGATCAAGCAAAATTTCATTCCTAGGTGTATATAGCCAAGAGAAATGAAAACGTATGTCCATACAACAACCTGTAAACAAAAATGCATAGCAGCATTATTTGTAAAAACCCCAAATTGTAAACAACGCAAATGCTCATCAACTAATGAATGGATAAATAAAATGTGGTAAATCCATACAGTGGAATATCCAGCAATTCAAGAGATGGGACTTCCCTGGTGGGACTTCCCTGGTGGTGCAGTGGTTAAGAATCTGCCTGCCAGTGCAGGGAACACGGGTTTGAGCCCTGGTCTGGGAAGATCCCACATGCCCCAGAGCAACTAAGCCCGTGCGCCACAACTACTCTGTACTCTAGAGCCCACAAGCCACAACTACTGAGCCCACGTGCCACAACTATTGAAGCCCATGTGCCTAGAGCCCGTGCTCCGCAACCAGAGAAGCCATCGCAACAAGAAGCCCGCACACCACAACGAAGAGTAGCCCCCGCTCGCCCCAATTAGAGAAAGCCCGTGCACAGCAATGAAGACCCAACACAGCCCAAAATTAATTAATTAATTAATTTTAAAAAGAAATGAAGTAGTGATATATGGTACAACATGGATTAACCTTGGAAACATTATGTTAAATGAAAGAAGCCAATCACAAAGAAAGATATATTATATGATTCCATTTATATGAAATGTCCAGAATAGGCAAATCTGAAGAAACAGAAAGTAAATCAGTAGTTCCCAGTAGCTGGCAAGGGAGGCAGGGGACAGGAGAAAATTGTGTGCTGATGGCCAGGGGGCTCAGAGTTTCTTTTGTGAAGAATAAATACATTCTACAATTGATTGTGGTGATGGTCACACAACTCTGACTACACTAAAGACCACTGAATTGTATACATTAAATGAATGAAGTGAAAAGTATGTAAACTGTATCTCAATGAAGCTGTTAAGAATATTTTAGAAGAAAGGATATTAAAAACAGACAATGTAAAAATTAAAAAGAAAGCAGAAGTGGTTGGCTGCATTAATACCAAACAACACGTATTTCAGAAAAAAAGAATATTACCAGGGATAAAGAAGAACCTTCCATAATAACAAATGGGTCCTTTCGTCAAGAAGATACAACAATGCTTAATGTATATGCATCCAATAAGAGAGCTTCAAAATACACATAGCAAAAACTGAAAGAACAGAAAGAAGACATATGCAAAGCCAGTTATAATAGGCAACTTCAACACTCCTCTGTCAACAAATACAAAATCATAAGGATAGAGAAAACCTGCACAACACCAAGTATATCTAAATGACAGTTAAAGAATGCTCTCCTCAATAACAATATATATTATTTTGAAGTGTGTATGTAATTTTCACCAAAATAGAACATATGCTGGGGCGTAAAACAAGTCTCAAAAAATATAAAAGGTTGCAATCATACGTTTTACATTTATGAACACAATGAAGTGAAATTACAAATCAATTTTGATAAATCTGGAAAATCCCCTAATATTTAGAAATTAACCAATGAACTTCTAAATAAGTTGGTGAAATAAATTCTAAAAATTACAAAAGAAATTAGAAAATGTTTGAAATAAATGTAAAAAAAAAACCCCACAACATCAGAAAACATGTAAGATGCAGTCAAAGCACTGCTTAGAGAGAAATGTACAGCTTTATACGACTACATTAGAAAACAGGAAAAAAAAAAAAAAAAAAAAAAAAGAAAACACAACCAAAATCAATGCCCTAGGCCTCCACCTAGTAAAGCTAAAAAAAGAGCAAATTATTTACAATAGCCAAGACATGGAAGCAACCCAAGTGTCCATCAAGAGATGAATGGATAAAGAAAATATGAGATATATATATATATAACTGAATCACTTTGATGTACACTTGAAACTAACACAACATTGTAAATCAACTATACTTCAATTTGTAAGAGCAAATTAAACCCCAAGTAAGCAGGAGAAAGGAAATACTAAAGATACCAGTGAAAATCAGTAAAATAGAAAAATAAGGAAAAAAACTCAGTAAAACCTAAATTACTATTTTCAAAAAAATAATAAAATTGACAAACCTCTAGCCAAAATAATCAGAGAGACAGAGACAGAAACAAAGAGAGAAAAGACAAATTATCAACATAAGCAATGAAAGAGAAAGTATCACTATAGATCCTACACTGTTAAAATAATACAGGAATATCATGAATAACTTTTGTTAAGGCATTCAAAAACTTGGATGACATGGACAAATTATTTGAAAGATACAAATAAGCAAAATTTACTCAAGAAACACAAAATGCAAACAGCCGTGTATTTATTTTTAAAATTAAATTTGTAGTTAACAACTTTCTCACCAAAAACAAACAAATCTCCTAGGCCAAGTGGTTTCACTGTTAGATTCTACCAAATATTTAAGGAAGGTAATTGCCAACACTACACAAATTCTTCTGGAAAAGCAAAGAGGGAAAACTTTCCAAGTTATTCACAAGGCCAGCATTAATCTGATACCAAAAACAAACAAAGATATTACAAAAAAGAAAACTACAGACAAGTATTTCTCATGAACATAGATACAAAACACACACACACACACACACACACACACACACACACACACACACACACACACACACACACACACACACACACACACACACCCCACTGGTTCTATTTCAATGGAGAACCCTGACTGATTCACCCCAGCAAAACCAGTAACTATTTTTTCTACTATAATACTAAACCAAAGCATGTTTCTCAAATTAACTATCACTGAAACAGTTACATGCTTTTCCCCTAAAAAGCTGGGTCTTCTAAAAATCAAACTACGTGTAGTGTTTTTTATTAAACATAATACATGACAAAATACATCAGCATATGTAAATAACTCTCAGGATGAATCAATAGATATATAAAAGGCAAGAGAAGATGTTATATGGACTTAATTATTTTTTGAAATGTTATGCTAAATATGGACTTTTAAAAAAATTCTAAATAACAGAAATTTTAGATAATACAAAGTATTCAACAAAAAAATATCTTACCTTTTAGTTTTCATCTGGTCCCTCAGTTTGCTATACATCTCCAGGACTTGAAAGAGAAGGGGAAAAAGAGCACACAACCATTATTTAGAGAAAGTGAAAAGACTAATTAAAGCTAAAGGAATTGCATCAAGAATTCTACTCTATTTCTAGTTCCTCACCTGGAAGACACAGCATTAATTTATCAACAGTGGCAGAAATATTTCTCTGTTGTAGTCGACACTGCTTCAGCTCTTCCATTGCTATTACCAGCTTAGCAAGAGGGAAAAAAACTGAATTATGCCAACAGCTGTAAATAAAAAGCTTTCAGTCACATTTTTCCACCCTATGTTCAATTCATCAGAAAATCCCAGACAGTTTCATAGTAAGACCTGCCAAGTAGACTACGGAACTGCCTTTCTCAACCAGTAAAACATCCCTGTATGGTTTCCCACTTTCTCCCCAAGATGCATACATACTACTCTAGAAAAGGCTAGGTGAAATGAAATCTTAAAATTCAGGGGCTATCCAGGAGAAAAGAAAAAATGTGCAGATTTGCTCCACACCCTCTTCAGACTCTTCATGATTTATGATTTCATCAATCTTCTAAGAAGATCTTATATTTCTGTCATCAGTGCTAGACTCCTAGAGGAAAACAGTCCTTCCTATACAGCTTCAAATGAATCTTGAAAATAATCTGCAACTAAATCTGTATTTCAACAAATAAACCACACAGTTAGAAGTTGTGGCTTTTCCAAGAGTTCCAGTTTAATGAAGAGTAACTCACTTTTCTTCTCACAGCATTTTAAAGCCTTCCATCTGAAGTCATACCACAATAAAACTAGAAGAAACTGCATTCTTTGCAAAAACTTAAAATATGTGAGACAAACTTTTAAAAAGCAATAATCTATGGCCTCTTATAGTATTTATCCCATACCCTTTCCTAAAAATGTTATCTACTTAGATACTATGCAAAAAAGAAAAAAGGGAATGGTCCTGATTAAGTTACTGATAAGACGATCAAAGGCTAATCTTAAAGATTATTAAAATTAAACATTAAGTAAGTATTAGGCAATGAGGAAGGTACATGATACAGAGAACAGTAATAGACTATAAGTCAGAAAACTTGGGTTTTAGTCCCAGCCTTGCCAATTACTATGTAAACTTTAGCAAATCATCTGTTTTAGTTTCCTAATCAATATAATAGTGATAATACCAGTCCTGACCTTGTCTAGGTCTGCCATGAGGATTAAGTAAGAAAATGGATGTAAAATAATCTTATAAACTATGATGATTTAAATGGTGAGTATATCAATTAACAGAATCAAAGATTCTTTTTTTTTTAACAAATACTTATGCATATTCATGTTGTGCCAGTCACTGTTTAGGCAGGTAGAGGGGATATGGCAATGCAGTTAAAAAAAAAAAAAAAATCCTGACCTCATGGAGCTTAATTTCTAATGGAAGGAGACAAACAAAAAACAAACATATAAGGAAAACTGTATAATACCAAAGCATGATAGGTGCAATGGAGAAAAATAAAGCAGGAAAGATAAAAAGAATACAAGGGGTGAAAGTGAGACTGCAATTCTAAATAAGGTGGCTAGAAAAGGCCTCATGAAGGAGGTAACATGTGAGGAGCAAAAGTCTGAAGTAGGTAAACATTTGGAAAGAACATTCCAGGCAGAGGAAACAGCACTGGCCATATTATGACTACTCAAGTGATTTAAAAACACAGCTAAGGATGAAGGCTACATACTCTCACTAAGCTTTCTAGTGCTATATTCATTTACTTCAGATAAACATTAGGAGAAGCAATGATAATGTCCAAGTTCCTCCAACATGCTGCTTATGGTCTAACAAGCCACTAAATCAAGAACACAGTTATCAAAGAGAATGACAGGAAACAGAAAAGATTTTTTCAAAAGGTAAACTGGCCTTACTTCCTTTCCCTCATGTTGTAGTTTTCTATTAGTATCCGTCACTTGATTCTGTGGAGAGAAGACAATTTAAACTCATAAAAAACACTTAGACAATAGTTGGACAAGATCAAAATTTTAAATGAAAAGACTAAGAATATAGGTATTCAGATTGTTTCCATATTCCACCACATTTTGGTTTAGTGGTGTTCTCCTGGGATCAAATTATATCAACTTTTCTACTGAACATTTGTATGACCTTTTGAACAATAAAAAAAATTACTAAAAAATATGTTCAGTTTGAAATATTACAAACTAAAATAACATAACAACTAAAGATCACACTTCCATTTGGAAAGGAAAGAAAAAATATAATAGAAAAAATAACCCACAAAGAACCTTACCATCTCTACTATGTGTAGAAAGGACAAATTTTTTCATAGACAGTCCTCACTTCACCAATGTATTCCTGGAAAACTTGTGTATAAATTAAACTTTTTAACTCAGGTCAAATATATCTACTTATCTAATTTTAGAAAACCTTTTATCTTCATTTTTGAATTATTAATTCTTAATAGTTTCTATCACTTCCACATTCTCATTTTTCTAAATTTAATGTCTCCATCAGACAGTCAAAATCAGGTGAACAAGCTTTAAAATTATGTACAGTTCATAATTTAAAGGAACTGGCACCACTTATTTTGGTAGCCACTTTTGAAGAATCAACTGATATAAAAAAATTAAGTATATAGAATAGTAATTTCCTCACCTTCTTAAACATTATCAAAACATGAGCAACATTAACTTCTAAAGCTTTCTTTAATAGAGGCTTTCTATACTTCCACCAATAACTGCGACTCCTTATGCTTTTAAGACACTCCCTTAACCCAGCATTTCCTATTATGTCTCTTGGAACACCAAGAAATGGTAGTTAAAAGGTACTCTGCACTCTGTATACACACACACACACACACACACACACACACACACACACACACACACACACACACATCAATATGTATGGGAAATACCACTAAACAGGTTAGTTTATTCAGGACTTCCTGAAGCCCAAGAAGGAGATATCACACAGTGTTTTCCAACTTATTTTATGTAACATCCTTTTATTGAGGATCATCTCAAGAAACTAGTTTTTCAGGAACACACCTTTGAAAACTTTGCCCTAAACTATACACTATACACTATACCTGGACTATCACTTTCTGAGCAGATTACCACATGCACTGCCACTGTAGCAAAAATGCAGCCATAAACATAACATAAATGAATGGGCATTGCTGTGTTCCAATAAAGCTTTACTACAAAATTAGGAGGGGCAAGCTGGATTTGGCCTGCAAGATATAGCTTGCTGATCCTTGGTCTAGAATAAGTGAGATTGAAAAGTTTATTATTCAAACCAATAAATGAATGTTATTCAAAAATGGGGTTAATATCAGCTCAATATAAGAAAAAGCTTTTAAGCGATGTGAATAAAAATGGGGTGGGTTGCCTTGAGTGATCATTGTTCAAGAACAATTAGATTTTTTTTCAGGTAAACAGATTTCAAAAAATTCAACCTTCCATAAATACTACTAAATTCAGCACCGCTGTTTCTACTAAAATAACTTGTTTACTTTATAAAGATACCATTTCTGAAATTTTTTTTACCTCAAACTCATTGTAAGAAATATATTTTAATTGCAACCCAGTACACAAGTATAGGGAATGCACACGCGCACGCACACACACAGACACACACCCACACACACACAGAGAAACAAAATTTTCAAGAAACAATGTTTAGACTTACTACATGTAATACACTTTGTTGTTTCCTTTTTTATTCTATATCAATTTTTATTAAAAATACTGATCATGGCCCACTAAATTGATTTCATGCAAACCAGAGTTCTAAAACATCCATAGGAGCCTAACCAAAGCTTCTGATAAGAAAGGTAATTACTATTTCAATACTATTTGAACATAACAATGGGAGGAAATATATACTGCCTGTCTAGGATGCTACTTGCTGATTCAGAGAACATATATATGAATGTGTGTATATATACACACACACACGTACCAACATACATACTGTGAATCAAAAGAAATAATGGACAACCCAGAGAGAGTAGGATTTTTCATTGCTATGTTCAAATAGTATTGACAGTAGGTAATACTTAACCTTTTCCATTTTCTAAACGCTTTTCTCAAGTTCAAGAATTTCTAAGTTCCATAGGCTCTTAACACAGATTGAATGGATGCCCCCTAGAGCAGAGTCTCCCAGGTGTTAATGGTGAGCATTATGGGCAATATTCAGGTATTTAACCACATGACTACTTCAGTAACCAGACACAAAGCACCCCATTGCCCATCATGGACAAAGGGCCCAAGGAGCAGAGGGAGAGGTTTTGGAATACAGGCATCAAGAACAGCCCAAGGTGAAGATGGATGGGAAGCTGGGATGGCTGAGTGAGGACAAACAGCACATACAGCTCCTGGCAGAAGCCCCGTATCTTTGTTTTCACATATTTCAGATACTTCTGTCCATTTGATGCTTTTCAGCCCCCCAAAACTCAGTATAACTTTTTAAATGGAATCAAATTGTTCATACTTTTTAATTTGCTTTATACATTAAGCAAACATTTCTAATGCTTTCCCATGTCAGATATCCTTCTACAATATATTGTAGTTTATTACGCTTTTAAATGGATATACCATGATTTATTTTACTAATCCTCTAGTACATCACTTTCAGGGACATTTTAAAGTTTTAGCCATTAAAAAAAATATATCACATGAACATCTCTGTACATGCACCTGTAGCTGCAGGATAAATCTTAAAACTATGTGGAGTTTTCAGTATTGATAAATAAAATTGCTCTCCTTAAAAGTTGTAACAGTCTACACTCCAACCAGGCATTCCCAGGTTGATAGGTATCATCTCCAATCTTAATATTTGTTTCATCTTTGTCATTTTATTAGGTGGCACTTTATTGTTTAAATTTGCACTCCTTTAATTCTAAATTGTAGAGTTCCCTTATATTTCTTCTTATGTAAACTGTATATTAACATGTATTTCTCAGTTTTCTATTAGAGTGTTCATATTCTTCCTATTAATTTGTAGAATTTTTCGATGTTAGGATATCAATCATTTGTCATGTGTATTTGTAAATATTTTTATTTATTATTTACCTTTACATTTTTAACTTCTATGTAGAAAGTTCTGTCATTTTAATGTTGTAGTACCTATCAATATTTTCTTTCTGGCTTGGGAATTGTGTTTAGAAATGTGTCACTCACTCCTAAAAATTACATAAATACTCATCTATATTTTCTACTAGTTCCTTTATGTTTTTTTTTACATTTAACTCTTTAGTTCATCTGAAATTAAATTTCAGATGAAATTAAATGAAATTAAATTACATTGACTGAGAAAGGAATCTAAGTTAATTTCAATTAAAATAGTTAAGCATTAAAGAACATTAACAACAAATCAGAAGAGTTGTTACTTTTGGAGGGGAGGGTGGAGTCACTGAGAAGGATAAAAAAGTGAGATTTAATTTTGTTGGCAATATTATATTTCTTATGATGATTGGATAGTTGTTGTACAGGTCCATAAACTCTTATCTGAAACCTTGGGACCCAATGTGTTTTGGACTTGAAAATTTTGGAAATTTTATAAAGATAATATGGTACACATTGTTTATTATAACAATGGGCACTAGGACAGCATCCCATAATCAAATACAGTAATATTTCTGTATCAAAGTCAGTTACCCAAGATATGTGAATTTGCTATGCCAGGGACAAAACCAATATTGCTAGCCTCTTTCCTGAACTTAAATCTGTCATATCAAGAAAGAACCTTCTGCTTTGGTAGAAGATACTCCCCAACTAACACTAATTTTTTTTTTTCCTTTGGCTCAGATTGCCTTGCTGCAAAGACTTCTGTAGCCATGCCCTGCAATTCTGTCATCCAACAGTGATGGCTTTCAACTAGCAAGGAAGCAGACAGATGACATGAAGAGTCAACCGAGTTTCTGTTTGAAAGAAACTGATTCTTGTCACTGGTTCTCATCCACACATAGTTTTCCCAAATAAATTTTAACTTAAAACAGTATCCTTTCCAGCTAAAAGCCATAATCCCAGTCTATGTTGCAGTATAAATTCCTTTCTTACTATTCAAAAATTTTTAGTACAAATATGTAACCTGCAATGTATTCCCCACTCTTTTAATGTTCATCAAAACCCCAAGACAGAGAGAAACAAGTCTTAGAGTCTCCTTACTTTGAGTTTCTGGGCTTCTCCTCTTACTTTCAGCAGTTCCGTTATAGAGTCCACAAAGCCCTGGTAATGAAAGTTGCACATTTTCTCAATTTCTCGGTCATGATTGCGGATGCGAGTTTCAAGCTTCTCCATGAATCGTCCATGTTCCTCACCATCATAGACAGACCTTTTTAAAAAAATGGCATGGAGATTATACCAGATTTACATCTAAGAAAGAGAAACAGAATTACAAACCCAGAAGCAAATTTATTTGGAAATCAGGTATTTAAGTTACATAAACCACAGAGTAATCCAATTGTATTAATGTTGTCCCAATGCTAGATGAGTACTTTTTTTTAGGAAAATCCAAAATTTTGTTTCCTTATTTACTGAAAAATACGTAAGTGTTTGACAGTATTCATCACAGAATTCTCATCATAAAATCAAAGGACTGAATTACAATTCCTCCGTACCTTTCTTTCTCAATTAAACTAATCTAGAAAAACTTAATTTTGGATAAACCCAAATATACATTTACTCCAAGATTATACTCAAGAACCTGACACTGCTGGAGAGAAATCACGTAACTGTGCTGCTAGACTCAGTTTAGCTATCTGACGACAAATTTACATTGGGCAGCCAGACACCACTAGTTAAAAATAATGAAATTATCCCACCAAATACCACCACCAAAAAATCACTTTGTAGTCTCCAAAATGTGTGAAAACCTTACTTCTCCTCCATCAAATGTCTACCCTCTCTCTGGCTCTCAGCTGCACTTCACAGGAAAAAAAAAAAATTCCTCTCCTCAACCAACCTACTTACATCTGAAACTCCTATTCTGTCCACCCTCCTATAACAATGGAAAAAGTATTTCAAGCTCTTATCTACAGTCATTCTTGTTGTCTCTAAGAACTTTACTCCTGCAGTTATTCCCTTTTATCCCTATCCTGTATTATATATTTCTCCCACTCCACTAAGTCATTCTCATGGCTATTTAAACATGACTTTAAGAAACCTGTCCTTACCTACACATTTCCCTCCAGCTACCATCTCATTTCTCTGCTCCCCTTCCCAGCAAAACTTCTTTCTACTTCCTCAGCCCCCATTAGTTAGCATCCTACTGTACCTAAAGGCAGCATTTGCTATGGTTTAAATATACCTTCCTTCTTGAAACACTGTTTTCTCTAGATTTCAATGATACCACACTAAGTGATTTTCATCCTTTTACTGACATGCCTTCTCAATCTCCTTCCTGGGCTCCTCCTCCTCTATTCTTTTTCTAAATATTCGTAAAAGCTCTTCTCTTCCCTACCTATGCTCTCTCACGAAGAAATGCCAGCTAATCCCATGTCTTTATAATATTATCTATTACAGTGGTAGACTTCCTAATCTATACCTTCAATTCTGAGCACTTCCCTGAGCACTAGACTCAAATACACAGCTATAATTTAACAACTCCAATTGGATTTTTAAAAGCCATCTCAAATTTTAACATAGAAAAAAAAAAATCATCTATCACCAAACTATCTCCACTCCCAAACCTGATTCTCCCAAAAGCTCCCCACCACTCAGCTACCCCATCTCAGTTAATGGCACTATCCAGTTGCCCAAGTCAAAAATGCAAATCCAGGAATCACTCCTCATGTACCTCTTTCCATCACACACCCCATCCAATCCATTAGTAAGTCCTGACAACTCAACCTCCAAAACATATCTTAAAATTGACCACCATCCCACCATTTCCACTAAAACCCTAGTCTAAACCTGTGTCATCGGCACACTGGATCAATGCAATAGCCTCCTAAAAGTCTCTGTTCTGCACTCTTCATCCCCTCTACTCCCTGTCCCAATGCAGATACTCTCCACACAGCAGTAAAAATGGTCTTTATGAAGCAATAGTTCAGATGTAGCCTCCTGCTTAAATCGCTCCAATTCCTTCTCTTTACAAAAGGAATAAAAATCATAAATCCTTACCACGGCCTATAACATACCACATAATCTAACCTCTGATTAGCTCTCTAACCTTGTTTCTCTCTAGGTCCCACCCCCTAGCCTTGCCTTCCTCCATCCTCTATGCTCCTGCTACAGAGGATTTTTTTTTTTAGGCTCTTCCTGCCTCAAGAATTTTGTTTTTACTGTTCTTAGGCTAGTAACACTCACCCCCTATATCTTCAAGCAACTTTCTCCTTCTCATCATCCATAGTTTGTTATCTATCTTCCCCCCAACCCATCCCAATTAGATTGTAAACTCCGGGGCAAGAACTTTGCCTGCCATATTCACCACTGTACCTCTAAAACAGTGCCAGACAGGTAATAGGCAGTGAGTAAATATTCATTGAGTAAATGAATAACATTATCTCTAAGAACACTTTGATCTCTGACATTTATTCAACAAATATACATTTGCTCATTACCAACATTTTCTGGTTCTATCATCATTTGTAGGTACCAGATCACCACCCTGGTCCTGTGGATAAGAGAGCACCCACTCCTCAGCAGATCAGTTCCACTACCCAGAACTCAAGCAGTAACCATAGAAAATACATATACAAGTTTGGATTCTGGTAGGAATTATGAACACTTACTTCAGAAAAACCAGAGCAATCCAGATTCACTCTCCTTCATTTGAAATAAAGGGACAAGATCTTCAAATAAATTATAAACAATCCCAGCTTTGACAATTAAGACATACTATAGCATAACCACTTGCCTAAAAGAGCTATTGGGAAACACAAGACAGAATCTACTATTGACATTTCAACTAACCTCCAATAAGCATAACTTTTCCCCTTCCAAAGGAAAGGAAAAGAAAGATTTCCATGTAAAGGCACCAGTATTCCTTGCCATTTGAAGAAGAGGAATAACCACGGAAAATTCATCAGTCTAAATGGCATAAGAAGATTATTATTCAATACTGAGACAAGCCTCTTGGTTTCAAATTCAGTTATATCTTGACCCATTAACACTTTTAAGTTAGGTAGTAAGTATACTTCCTTCTACAATGCAAAACTTTTTATTTTTCTCCCTCCAAAGATCTACACTAATATGACAAAAGATAACCTCAAGGAGAAGAAAATCTCATAGTTAAGAAATTCATAATTTATCCTAGCACCCCAAACTTTCTATAAAAAAAGTATAAATCAAAGAAAGGAAGAGTGGATTTTTGCTGCCTGACTGTGTGGCCTTGGTGTTTAGCAATGTAATTAACTAGCTATGAGTCTTTGGTCAATTCAGTTAATCTCTCTCACCCTCAGCTTTCTCATTAGAAAATAGGAAGCAATCAATTAGAAATCCTCTTTAGCATTAGCCTAGCTCTAAATTTCTGCAATTCACTTCCACTTTCAAGTCCAGTCAGCAATAATGTAAAGATCATACATTTTGCAGAACAGTGTAAAGAGGTAGTTCAAAACAAGTTAGTGAATATTCTACATCCTTATCACTAGGCCCCACCTGTTTCTCCTATTTTAGGGCCTTTATGATTCTAATATTCTCTTCAATTGTAATAATGTTGAATAACATGAAAGATTTATAGTGAATCTCCTGAATATCTTGAGAATTTTAAAAGTCAGAATAAAATGTAAAACCCACACATCTAAAACAGGAGTTTTGGACTATATTTAATTAACCTGTGTTCCATGAGTATGCATCTGGAAAACCACAATTTCCAGATTTTATGTGGATTTTGTGTGTATAAGCAGAAGCACATATGTGTAATTTTTAAGGGAAACATCCACAGTTTTCATCTGGTTATCAAAGGGTTAAAAACCACTGATTTAAAGGTTTTGTTTCAAACTGCCTAACAGGAAAAGGCAATTATAATTATAGATCAGTACCTAACAGTTCAACTCACACCAGCATTTCACGTGTATCTCAGACTTAATGCTAACCAGCTATCAGATATAAAATGTTAAAAACAAAAATAAACAAGTCTTAAATTCTGGAAAAGTCATAGATCTCCTGAAATTAACCTAATATTGGTAATCAACATTACACGTGAACAGAGTATCTCCCTCCCCCACAATAAATGGATTAAACTGGAGAAAGACTGCCATCTAGTGATGGCCCATTTCTAACATGCTTTGAAACTTAAATTTGATGTGACCAAGCAAAGAGGGCCTGCTTAAAAATCTAAATACTATATTCTATAATACTTGCTAGCCAAAGTCTTATAACTTGTTATTAAATGATACTTTATATAAAGTACTCTAATGTTTAAACATCCGTTTCTAATAGAAAGCAGGATCTTGAAAACAAAGTCATATGCTTTCGACATGTGTGCCATAGGTATGTCACAGTTAAACAAGACTACAAAATAAACTGCACCACTGGTTTAATTATTTGTGATAATCCAAAGAATATTCTGGTACCTAGTGAAAGGTAAACAAGAAGATATGTTTGGAAACTAGCAACTTTTAATAGCCTAAATTTTTACTCAACTACATAAATGCTGCCTTGTGGAGTCTAATTTCCCAAAAATCCCAAATAAACCACAGGTTTTTGCAAAAAGTAAAATGTTTTACCCTAGTGTCCATATCTGACACATACTTCTAAACATTCCACCTAGATTAAGAGAGAGATTTTAATTTATAAAACACTTCGGGAATTCTATTCAACAAAAATATTTATGATTCCCAAGTACTGAATCATTACAGGATTGTATCACTTGCAAGAACTTACATCAGCTCCAATCTGTCAAAAAAGAAAATAAATAAATAATGTAATGAGCATGTGTTATCTCATTTAAATCCTAGGCACCTTATAAATTAGACATTATTCCCATTTTATAACTGAGGAACCTAAAACCCAAGAAGATGAAGTAACTTGCCAAATCCACACAGCTAGAAAGTGTTCTCTGTAGTCCATCAGTCTGTCTCCTTTTAGAGCAAAGGAAAGTAAGAAAGTCACATGGACCCCTAAAACGTTAGAGTTGAAAGAGGTCTCGGGGATGGAATACAAAGCTTTTATTGTACAATGGAGGAAACTGAAGCCAAGAAAAGTTAAATGCCTTAATCAAAATTATATTGCTTGTTACTGATACACCTGGGCCTGACTCCCAAAGAAAACAGGAAAAACTAATGCAATATGAAGCCTGACACAAAGCTAAGTGGTTTTTAAAAAGACACACACACATACTTCTACTTTATGATGAGTTAGCTGCCTATTAGTTGTGCCTACACAACAGCTATTCCATTCTTCCTGCTGGAAGAGTTCCAATTTGTTCTGGTATTTCACCTTTCCATCCTACCGCAAGGGGTAAATACTAATTTAGACCAATCATGGTAATTCCATTCTCCTTGTCAGTGACCAGTTAACAGATGACACAACTGATGGAAGTAAAGGGAAGTTTGGAAGTGAGGATCCAAGGAAAGGTTCCTTTCCTGAAGGATGCAGGAAAAGAAACTGCTTTTCCTACTTTGGACATTGTCCTGTACAATGCTTAGGGATGAAGCAACCATCCTGAGAAGAGAGGAGATATTGCCAATAATTTGAGGATTGCAAAGGGGAAAGATGGAAAACAACTGGTTTTGTTGTTTTTTTGTTGTTCATCCTTGATGATGAACCAATCCTGAAACAGTCCTATCTCCAGCCTTCATGTTATGTGCATTAATAAATTTCCTATTTTAAGGGAAACTTCCTATTTCCACTTTGTCTCAATAGTCTGCTACTTTCAAAGGAAAGTATCCTAAATGCACAACACTGTTCATTCTTCAAAGGTAGCAGGCAAATCCAAGAAACAACCAGCAGCCAGTCAAAGTCTAAACATGGCTAAGGAATCCTGTTTCCTTAGGTCCTGTTTCCAGGACCTAGACTGCTCTTCCTGGTTTTCTTCTTAGTTAAGAGTTAACTCCCAATTCACTCTTCAAATCTCAGCTTGCACCTTACTTTTTCTGGAAACCTTCTCTAATCACATAGACTCTGTTATGTGTTCCTCCTTTGTTATTAATGCCATCACAGAATCTATTTAACTATATTCTGATTACCCATTCACTTGTCAGTTTCCCCATACCAAATGTTAATCTCCTGTGTGTTGAGACTGTGTCTTACCCAGCTCATAGCACACAGCCTGGCACAGAGGAGATCCTCCATGTATGCTAAAGATAGAGAAAGAGAAGGAAGGGTAGGAAACTAACATTTGGGTTTCTGACTGCCTCAAAGATGGATGCAAAACAGTATCATATCGGGCTTCCCTGGTGGTGCAGTGGTTGAGAGTCCGCCTGCCGATGCAGGGGACATGGGTTCGTGCCCCGGTCCGGGAAGATCCCACATGCCGCGGAGCGGCTGGGCCCGTGAGCCATGGCCGCTGAGCCTACGCGTCCGGAGCCTGTGGTCCACAACGGGAGAGGCCACAACAGTGAGAGGCCCGCGTACCGCAAAAAAAAAAAAAAAAAAAAGAGTATCATCAAACAAAGTTTATCTGTTGAGATGTTTTCAGAACCAAGGAGAACTTCAAGACACAAAAGACTGAACATTTTGCTTTTGTTTTTGATTAGTCCAAGAAAAAAATCCCAGAATTTTTGTTCTTTTCTTTTTCATATATATGTTTTTCAACTTCTGTCATGGTTTTAGTCCTGAAACATTTTCGTCTTATTAAGCTCCATAAAAGCATCATTAGTATTTCTGCTTATTGCAAAAGTTAAAAATAAAGTGGAAAAACAGATCTGAGCAGGATGTTGAAAGAGAAACTGCAGGAGGTCAAGAGGATTTTAAAGTCCCTTCCCTTCCTTACTTCAGTTTGTCTATCAATTTAATTCAGACCTAACTATGGTAATTTGGATGCTCTGAGTGCAAAATGTGAAAGCAGATCACTGTATATCACCATCCATGACAGGGGAAGCATATGCTAATTGATGAAGTCTAAGCTGAAGACTACACCCAAATGTTTTTGTACTGCCACAGGAGACCAAATACATTCAAATCCTTTTCCCACCTTTGCAAATACCAAGGTATCCAACTGGCTTCACTAAGATAGCCCACGCAACCAAAAGAAGTTGTGATGGAACTCTCCCTCAAGGCAGGAAGGGAATCCCACACTTCCATGATGGCTATTTTCAAAGGGATAAAAACAGGGTAGAGATGTTTCAAATGGCACCTAGCCAAAGAGCCTACTAAAAACCAGGTATTGGTTAAATAGCACAGGAAAGTGGAGAAGGGGACCTTGTCACAAAACATCAGTCAAATCAACAACAGACTATTAGGAAATAAACTAATGAAAGCAAGAAAACTACAAATTAAGGATACGGAGACTGCTCTAACTACTACCATGATAATGTCACACTGTTAGAACAATTAATCAGCATAAGCAACTGAAGACACAAAAGCACTACAGGATATGTTAGGGGCTTCATCTTGGCCTCTGTATCAATTTGCATTAAGTACAATAAGATTTATTTCATTGCAGCTTTCAGTGGTGGTCATAAAATCTGACAGCTAAAAGTTGGGTTTCAGATGCTACTGCCAAATAAAAGAAATACTCCATCTACAGCCTGGTGATACTGATTGAATCTAATACAGTTGGTATATACAGGGTTATAATTAACACTGGTAGATTAGCTCCAGTTTCACTGCATGGAATTCAAAGTGTCAAGTTTAACACTTGAACATGTAAAGTTAGAACAAAATGAAACTACTGATTCACTTACTATCTACCACCATCATAATGTGTCTGAATCTAGTGTATGTTAGTAGAACTCTTTAAGACCCTTTACAAAAGATTTAAGGATTTAATTTAAATAATTACTCTGAAGAGCTATGAAAATATTTTAAAAGACTGCCTATTAATTGAAGAAATGCTTCAGATTCTCCACACTTAAAATTATCATTATGGTTCCAATGACAGGGATCATAAACGTATTCATACAGAAAAACAAACCAATGGGGGGCAGGTATTAGAAACACTTAAGTGAATAGTCCTGGTCTCCTTATGCAAGTAGATTTAATGTGGGCCTAACAAAATTAGACCAGCCAAGTTTCCCAGAATCACTAAATCAAACTATAATAAATGTGACGTCATTTGTAAATGTGTATGTTGTGTATAGTGTGTATGTACCTACATAAGTACACATTCTATATACATATTTGTATGTTATATATATAGTGTATATGCTGTATGTATGTGTCTGTGATACACACACACATGCACGAAACAAACACACACACACATACTTTTCTGATTTTCTGAGAAAGAACCAGACTTGCCAACATCACATTCAATTCCTGGTCTAATTTCATACCCCATGGCCAAAAATGATCACAATTTAAGACTCCTTAAGTCTATAAGCAATGAAGACCCTGAAAGGAGGATGGATAAAAGGTATCAGAATAGTTTCCATCCTAAAAAATGATGGGGAACTAAGTAGGCAAAACAGGATAAAGTTCCATGGACAATATGTAAGACTGGATGGATATACCATGGAAAACCTTTCTACTACTAAACTTCTAAAACCGCTGCATTAAGTTTCTAAATCTTTTTTAGTGCGTGGCTAAGCAAAAAAGAAAATAAGGAAAATTTCCAGAGGCTAAAACAAAACTGGAACAGGAATCCAGATTCTACCAATCCCTTAAAACCTAATGCTTCTATTTTATAGCTATATAGAGAACAAGAGACAAAACCTAGGGCCCACAAGAGACGAGGAGTCCAATGAGAGGCCTCCAAGTGAATAAAGCCAAGACACTCAAGGGCTACACCCTTAGTGAAAGATGTAGAAAAATTCTTCCCCATAAAAGGAGGCTGAAAGGAAACTTACTTGTTTTGGGTGGGGAAGCGGGGAGACAGACTCCTGGGATAATTTTAAGCCACAGCCTGGCCTTCTCACCCAAAGGGAGGGCCCATGTTCATACTTAATACTACCTGTGTGGTCTGAGATATCTCAAATTGAGAATTTATTTTAAAAGTCTGGTTGGTAGTGCCCCCAGAAAACTGACTGAAGAAAAAGAAAAGCTTCTCTAGAGGAATACATCTTAACAATAGTTCTAACTATTTTCACAAATAATAACATTCCTTTGAGCTGAACTCAAGTATCAAAAACCATGAAACACACAAGAAAACAAAGCATATAAACAAGAATCAACAAAAACAACAGAATCAGACTTGCTTGAAAATAAATATGTATAAATTAAAAATAAATGTGTAATATGTTTAAAGAAACATGAGGGAATTACCAAAACAAAAACAGACACACTGGAAAAGATAGAACTTTCTGAATAAAAACTATAATTACTGATATTTAAAAATTTAATAAATGGGAAGGGACAATATTTAACTAGGAAGTATGCATAAAACTTATACAAAATGCAGCACAGAGACAAAAGACGTAAAATGTCTTAGTCTGTCAGGCTGCTATAACAAAATACCACAGATTGGGTAACATAAACAACAAAAATTTCTCTCTCACAGTTCTGGAGCTGGAAGTCTGAGATCAGGGTGCCAGCATGGTCAGGAGAGGGCCCTCTTCTGGGCAGCCAACTTGTATCCTCACAGGGCAGAAAAGGCAAGCAAACTCTCTGGGGCCTCTTTATAATGGCACAGAAAACTAATCCTGTCCATGAAGCCTCTACTCTCTTGACATAATCACCCCCAAAGGTCCCACCTCTTAATCCTCTTAATACCGTCACCTTGGGGGTTAGGATTTCAACATATGAATACTGATGGGACACAAAACACTCAACCTATAGCAGGAAATAATAAAGAAAGGTTAAGAACATAACGAATAAGATGGGTTTAATGGGAGCTCTAGTAAAAAATAACAAACAGCTTCCCTGGTGGCGCAGTGGTTAAGAATCTGCCTGCCAATGCAGGGAATATGGGTTCAATCCCTGGTCCAGGAAGATACCACATGCCTCGGAGCAACAAAGCCCATGCGCCACAACTAGTGAGCCTGCACTCTAGAGCCCGCAAGCCACAGCTACTGAAATCTGTGCACCTAGAGCCCATGCTCCACAACAAGGAGAAGCCACTGCAATGAGAAGCCCGAGCACCGCAACGAAGAGTAGCCCCACTTGCCGCAACTAGAGAAAGCCCACGTGCAGCAATGAAGACCCAATACAGCCAAAAATAAAATAAATAAATAAATTTATTTTAAAAAAAAACAAAACACGTAATATTCGGAGAAATAGCTGAGGATTTCCCAGAATTGAAAAAAGATACAGGAAGTTGTTATCCTCAAAATAAAAAGACAAACCTATAAGCCTCACCGAAAGAAGTCCCCCAACAGAGGAAGAGCACTTGCCTCTATTCAGCTCTATCTACCAACATTTAGAACTCGCTGCCATTCTCTTCATGACTCAATTACAGTCGTGTGTAGAACCTTACACTGATGGAGCTAATTATAAAATACATGAACCGTTAGCAGCATCCAAACATTTGGTGTGTCTTTTACCAACTCATTCTTCCATGACTAGAACATTTATTCCAAACTACTGCCATTCTCTTTAAGAGTCCAACCTTGATCCAGTAACTTACTTGTGCCACCCAATTTCATAAAGAAAATACAAGCTTATTAGGCATGAATCTTCTTAATTTCCTGCATTCCAATATACAAGTCTATCTATATCTCTATCTACCCTTACATTTGTGCATTCCTATCTCAATAAAACAGACATCCTACCTTACTTATAAGACTAGTCCTATGTTCTAAAAATCTCCTTTCTCCTGTACCCCATCAATACTTTTTTAAATGTCTGTACTTTTCATGTTTCAGCTCTACTGACTTCTTTTTCTCAACAAAACATGTCCCCTCTTAACAAAATAACTTGGCGTTTTTTTGTGTTTTTTAAATGAAGTACTATTAAAATTAAAATCTCTCTTCCAATAATTTTAATCTGGTATCCTTTCTCTTTCCCTCTTTCTCCTTTCACAGTTAAGATTCTTAAAAGAGCAGTCTATACTCACTTCCTCCATTTCCTCAAATTGGATTTGCTCTTCGATCCAGTGTAACCTGTTTCTTACCCACATCCCCCCAATGAACCTATTCTTGCTAAGGTCAATAAAAGCCTACTAACTGTCAAATAAAATATTCATTCTTCTGTTCATCATTTACTTGACTCCTCTTTTATATGTGCCATCGCTAACCACCTCCTCTTTCTTAAATATCTACTCCCAGGGTTTCTATTACATTCCCCTTCTCAGTCTCCAATAATTCTTCGTCCTTCTGGCCCTCAATACCTGCTTGGACTTCATCTCTTCTCATTCTTCATATTCCCTCGGAGATGTCACCAATACTTCAGCTTTCACTGTTAATTAAACATCTTTGGTTCCCAAATCAATAACAAGGCATATCTTTCAAATCCTATAAACCGGAATATTCAACCACCATTCATCCTCAAACACATCTCAAACAGTGCATGTCAAAAGTTAAAATCAGGGCTTCCCTGGTGGCACAGTGGTTGAGAGTCCGCCTGCCGATGCAGGGGACACGGGTTCGTGCCCCGGTCCGGGAAGATCCC
>NC_041225.1:87336934-87338431 GCF_002837175.3 Physeter macrocephalus
CCACATGCCGCAGAGCGGCTGGACCCGTGAGCCATGGCCGCTGAGCCTGCGCGTCCGGAGCCTGTGCTCCACAACGGGAGAGGCCACAACAGTGAGAGGCCCGCGTACCGCAAAAAAAAAAAAAAAAAAAGTTAAAATCATTAACTTTTCTACCCAAACCTGCACATCCCTCCTATATTCACCATCTCAATTGAAACAACCAGAGCCACCCAGTTACCGACACTAGAAATACATAAGTTAACCTTGACGCCTCACTCCACCTCACACCTCCCTCCAACTAATCAATCAATCACTAGGGCCTCCCAATCTAATTCCATAATAGCTTTTCTATGCTCTTCTTCCTCTCTATCCTCCTCTGCTACTGCCTTGCCCTGCGTCATTATGTCTCCTCCAAGCAACTGTTTTCATCTCCCTCTCCTTATTTCCCTAAAAATCCATGTTCAATATTTCTCTCACAGTAATCTTCTTTAAATGAAATATGATAATGAAACACACACACACACAACACACACACACACAAACACACACGCACACCACAATTTAGGATTAAGTCCTGCCTCAGGATCAAGTCCAAAGTCCCTAGCATAGTATGTAAGACCCCTCCATGTACAGATTTATCTTTGAATACTCCCCACCCTCTGCCTAGAATCTCCTTACTGTCACTTTATCTGAGAAATTCCTCCTCATCCTTCAAGATTCAGTTCATAACACACCCCCCTACTATAAAACCTCCCTTCCTACTACAACTACTATACCCTGATACAGAAACTCCCCTCCTTACAAACTAGGCAGAACCTAAGAAACTATTCATAAAACCAGCAAGAATTTAAGCTTGCACTCTCTGGAGACATTTACACCAAATAGGATTGTGAGTCCACTCTTTGAAGATACATACTGAAGGTTACTTTTCTCCTGCTTACTGATATGCTGATATTAGGCATCTTTTCCCAAAAGAAGCCAACTTCAACTACATTAAAAACCTGTTACATCAAAAAATCTACAAACAATAAATGCTGGAGAGGGTGTGGAGAAAACAGAACCCTCTTGCACTGTTGGTGGGAATGTAAATTGATACAGCACTATGGAGAACAGTATGGAGGTTCCTTAGAAAACTAAAAATAGAACTACCATACGACACCCAGCAATCCCACTACTGGGCATATACCCTGAGAAAACCATACTTCAAAGAGTCATGTACCAAAATGTTCATTGCAGCTCTATGTACAATAGCCAGGACATGAAAACAACCTAAGTGTCCATCAACAGATGAATGGATAAAGAAGATGTGGCACATATATACAATGGAATATTACTCAGCCATAAAAAGAAACGAAATTGAGTTATTTGTAGTGAGGTGGATGGACCTAGAGTCTGTCATACAGAGTGAAGTAAGTCAGAAAGAGAAAAAAAAATACCATATGCTAACACATATATACGGAATCTAAAAAAATAAAGGTTCTGAAGAACGTAGGGGCAGGACAGGAATAAAGATGCAGA
>NC_041225.1:87338576-87370547 GCF_002837175.3 Physeter macrocephalus
AAAAAAAAAACCTGTTACAGCATGTAATAGCCTATTTTTAAGAAATATATTTAAAATTCTATTTTAAAAAAATGAAGCAACAAATTCTGTTAAAACACCTAGACCTATCCTTGATAACAAGTCATATAAGATAAGTGGTACCCCTTTACAGTCACAGTATCTTCATTTACCACCTGGCTCGCATTTTGACACTGTGCAAATCTGAACCATCCTTGAACCTATGAAACCATGTGTGATTTGAGATAAATTTCACCAGAAGTACTATTATCCTGTTTTGCCTTAAAGTTCTTGAACAAATGCATAATAATATCCTAGAAATTAATGGGCACCATCACTTAATGACATTCACTGATGGAAAGCTGAATTGATACTCTTTTGTTTTGAAATGTTTATTTGTTCATATTTTTGAAAGGGTACTACACTGAGCACTCTACACAGTAATGATTTATTTACATGTCTATATCCCCTACAGGACCATGAGTTCCTTGAGGGTTTACACCTGGAACAATGCCCACCTCCCACAGAGAAGACATTATAAAGTGACAAAGGGCCTAAAGCAGTGCCCAAAAATGTTTCAACATTTAGACTTTCTCCAAAGACAAGCACTAGAGTTAATAATAAACATTCTTGCTTCTAAAGTAAATTCAAGTTCTAGCAGTGCAAATAATTTGTACTTCAGCTAAAATGCTAAATAGAAAAGGAAGGAATCAGAGGAAGAAGGAACTTAGAAGGTTCAAGGAAATCTACTGTAGAAGTGTCTGGGAATAATTTATTTCCCTAGCTCTCCTCAAACCTTCTCTGGAAGCTAGGAAAAGGAAGATGATTAAATTGCAACAAGACCTGGCTCTGAAGGGAACTGGTTATTTCTGGCCCTTGTTGCCAATAGAAGGGTAAGGGTGACAGCAGTCCCTAAGGGCTTTTAGAAAAAAATTGCTTCCAGGTGGAAAGTTTTTATGGTACTCTGCAGCCTGGAGCCATTTTTTGCTTTCCTTCTTAACTACTGATGATTAAACCATGGACAATCAGACTGAAACAATGGAAACAGCTCCCAAACATCATGGTTATATGCTCCAAATTACCAAGCTAACTCTCAAAGGAGAGAAAAAAATTTGTTGGCAAAGTCTTTCTTTTTTTAAGGGGGAGGGCAGGGTGGAGTCTGTTAAAGGTTTGTATTTGGTAGAACATAAAAGTAGTCAAGAATTCTGTACCATAATGATAAACATTAGTCTCATACCCAGACTAGACACCATAATGTACAGTCACGGAGAGCTGAACAAAGGGCAATGCTAAATGTCCTGCTATTTAGCAACTTTTCATTATTCTATTTTGACCTGGATCAAGTGTTCTATTAAATGGTTATCTTAGGGGTATGCAGAGAACTCCTACCACACATCATACGGAACAGCTAAGTTGATTTATACCTGATCATGGTTTTGAAAAAACTCTGAGGTGTAAGTCTGAGTTTGTAATGATGGCTCAAGAACATGAGGGGGAAAAGTTACATATAGTACCAACTCATAAGCAAAGAAAATTAGAGGCCAAGCATTCAACCACCCAGCAACTCAGTCTAGGAAATCTTACTATACCGATATCACCCGGAACATTAAAGGATAAATCCAGCTCAAAATTACAACAGTAAACATAAGCATTTTAAAAATAATGTACCAAGCCCTCTGCTGAACATTTTACATACACTAACTCACTTACTGCTCAAAAATAATCCTACTGGAGTAGTTATCATTATCATCATTTCACGCATGAAGCAACCTTTCTGACATTGCCAGTACACAAAAACATCTACCTTCTCCAGGTTGCTAGTTATATCAAGGAAAAGATGAAAGAAAAAGGATGAGAGGGAAGAAAAGGAAAATGGGACAGAGGAAGATGAGCACAAGAGGGAGGAGGCAGAGAAGAAAATCACCACAATAATACAAATAATGCAAATGGCATGTTTGAATAAGGCAATTGTGACTTTCTTCTTTCTACTTTTCTAACTTTTTATTTTCTTAAACATGTATTGCTTTTATAATTGAAAAAAGGAAGTGCATTTTTAAAAGTCTAGAATAGTACCTGGTTCATAGTAGATGCTCAATAAAATATTAATTAAAATTAAAAACCAAACAAGAACACTTCAGAGTAACCTGGGGCCTAGTTTTTAATAATTATTCAAAAACAATTATGTAAAAAAAGAGAGAAGAATTTCTTCTCACAATCTATCACCTACAAACCCAAGAAGCAATCACCACCGATCGGAATTTTTTTTTTTTTTTTTTTTTTGGTCACGCTGCCACAGCTTGTGGGATCTAAGTTCCCCGAGCAGGGATCAAACCCATGCCCCTCTGCAATGCAAGCATGGAGTCCTAACCAATGGACTGCCAGGGAATTCTGGAATTTTTAAAATTTAGTATCTCTTCTATATTCTAACCTTCTCATTACTGATCATAACTTCAAAATGTATTTAAAACATACATATATTTGATACCCTGAAATTTTTTTATTTGAAAACTCACATAGCAGTTTCCTAGAGCCCTTCCATAGCAACTATGAACCTCACCAATTAATGCTCTTTCATGATCCTTCAAATGGGAGGGGAAGAGGGGAGCCTCAATGGTTATTACCATGGAACCTCTGATCTATTTATTACTCGATTTAAGTAACTTGATTTGTAAATTGGAAAAGTAAGCCATTTTCTGTTGTTTCCTATACCACTAACATGATATGCAAAGAACTCCCTACCAATATCATAAAGCTATTTACAAAATACCCTTCATGTTTTAGACGAAAATAAATGAGGACACACCACTCCTCTCACACCATGTTTCCATTAGGATTCAATACTGTGCCATTTTTTCACAGAAGCATTTGCTTAAGGACAGTATACACTAGACCATTTTAAAGATCTCTCTTTAATATGGAAATACAGAAATGTACAGGAAAAAGGAACCTCAGAAATGATTGGCCTTAATTTGCAGATAGAAGTTCAATTTTTTTTAAACATCTCTATCACATACTTGTCTAGCTTCTACTGAAACATCTCTAGTAAAGGGAAGTTCATTACAAGGCAACCAATCCCATTTCAATAGCTGTTGCAAAGTTCTTATAAAAAATAAAATTTGCCTTCCTATAATTTTCACCATTTATCTTATTTTTGCCCTCAAAGGACCACCAAAAACGAGTCCTTGGTCCCTCCTTTCCCTTCTCCAGACTCAACAATCCAGATTATTCAACTATTCTACATACAGCCTTTCAATTCAGGCTTTTACCCTCTGAACACATTCTAGTAGTCAACATTCTTAAAATGCAACAAAACAGGCAGTGTAGTACAGTAGTCAAGAGCACAGGTTTCAAAGTCAAACTTCCTGGATTCATCTTGGTTATTAATTTTGTGACCTTGGGAAAGTTATTAAACTTCTCTATACTTTAGTTTCCACGTCTATAAAATGTAGATAATAATAACAAGCATTTCATACAGCTGCTGTGTAAAGATTAAATGGCATAATGTAAGTAAAGCATTCAAAACAGTACATGGCACACAGAAAGCACGCTATAAATATAAGCAATTTTCAGATCAAACATGACCAAACTAGGAAAATAAGACTCATCTCCTTTAACTTTGTTACTCGGCCTTATTAAAACAGCCTAATGCTTTAGTGTTTCTGGCAGTTATATCATACTGTATATTGAGCTTAAAGTCACATGAAATCTTTTAATTTGTTTTTATAATACATTGCTATATTCATTCAGTTGATATTCTGAAACTACTTACTACCTATTACAATTATAATCCTTTTTCCAGTCTTCTGAGATCTTTTGAGACATAATTTTGTCATTAAACCTTCCATGTTCATGTTTTGCTTTGTTAAGTAGGTACGTGAATATTTTCACAAAAGAAAACTCAACTATGAGGAAGGGCAGAAACCCAAGCAACTCTAGGACCTAAGAAAGGAGAACCCTGGAAAACACCAGCATATGTGAGATTTTCTGGTTCCATTTTAAGGGGGAAGGAAGAACTGTTAATCACATAAGGTCAAGTAGAGAGCTTGAAAAAGTAAATGTTCAATTTCAAAAAAAAAAAAAAATCCAGGATACAAAGAAATCACCAACCCCACTTTCTTTAGCCAAGATTCAGCCCCACAACTGTGTCCAACTTGGAGAGAACTTGCTATGAGCCAAAGCTTTTAATATCCCTCCTTTTTGAAGGCACAATGGAAATAATTCCCTAGAACAAAGGAGTTGTGTCAGCGAGCTCTCTGCTTTTTCAAGTTGGAAGGACAGTTGATTCACACCATGTGTCAGCAAGAAACACCAGTTAGAACCAAGTGAGATAAATTTTAGGCCTACTGAGCTGTTTAATATTAAACTGTAATAAACCATCTTTACAGCAAATTATTAACGAAGTATTTGTTTACCCTCCCGTTTATATGCTTCCTTCCCTTGAAAAGAAATTCGAAGACAATTCATAATTCCAAGGTCACATATGCACCATCAAGAAATCATTTTCAAATGTCAGAATCCAGAACCAATGATCTGGATCATATTCCCAAAACACTGCCCTGGCATATCACAGTCAGCCTTGCTATACAGTCCTTTGTGTTCCAAGATAGGGCTAGTTTAAATGCTGGTCATTGTCTTTGATTAAGACTTTACTTCTGTCATTAACTCTCTCTACATGGAGTCATCTTAGTATCCACTCTCATCAATAAATTTACTTTATACCTAGACCAAGAAATAAAATATATGTTCAACTACATAAATGACACTAAAATGATCTTATTTTTAATACTTTGAAAGATAAAAAAAGATCTGAAACAACCATGATCTATATGGATTTATATGGAAAAATGGTTCTAAAACAATCAAAATAAAATTTAACAGAATGAGTGATACCAAAACTCACACCATAAAAAAAAAGATTGGAGACAGACTAGCTTAACATGTTAAGAGACATTTTTCCGAAAACAGAGGTCACTAAAGCCAAATGATTGGTTCAATACAAGGAATTAAGTAATTTACAATGGGTAACTGGGAAAAGTAAATTGCCTGCCTTTCAGAAATGACCCTATGATTAAAGTTTGTTATATAATTTGTTAGATATCTACCTGAGGCCTAATGCATATTTTCATTACTTATCTATCATCAATTATATATTATCAGTTAGTCTGGTCTAGATCATATAACTTCTTTCGAGAATCTGACACCCTATACAGGTCAATTCTCAGTCAACAAAATGACAATCTAATATGGCCCCAAACATCACTGAAGAAATAAATATTGCTTACCAGTAAATTACTTCTTCATAGGGTTATGTTTAGGTCACTCTCCAAAAGCTATGGAATATCACTATCACACTCTAGTTCTCCAATCTAAGGAGTAACTTGATTGTTTACTTAATGAGGGGAAATGGGGGTAATTTTCTTATAAATGTTCATGATACACTAAACCAGAAGAAATAAACTTTTAAAAGGCAAGAGAAATTTGACTATTAAGTAATAAAATAACCAAATAATAAAATAAAATGACCACAGCAAGTTAAACAAAAACTGTTTTCTCAGAAACTTAAGAAAACTGGCTATACCAGGTGGTTTGGACATTTTACCATCATAGGCTCACTTAGTAAGCATTTATTGAGAATTTACTAAAATGAAGACAAGAATGTTTCCCTTTGAAGAAGCATATACTATAATAAGAAAGGCACAAGGAAACAGAATTGAAGGTAATTATAAATTATTAATCTGTATAGAAATTAATATAATGTTTAAATCTGTACACCTAAATCTGTACAGCATTATAAAAACATAATGTTCACCGTGGAATTGGATTAATCAGAAAAGGCTTCTTGGAGTTGCTGAAAACCAGTAAAAGAAAAAAATGAGGAAAAAAAAAACTTAAAAGGATACAGAGGAGGGAAAAAAGAACACAAACAAACAAAATGACTGCAGATTTGTCATCCAAATTATGTAAGCAAGAAGACAATGGAAAGATATCTCCAAAGTGCTGAAGGAAAAATTGTAAACCTAGAATTCTACAGCCAGCAAACATATTCTCCAAAACCTAAGGACAAACAAAGTTTTTTTTTTTTCAGACAAAATCTTAGAGAAGTTTCCAGCATGCCTGCACTACAAGAAACATTAAAGTAAGTTCCTTAGGTGAAAAGAAATAAAATCAGGTCAAAATATGGATATATAAAAGGGAATAAAGAGCATAGGAAATGATAAATATAAATATTTTTATCATATTTTAAATTTATCTAAAAGATAACTGAAAGTTTAAAGCAAAAATAATAGCAATGAATTGTGGAATTCATAACATATGTAGAAGTAAAATACATGATAACTATAATTCAAAGGTCAATAGGGGAAATGAAAGTATACTGTTACAAGGATCTTATATTATACATGAATAGGTATAATATCATTTGAAGGCAAACTGTTGTCTTAATCAGTTCAGGCTGCTATAACAAATTACATAGACTGAGTGGCTTCATAAAAGTTTATTTCTCACAGTTCAGTAGGCTGAGAAGTCCAAGATCAAAGCACAACATATCCAGTATTTGGTGAGGGCCAGCTTCCTGTTTTACCAGACAGTCATCTTCTCACTGTATCCTCATATTGCAGAGAACAGAGAGAGAGAGAGCAAGCTCTCATGTCTCTTCTTACAAGGGCACAAATCCCTTTCAAGAGGGCTCCACTCTCATGACTTCCTCATGAATTAATTAACTCCCAAAGGCCCCACCTCCTAATATCATCACATTGGCAGGGGGAGTGGGGGGGGGGTAAGGTATCAACATATGAATTTTGAAGGGACACAAAACATTCAGGCAATAGCAAATGTAATAAGTTAAAGATGCATACTGTAAACCCTACAGCAACCACTAAAATATATATATAACAAAAAGGTATACTGAATAAGACAATAGTGGGGGAAAATTGAATCCTAAAATATATTCAGTTAATCTAATTTAGTTAAGGAGAGTAAGAAAAGAGAAAAAAAGGGACAAAGAACAGATGGGACAAATGAATAATAAACAAGATAACAGACTTAAACCTAGTCAAATAGGTAATTATATTAATGTAAATTATTTCCTCTTTTCCTGCTTTCTTTTTAATTAATTAAGTATACTTCCATTTCCCCCTTCCCATCTTTTTGAGCTATTGCTGTGATTCCTTTTGTGGTGCCTTGGTGTAGTTTTGTTGCTTGTGTTTACCCTGCTTGAGAATCTTTAAGCTTCTTGGATTTCCATTTTAATATTCCAGAGAAAACCACTTGGAGCTTTTTAAAATGTTTCTGGTCTTAATTTTGTGGAGGTAAGCCCATATCTGTAAAACATATAATAATATTTTTTTTTTAATCAGTTTAGATATTGTCTTTCTGCTATAATCAGAGCAGATTTACCTCATCATACCATATCATTCCCCCTCCCTCTCCTCTCAACATACTTATACCACTTTTAGTTTTTCTAAAGGTTATTTTTGTAATTTAATATACTATGCTTAATACTGTACTTTTATTTCTTAATAATATACTTATGCTTTGATTTCTTACATCATTATCTATGACTACCTTGACCCCCTAATTGTGCAAAGTGAGGCATTAGCTCTCCCTTACTTTCTCATTTCTTTTCCTCACTTTCTTCCAACTGCTGAAGTGAATTTTACATTGACTGGGTTGGGTTAATAACATATATACTCTGTTCCAGAATCATAATTGTTTTTCATGGTTTACCAGTACTTTGTCTTTAAAACCAATAAACAACATTTGTATTAGTTTAACTATATAAATATTCTTCACTTTTAAGCCAGGTTGTATACTAAGATTACCATTCCTTTCTTATTGGAACCTCCCCCCCTTTTTCTGGAAAACTCTCTCCTGATGCTCCCATTTCCCCTGCTCCATCTGAAATGACACCTATCCAGGCTTTCTGCATACCTTTTTTTTTTTTTTTTTTTTGTGGTACTCGGGCCTCTCACTGTTGTGGCCTCTCCCGTTGCACAGCACAGGCTCTGGACGCACAGGCTCAGCGGCCATGGCTCACAGGCCTAGCTGCTCGGCGGCATGTGGGATCTTCCCGGACCGGGGCACGAACCCGTGTCCCCTGCATCGGCAGGCGGACTCTCAACCACTGTGCCACCAGGGAAGCCCCATGCATATCTATTTTTGATGTTCTTTCTTGGTTGACTTACAGATCTGCTAAGATGATCAGAAATTAAGGGAACAAAATGCTGGAGACCAGGGGAAGAATGAGAAGGGGTGTGCCAACATTCTTTAGTCACTTTTTCCCAAGGTATTTGCCAAGTCTGCACACAAGAGGCTAAGTTTCCAGTATAGGAATCAAGCAGAAGAGGTAGAGAAATCAGCTTTTGACAGTTTTGTGGCACTGAAGTGACATAAATTAGAGACAAGAGGTAAAGATCCTAGAGAGGAAAAATGGTAAAAAACAACACTCTTCTGTTTTTCCCTCAATACATGCGCTGAATTCTTAACCTACAGCGGGCAAGAGGCTAAGACGACAAGCAAAAAGCCTCTGAGAAGCAGAATGGAGTTTTAGGTAGTCTTGAGGTATGGAGTAAAGATCAGAACGCAGTGTCCACCTAAGGAAAGGGGCCCTAATCATCACTCCAAGACTGTTTGGAAAATGTGAAGAACTATAGCAAAAGGCAATACTGAACCAGATAGCCATAGCTCTGTCCCTGACTGGATTCAGATCACTGCCACTCTATCCACCTTACCGAAAAAGACAGGGTTGGGGGGAGTTTAACCTTCTCTTACGGAAGAGAAGGTTACCCAGAACCTCCATGAGTTTTTTATCTCCATGCAGTCCAAAATTACCAAGCGTGCCAAGAGGACCACAGAACTGAAAATCAAGATCCATAGATGATCCAGATATTGAAATTATGAGAAAAGGACTTTGAAATGTCTATGATTAATATGATAAGAAAAAAAAGGAGAAAGATGAACAAAATAGAAAGATGGAAAATTCACCAGAGCCTTGAAATCTATGCTATTTAAAAATTGAGAAAATTCAGAAGTGAAAATGTAATTTTTAAAATTAAGAGCTCCATAGATGATTTATCAACAAGAGGAGATTAGTGAAGATAAATTAATAGAAAATATCCAGATTAAAGCATAAAAAGAAAAGTAGCATGTCGTTTCTAAAGCTGGTCGCAGGAATAGGGCGTTCTCTTTGTCACACAAGTGGCGCAGCTCGTTTAAGCCAGTGGTGGAGGCGCTGAGGGAAGCTGCAGTGGGAGTGTTCAAGGATTCACTCTGCGTCCCCTAAGGTGTTTCAGGCAAAGGTAACAGGCTGAATGATGTGGCACAGAGCCCTCCCCATGCAGGATGTGCTTTGGTCAGTACATTTAAAGTTGAAGTTTGCTGCTAAAGATGGCAGATCCAGATGTCCTCATCGAGGTTCCTGCAGCATTGAAGCAGTTACCCAAGTATGTGATCCGGGGGTTTTGTGGCATTGAGCATGCTTTGGCCTTGGACATCTTGATCCGAAACCTCTGTGTGAAAGAGGAGGACATGCTGGAGCTGCTCAAGTTTGATCAGAAGCAACTTCGATCAGTCTTGAATAATTTAAAGGGAGACAAATTCATCAAGTGCAGAATGAGGGTGGAGACTGCTGCAGATGGGAAAACCACTCACCACAACTACTACTTTATCAATTATCGTACTCTTGTTAATGTGGTAAAATATAAATTGGACCACATGAGAAGGAGGATTGAAACTGATGAGAGAGGTTCCACCAACCAGGCGTCCTTCAAATGTCCCATGTGCAGTAGTACTTTTACAGATTTAGAAGATAATCAACTCTTTGATCCCATGACAGGAACTTTCCGCTGTATTTTCTGCCATACAGAGGTAGAAGAAGATGAATCAGCAATGCCCAAAAAAGATGCACAAACACTTTTGGCAAGGTTTAATGAACAAACTGAGCCCATTTATGCTTTGCTTTGAGAGACAGAGGATGTGAACTTGGCCTATGAAATACTTGAGCCAGAACCCACAGAAATACCAGCCCTGAAACAGAACAAGGACCGTGCAGCAACTGCTGCTGCAGCTGCTGACCTGGCAGATGGGCACCACCAGGAAGCATGGGCCACCAAGGTCCCTCTTATGAGTACTTATACACTCAGAATGTTGTCATTAACATGGATGACCAAGACGATCTTCATCGAGCCTCACTGGAGGGAAAATCTGCCAAAGAGAACTATTTGGTTAAGAAAGAGCACTATAGGAGGAACATATAGTTCTGAAGAAATGAAGGAAGGTGGCTTAGATATAGACTCGTTTCAGGAGCGTGAGGAAGGCTGTGCAGGGCCAGATGATAACGAGGAGGTCACGCGAGCACTGCTCATTCATGAGAAGAAGACCCCCTCTGCCACAGCAGGCTCAGTGGGGGCAGCTGCTCCTGTGACCACTGCCAATAGCAGTGACTCTGAGAGTGAGACCAGTGAGTGAGACAATGACTCTCCACCCTGTGCGGCAGCTGTGGCTGCACATCATGGGGAAGAGGATGATGAGGAGGAGGAGGAATCTGAGGAAGGAGCAGATGACCCCCTTGTCATGGTGGCTGGCCGTCCATTCTCCTACAGCGAAGTAAGCCAGAAGCCAGAGCTGGTGGCCCAAATGACACCAGATGAAAAGGAAGCGTACATAGCAATGGGACAATGCATGTTTGAGGACCTCTTTGACTGAGCTTTCCCTACCTTTTCCTCCCTTCTCTAATGCTCATTTCAAAAAGAAATTCCCTACCTTTGAAGAAAGTGTGTAGTGGCTTTCTGCCCCTCTTGATGTAAATCAACTGTTAATCTTATGCAAAGAGTAATGGGAGAGAAAGTTTGATTTTTATGCCAGAAACTTCCCCACAATGTAGGTTGGCTATAAGCATTCCCTTTCCTATTACTACAGTATTAATATTTTGCTGTATTTCCTTATCTAATTTTTTTCCTTTCCCTTTTAAGACACATTTTCTCCCTTCTGAAATGAGTGCGAGAAGTCTAAAGGTAAATTCTTCATGTCTGCCTGTAGAAGCTCACTTTGATAGGTTACAGTAATTCACTGATCACATCCTTCTTATCTATTCTGACCAAGCATTCCAAACAGCTTCTGATATTGCTGCCAACCAAGCAGCTTGGCAACAGGCAAATCATTGATGAAGGAAAAAAAAAATCTTAAAATTTCATATTGCTTCACAGTTTAGGATGGAGTCAATATGTAAGGGGAGGTGGGAGTGTGTGTGGAAGAAGGATGGTTACGTGTAAATCTCATGATTAATACCTAAACCAAAATTGGTGTCTTTAGAACTGACTTGACTGACAGATATTGTTTTGCTTAATGCCTTTTGGTCTGTATGTTGGATAATAGAAAACAGAAAGTGTGTTTGGTAAGCCCTTAGGAAGAAATTAGAGAAGACACAGGGACTTAGGACAAGGAGTCCATGTAAAGGGTTGAAGAGTGGAGAGTACTGGGAACAATACCTTTTAACATTGTCTGAGTTTGTACTGATTTGGAAATCCTTTATATAAAGCTGAGACTGGTCCCCTTCTTTTTCAGTTCTTCCACAGTGCTATAAATTGTTTAAAGAGGCCATTCCAGCAGAAATCAGTATATGACAATTGATTACTCCTCTCTCTTTTTATTTCTCTCAACATTATTGAAGGCCTTTTCTCTTTTGATTCTTGTCAGGCATGGTACTTTAGAGTGCATCCAGTATATCGCTGAGCATTGTAACCTCAAGGAAAATACTTTATTTTTGGTTCTGATATGCAGCATGGTATTATTCCTTAAGGTATTATTCCTTAACTTTAAAGAACTTTCATACAAGGGTCTACAACAATTGTATTTTTATAATATTTTCCCTTGCATTGTCATTTTAAGTATTTATCATTTTATAGTACTTGTGTAAAGTTAAGATAGATTTTAAACATCTGAGCCTTGTATAAAGTAATGATTCATTTACCTGGGTTGTATTATGACTGAATATTGACAATAAATCTATTTTATACTGACTGAAATTTGTTAATCTAGCTCTGTAACACCTTGGAGCATAATTAAAATGAATACTTTTCCCATTTAAAAAAAAAGCATAAAGAGGAAAATAAAAATATATAAAATACAGAAGACTATAAAAAATATGAAATATATGGGATAGAGTCAAAATGCCTACCCCAGCAGTTCTCAAACTGTTTGGCTTAAGGATATTTTCATACTCTTAAAAAATATGGAGCTCCCCAAGAACTACTGTACATGTGGTTATATTTATTGACATTTACCACATTAAAAATTAAAGCTGAATAAGAATTTAAACATAAGAATACACAAGCATATATTACATTAGCCATTAAAACAATGACTGTCTTCACATATCATATAGCCTCTGGGGTACTTCACTATATTCTCCTGCAAGAATGTGAGTAACAAAAGGAGAAAAACAAATACCATATGCTAACACATATATATGGAATCTAAGAAAAAAAATGTCATGAAGAGCCTAGGGGTAGGACGGGAATAAAACACAGGCCTACTAGAGCATGGACTTGAGGATGTGGGGAGGGGGAAGGGTAAGCTGGGACGAAGTGAGAGAGTGGCATGGACATATATACACTACCAAACGTAGGGTGGATAGCTAGTGGGAAGCAGCCGCATGGCACAGGGAGATCAGCTAGGTGGTTTGGGACCACCTAGAGGGGTGGGATAGGGAGGGTGGGAGGGAGGGAGACGCAAGAGGGAAGAGATATGGGAACATATGTATAACTGATTCACTTTGTTGTAAAGCAGAAACTAACACACCATTGTAAAGCAATTATACTCCAATAAAGATGTTTAAAAAAAAAAGAATGTGAGTAAAAGAAGAAAACAATATCTTAGTGTTAATAGGAAAATAGTTTTAAATTTGTGACTCTGCAGAAAGAGGTCTAGTGTTTCTATAATGCGGAAATGGCAATATTTAAAACATCATAGTCAACTATTTCCCAAAACCAATGAAAGACATCAATCCACAGTTTCAAGCTCTACAAACCCAAAAGGATAAATACAAAGAAAACTATACCTAAGCACCTCATAGTAAAACTGCAGAAAAACAAAAACATAGTAAAAAATATTAAAGGAACAACATTAAGATTAAGAGCTAACTTTTTAATAGGAAATATATGTCAAACAACAACTGAATTATACAGTAAAGTGCTGAAAAAAATAAACTGCCAGCCTAGAATCCTAAAACTAGTTTTTTTTTTAAAAGTCCCTTAAAAATTAAGGCAGGCAATGTAAAATGGTACATCCACTACGGAAAACAGTTTGGCAGTTCCTAAAAAGTTAAAAATAATTTACCATATAATCCAGCAATTCTACTTCTGAGTACATACCCAAAAAAAGTGAAATCAGGGACTCAAAGAAATATTTACACATCTATGTTCATAGCAGCATTATTCACAACAGCCAAAAGGAGGAAGCAATTCAAATGTTCATCAAAGGATGAATGGATAAACAAAATGTGGTACACATACAATGGAATATTATTCAGCCTTAAAAAAGGAAATTCTGACACATGCTACAACATGGATGAACCCTGAAGACATTACCCTAAGTGAAATAAGCCAGTCACAAAAGGACAAATACTGTATGACTCCACATATATGAAGTACTCAGATGGGTCAGATTTATAGAGATAGGAAGTAGAATAGTGGCTGCCAGGAGAAGGGAAAGGGGAGAATGAGGAGTTATTGTTTAATGGGCACAGAATTTCAGTTTGGGAACATTACGAAAATTCTGAAGATGGATGATGGTGATGATTGCACAATAATGTGAATATACTTAATGCCATTAAACTGTACACTTAAAGATGGTTAAGATGGTAAATTTTGTTATGTATGTTTTACCACAATTTCAAAAGAATTAAGGTAAAATAAAGACACTTTTCATACAAACAAGCAAAAAAATGAGAGAATGTGTCAGTATTAGGCTTGCATTCAAAGAAATGCTAAAGAGAGTTCTTCATGCAAAAAGAAAGTAATCTCAGAATAAAGCACAGAAATGTAGGAAACCAAAAAGGGGTAAACATAAATGAATGCTGACTCTACAAAATAATAATGTTTTGGAGGCACTAAATGACATGTAAAATTAAAATTCATGACAGCAACAGATTAACAGATGGAAAAGGGTAAATGAAAATTAAGTGTTATATGGTCCTAGTAGTGTCAAGGAAGTGATAAAAGAATTAATTTATATTATACTTTAATGAGTCAAAGATGCATGTGGTAATCCTTAGAGTAATTCCTATAGATTAGAAAAAGAAGAACCAAAAGACAGCAAAAGAAAAAAAAAAAAAAAAAACCAGTCAATAATCAGGAAAAGAATATCCAGCAGCCATCAGACCTTTCTACAACACTGAACACCAGAAGACAATACTCAGGGAAACAAAATATGAGTCAAAGTTTTAAGTTCAATGAAGCTGTCCTTTGAATGTACAGTCTACAGAGCAGCCATTCTGAATATACAATAACTCAAAAATTATTGTTTATATAAGTCCTTCTGAAGGTAACTGGTAGAGAAAAACTCCAACCAAACTAAATGACAAGAGAAACTTCAACAAAAAGGACTGGAAGTAATAAGGGAACATATTTAACTGCAACTCTAAGACAAAAAGATCAGATTAAGAGTGACAAAAAATGGTATATAAAAATAGTATGTGGGCTTCCCTGGTGGCGCAGTGGTTGCGCGTCCGCCTGCCGATGCAGGGGAACCGGGTCCGCGGCCACAACAGAGGGAGGCCCGCATACCACAAAAAAAAAAAAAAATGTATGTGATAACACATTGTAAATCAACTATACTCTAATAAAAATTTTTTCAGTAGTATGTAAAAATTATACAACTAATAAAAAGAAGAGAGAAAAGACAGAAAGTAGTATAAGCTGGTGATGCTTCATACCTCATAACTGGGAGTCAAAACTAAGCAAATCAGGTACAAGTCTACAATCCCTAATCTAAAACCCTTCGGGTTTAGTTTAGTAACATTAGTAACTCTGCAGCAAATGTAGGAATATTCACACAAGTGGTAAATATAAAGACTATCACTATCTCACAGCAACTCACATCACATTTTGTTGCCAAATGAATCAGACAGCTTTTGACAACAAATGGTTTCAGAGCCTTTCGAATTTTCAAATTGCAAATGAGAGATTATGGGCTAGCAGAATTCTAAACATTTTAAGACTATAAAGTAAAACACTAAGATAATATTATTGACTAATATTTGTGGTCTCAGAAAAGAGAGGGAAAGAATATACAGGAAATTCTACTGTTTCTGTCAGACGAGGAACCAGTAAATACTATCTTCAAAAAAGGGGGGGGAG
Source organism: Physeter macrocephalus (assembly GCF_002837175.3). Classification (NCBI taxonomy): domain Eukaryota; kingdom Metazoa; phylum Chordata; class Mammalia; order Artiodactyla; family Physeteridae; genus Physeter; species Physeter macrocephalus. The sequence continues at coordinate 87,353,927 of NC_041225.1, forward strand.
GGGAGACTGAGGATACAATTCAAAGCAACCCCAAGAACAAAAATATAATTTTTTTAAAATTATAAGACGGGGCTTCCCTGGTGGCGCAGTGGTTGAGAGTCCATCTGCCGATGCAGGGGACACGGGTTCGTGCCCCGGTCCGGAAAGATCCCACATGCCGCGGAGCGGCTGGGCCCGTGAGCCATGGCCTCTGAAGGCGGAGACTGTGCTCCGCAGCGGGAGAGGACACAACAGTGAGAGGCCCGCGTACCGCAAAAAAAAAAAAAAAAATTATAAGACAAAACAGATCATGAGATCTTCACAGTAGTATCTTCCTCCACCCCCCAAAACAATTCTTTTACTTCATACTAAATTATTTTAAATGATGACTACAGTGATCCAAATTCCCAACTTATTGTACTTGCAGAACGAACTGCTGATGAGCATAAAAGTCACTAGGGGGCAGCAGAGCACAAGGAGTGTCCTCTGAAAAGCGGTGAAAACTCCAAAGGACTTAACATAGCCAGTTATCCACTGCTCAAAACCTCTCAGTCATTCACAAGCACAAAAAGACACTCACCAATTAATCTGTAAAATCTGCTTCTAAGAGATTCATTATATTACTTCATAATTTTTTAATTTTTATTTTGAAATAACTTCACATTGTACAAATAATAGGGAACTCCTATTTAGCCGTTATGCAGAACTCACCAATTTGTAATGTTTTTGCCACATTTGTTTTAACACTTTCTCTTCTACATATATGTACATGTATGTTTAGAATATGTTGCATGTATTATACCCTTAAAACTACACTGTGTATTTCCTCTCTTACCTAACTATAATTATCAAATTCAAGAAATTTACATTGATACAATTATAATCTAATCCATAGTCCATATTCCAATCCTGTCAACTGTCCCACTAATGTTCTTTAGAGCGTTTTCATTTCCTCCTGGAAAGTATCTGGCCCAGGACCATGTATTACATTCAATTGTCATGTTTCTTCAGTTTCCTTTCATCCAAACTATCAGCTCTCCAGCATTTTAAACACAATTTTTAATTTTTATACTATTAAATGTTAAGAACCCTAAAGAACTTTTGTTTACATTGATTTATATAAATATCAATATTTACTGTATTAGGAATTAATACTGAAAATTAGAAAACATTAATTCATTAATATTAACAACCAATAATATTTACATGTTAAAGAATATATTTTATGAAAAATAATTTTATATTCTGAAATAAACAAATAAAAAATAGTTGGAAGAGTCTTTTGCATTTGTGCAAATATCTTTAATGTCTGCAGAAGATATCTGGACTCTATAACCATTTCTACATTAAATCTATTAAAATGTGGGGTTTTGGTTACAGTATATAAAGAAAACCCAGCCTTGCACATATGTAGTTGGAAAAGGGAAAAAGTATTTTTAAAGCCTTTTCAGAAAACTTTATATACACACACACACACACAAAAAAAAAATTTATGATACAACCTCAAAACTTGATGAGTTTAGATTAAAATTCATTGGTCTATCTTACACTGCGAATGAATCTTTTACCCATGTATGATTTTGTAACATCAGGTATTGTTCATTTGAAAAATACTGGTTCGCTGGGTTTTACAGGTCTTGCAAATGTTGATATATTTCATTATACAATTCAAAAAATCACATTCATTATATCACCACTCAGTCCCATAAGAAAAGTTTATAAGTACTGGCAATCTTTAGGAGGGCGACAGGCTACATCTGAAAATATAAACAGGCAGCAATAGTAAATTCCACACAAGTAGTGCAAATTACAAATCGGTCATTCTGCAGAGCACAATAATAAAAACAGACTTAAAATCTAGTCATAATATGATTCATACTAGTAATGAAAAAACTGTCATTTTATATATTGATAAAGAGTCCCTGGTTGATCTTTAGTCTGTTTATACCAAAAAGTCATCTTTTCAATTCAGGAACGGGATATACAAATTTCACTAACCAACACATTCAAGCATTCATGGGTATTAGTCATCTCCTATTCCTTCTGAACACATCACATCTTTGGGTTACAGGCTAGCATGCTCAAGCAAAGGTTTTCCAAAAATGCCATGTTTCAGAGGAAAGTTAAGATCACCAATGAACTCCAAAGTTTATTTCCTTTAGGTCTGTGAGTTTTCTAAAAGGTGTTAAAGTTCAAAAATATAATAAAGAAAACAGACAGATTAGTGAAAAAAGCAAGATACAAAATCCATATGTATCTATCATATATTAACACAATATATATAGTGCATGTGTACATTAATAATATAATATAAACATTACAGTATTTATAATAACATTTAGTTCATTTTCACTACTTATAAAGGACTGTTCGAAACACTTTGTATGCACTATCTTGCTTAATTTCAAAGCCATCCCATGATATAGAGTAACAGTATTATTTTCATTTTACATACAAAGAAACTGACTCACAGATAAGATAAATTATTTGCCAAGTCACAGAGCCATGATTAAAGTATAAGTATACTGACACGGAATCCCACACTCATCTATTTCTCTATCTGCCCATAAAAAAAGAATATATAGGAACTTCCCTGGTGGCGCAGTGGTTACGAATTTGCCTGCCAATGCAGAGGACACGGGTTCAAGCCCTGCTCCGGGAAGATCCCACATGCCGCGGAGAAAATAAGCCCGTGCGTTACAACTACTGAGCCACCACTCTAGACCCCGCGAGCCACAACTACTGAGCCCGCATGCCACAACTACTGAAGCTCGCACACCTAGAGCCAGTGCTCCGCAACAAGAGATGCCACTGCAATTAGAAGCCCGCACACCGCAACGAAGAGTAGCCCCCACTCACCACAACTAGAGAGAGCCCGCATGCAGCAACGAAGACCCAATGCAGGCAAAGACAAATAAATTTTTTTTAAAAGAATACATAATATAAATATATGAAATGTACATATTATAACTTGCTGCCCCAATACAAAATATACATAACTTTATAAATACACACGTTATATAAACACACTGTATGCATTTTTCAACTACACAGAAAACATTTACTAAAAATGTAAAACACATTGCCAAGAGAAAAACACGAGTCCCATGTTGCAGTCTTACCTAATACCAGCTTCACCCTGTGGCTGCAGATGCCTGCTCACAGTAAGCTAATATATTAAACTGTTTTGTTAAAGTTAATTTACATAGAGTTTCTATAACTTGCAACCAGAGTCCCAAGCAATATAAACATGTATTATTTTCATAATCAATAAAAAGGCAAAAAAAATTTCTGTACTGTTTATTTCTTTTAAAGAAATGGTCTATATGTGAGATGTATTATTAAAATATAAAATCCAAGAGAAAAGGAATAATTAACAGCTTAATAAACAACAAAACAAGCCTGCAATGCAATGAATTTTCCAAATTTCTAAAGGCCCCTATGCCAGTAAAATCAAAACAAGTAAAAAAGAACATTCTTTCACTAGAGCCAAAAAGGATTAGAAGAACAAGTTTGTCCATCACTTTACAAAATAACCTGATTATACAGGAATTTTCTACAGCATTTTTCGTTGTTACTATTGTTCTTCTTTTCCTTCTATGTATCTTCAAAACATCATATATGTAGGACGAAACTGCTTTAGGAAACCTGAAGGATTCAGTACCCTAAAATATTATATTTTAAACTTGAGGAACTGCTATATACTCTCAGATGCATTCATGTAACTTGGCAAACTGACAAAGGTTTCCTTCAGCAGATATATAGCAGATGAAGTAACAGGAGATGCAGTAAGACCTAATTCTAAAGTGACCGTTTTTCCACTTTAAACTACCTAGGCTACCTGATGCCAAATTTCACTGAGTTGATGGCAGTGTCTGATGTGTTTGCTTTACCTAAAAAAGAGGAAATCAAAGAAAAAAAGAAGGAAATAAAAAACTGGCCCTCAACTATCACAACTCCCTTTACAATGATGCTTCCTCACTTGTATAAACAGTTCAAATTACAAAAAATCTGAGGTTGCTATTAAGCATTAATGGCACAAGAAATTAAGTCACTGCAACTTATTAAAAAAAAAAAAGCTCCATTTAAACCACTGTCAGTCCAGTTTCCAGGGACTTTTGTTTTACAGAGATCAAATTCCTGACTCAGCAAATGCTCCAGCCTTTCTATAACTATTGGCAGATTAAACTTTTTACCATAAAGCTCCCACCAAACTATTCTTCGGTCGCTCAAAAAAAATCATTAAGTCCTGATTCCATATTGAGGATTCTAAATAAAATCTAAACACCTGAGCTTAACAGTCTCGTACTTTCACAACAGTACCCTAAAATTCCTATCCAACTTTGTTCCACACTACTCCTGTCCATAAGGTTTCTTCCTCTGTGAGCAACTGAAATATTTTTCCTATAAAGAGCCTGACTGTCAGGATGGGCTGGATTATACTACTATAACAAACAACCTCAAAATATCAGTGAATAAAGATTTGTTTCTTACTGATGGCATATGCATATGTCCACTGTGGGTCAGCAGGAGTCTCTGCTCTACAAAATCCTCATTCTAAGCAGCCAACATCCAGAGCAGTTGTCAACAAGACTTTTCTATAAATGGCCAGACAGTAAATATATTCAGCTTTATGGGACATACGCTCTCTGTAACAACTATTCAACTTTGCTGTTGTAGTGCAAAAGCAGCCACAGACAATACATAAACAAATCACGATGGCTATGTTCCAATAAAACTTTACTTACAAATACAGGCAGACCATATTTGGCCCACAGGCTAATCAGAGCACTGCAGATCACTGTGGCAGAGGAAAAGAAAGCATAGTGAATGCACGGATTCTTAAATCTTCTATTTGGAAGTGACTCAGGTCACTTCAGCTCACACATCATTGGTCAAAGCAACTTACATGGCCACACCTAACTTCCAAGGGGCAAGGACATGCAATCATAACATGTGACTGGGAAGAGAAACAGAAATTTTGGGTGGATAACCCTAATGAATAACACAAATTATATTTTCTTGGTCACTTATTGTTTCCACCTACTAGAATGCCCAATCTCTCCTTTTTTACCAATCAAAATACTAGCCATCTCTCAAGAATCAGTTCAAATGTCATCTTCTCCAGAAGCACCTAAATCTCCAAACCCTATGCCTCCCATCACCTCCCAAAGCCCTCTTGTCTAACCTTTCTTACAGCAAGTGTTTTCTACATTAACAAATTCCATTTTCTTGGGATAGGTATTATGTATTATTTATCTCTTAAGGCATAGGACTTAGGATTCAATAAGTACTTGGAGGATAAATGAAAGTACCACTGGTTTCTAGGTTTTTGTCTGGTTTTTAGTTAGTTTAAGGATCTAAAGTGGCATATAAAGATATAAACAATACAACATTAAATAAAATTAAAAACAGGAGAGCAATAATAGATACAAAGGGCAGCAACATAAGACCAGAAGTGAAGATGATACACAAGATGCGTATCATATCTTTTCTGAAGGTGAACCACAAAGTTACCTCTAAGTATTCTAGTAGACAAACAGAAGAAAGCAAGCAAGAGATCCATCTTACCAGTCACAGTATCAATGAGCTGTTGCTTAAGATAGCCGTATCATAGAAATAAGGCCCCTTTAAATAAAATATTTGGATTTTTTAAACACAGTGAGACATTCTGTAAAACAAGGGACCAATAAATGCTTTTCTAAACACAGAACTACAATGCAGAAGATACTGAAAGGCTAATAATAATCAGTAAATATTTTTTAAGGATGTCCTTTGCATCAGCCTGGATAACAGAAGGAATACAAAGAAATTATAAGACAGTCTGTAACCTAATAGTTGGAGGAACAAAACATACATACATGACATGATAGAAAGTACTAAGACTATACTATACTTTAAACTTTTATGGAGCACTTACATTCCAGATTCTATATCTGACACTGAGGATAAAACAATAATAAATAAAATACTATCGCTGGTCTCAAGAAATTCACAGTTAGAGGAAACTGATACAAACAACTATAATAAAATATAATAAATACTCTGATAAGGATTTTTATAAAGGGCTATGGGAACCAGGATAAGAAAATAATTTTTTCTGCTTCTAAGGAGCGATCAAGGATGGCTTCACTGGACAAGTCATTTGAACTGTTATGGTATGCTACAACTTGACTATGAAAAGCCTGAGGTAGGCAAAAGAGAACCAGCAAAAATCAGACCTGAATTTTCAAAAACGTTTATGGCAATGTATGGAAAATGGACTGACCAATTAGTAGACTATACATTCTGCTAGGGCAAGACAATGTCTGTCTTGTTTACTGCTGATACACTCAGTGCTGAGCACAGCGACTCACACTTAGCAGACATTAAGTATATATCTGTTGAAAAAGTAAAAAAGACTGCAGCAGAGAAACAGTAAGGAAACTGTTGTCCAAGAAAAACATAAGGGCCTGAATTAGGCCAATGACAGGGGGAGGTAGGTATGACATCAACACTGAGTTAGTCTTTATTTAAATACTAAGTTCTATGTCCTATGAACTATAGGAACTTAGAGAAAACAGCTATAAAGACTAAAGAAGCAATCTGGTCACAAAGATACCTCACAAAGAACTCTAGGAACAACTACCTGACAATGTATTACATGTTATTAGAAAGTGATTCTCTCAACTAGCACCGACTGCGAATTCATCTCAGAAGATCTTTAAAAAGCCTTCATGCCTCAATCTCTAAGGTTTTCTTCTTTCTTATTTTCTATAACAGTTTTAAGGGCAATTCAATATTTTAATTTACTTTTAATTATAACACAAACTTCACGAAGGTTTTAGCTTAGATCCAGAAAGAGACTACTAGTCTAAGTTCTAAGATTTGGCACTAAGTTCAAAAGACTAAAAGGAAGACTCATCAAGCCATCTGAGCTAGATAAGAGAGACATGACTAGGGACTTCCCTGGCTGTCCAGTGGTTAAGACTCCATGCTTCCAATGCAGGGGAAAAGGTTCAATCCCTGCTTGGGGAACTAAGATCCCACATGCTGTGCGGCGTGCCCAAAAATTAAAAAAAAAAAAAAAAAAAAAAAAGAGACATGACTAAAAGAATTTCCTAATACTTCATATTCACATTTTTCCTATTCAAGCTTGACCTTAAAAAATAATTTATGGGCTTCCCTGGTGGCGCAGTGGTTGAGAATCCGCCTGCCGATGTAGGGGATACGGGTTCGTGCCCCGGTCTGGGAAGATCCCACATGCCGCGGAGCGGCTGGGCCCGTGAGCCATGGCCGCTGAGCCTGCGCGTCCGGAGCCTGTGCTCCGCAACGGGAGAGGCCACAACAGTGAGAGGCCCGCGTACCACAAAAAAAAAAAAAAAAAAAAAAATTTATTAGAAAAATGAGATAATACCTACCTTATAGTGTTTTTCTAATACAGCACAATGGTTTGGATACAGCACAGCAGTCAAAAGCAAAAACACTAGATCTAGACTCCTTAGATTCAAATTCCCATTCCTTTGCCTAACCATGATCTCTGCATTACTCTCTGAGCTTGTTTTCTTATCTACCTCATAGGGTTGTTGTATTAAGTAAGTTAATATGTGTAAAACTGCTAAGGATAGGGCCCGCACAAAGTAAGTACTCAATAAATGTTAACTGCTCTTATTATTTAAAATATCTAATACAAATATAGGTATTAAGATGAATGTGAAGGCTAGTCATTTACCCTGTGTATGAGCCTAGTAAACTACCTTACATCAACATAGCAGTGTTCTGGAACTGGAGACTCTTAACAACATATATCCTGCAGGAATATCAAGAGTGGCCCATATTACTAATGCTACCACAGGCAAAGCCCTGAACAAGAACCACATTCTTGGCCTGAGCTTCTTCCTTAGATCATTTTTTTTTCTTAAACACCTTTATTGGAGTATAATTGCTTTACAATGGTGTGTTAGTTTCTGCTTTATAACAAAGTGAATCAGATATACATATACATATATCCCCATCTCTTCCGTCTTGCATCTCCCTCCCTCCCACCCTCCCTATCCCACCCCTCTAGGTGGTCACAAAGCACTGAGCTGATCTCCCTGTGCTATTTGGCTGCTTCCCACTAGCTATCTATTTTACGTTTGGTAGTGTATGTATGTCCATGCCACTCTCTCACTTCTTGACAGCTTACCCTTCCCCCTCCCCATATCCTCAAGTCCACTCGCTAATAGGTCTACATCTTTATTCCCATCTTGCCCCGAGGTTCTTCATTCATGACCATTTCTTTTTTTTTTTTTTTTTTTTTTAGATTCTATATATACGTGTTACCATACGGTATTTGTTTTTCTCTTTCTGACTTACTTCACTCTGTATGACAGACTCTAGTTCCATCCATCTTCCTTAGATCTTAACGTCATCTTTTTCTCTAGGATCCTGGGATGAGTCACAACCTCTCCACTGAATTCCTGATTTAGACTCTTTAATGGGGTGTGCCGGGCTGATCTGGGTGTGGTGCCATGTTTGGCATCACCTCTTCTGAGAATGCTGATGTGGTGGAATTCAGCTGTATTTAGGCTGGTTTAGCTTGTAATTTTCCACTGTTTTTTTTTTTGAAAAATTATTGGACTTTATTATAAGCAAAGATTTTAAATTGCATAGTATGGTTTACATGTAGGCCCTTATTAATTAATTAAATTTTTTTAATTTTTATTGGAGTATAGTTGCCTTACAATATTGTGTTAGTTTCAACCATACAGCAAATTGATTCAGTTATGTGTATACATACATCCCCTCTTTTTGGATTTCCTTCCCATTTAGGTCACCACAGAGCATTGAGTAGAGTTCCCTGAGCTATACAGTAGGTCCTCATTAGTTACCTATTTTATACATAGTATCAACAGTGTATATATGTCAATCCCCATCTCCCAATACATCCCACCCCCACTTCCCCCTTGGTATCCGCACCCTTTGCTCTCTACGTCTGTGTCTCTATTTCTGCTTTGTTAATTAGATCTTCTATACCATTTTTTTAGATTCCACATATATGCATTAATATACAATATTTGTTCTTCTCTTTCTGACTTAACTTCACTCTGTATGACAGACTCTAGGTCCATCCATGTCTCTACAAATGACCCAATTTCGTTCCTTTTTATTACAAATAAGTAATATTCTATTGTATATATAGAATTTTTACTATGTTAAATTTACTATGTTAAAGCACATCTTCTTTATTCATTCCTCTGTTGATGGACATTTAGGTTACTTCCATGTTCTGGCTATTGTAAATAGTGCTGCAGTGAACACTGGGGTGCATGTGTCTTTTTGAATTACAGTTTTCTCTGGGTATATGCCCAGTTGTCGGATTGCTGGGTCATATGGTAATTCTATTTTTAGTTTTTTAAGGAATCTCCATATTGGTCTCCATAGTGGCTGTATCAATTTACATTCCCAGCAACAGTGCAAGAGGGCCCCCTTTTCTCCACACCCTCTCCAGCATTTATTATTTGTAGATTTTTTGATGATGGCCATTCTGACTGGTGTGAGGTGATTCCTCATTGTACTTTTGATCCACTATTTCTTTATCAGGGTGAGGAAAAGCACAAAACATGACTACAAGTTCTTCACTTAGCACTATGAAGTCCCCTGAAATCCCAAAGGAACAAAGACCTTCGTCAACTATCTCCTAAGAAGCAGTATTAACAAGTCCCACCCAGACTGCCAATCATGTGAGACAAATAATTTATCCAACTACAAGATGTTAAAAGGACCATTTTTCACCTGAGATCCCTAATTTAAATGTACCTAATATACTGTCATCACAGTGACCTAAAAATAACAGGTGTTTTGTTTTTTTTTAAATTCAAAAATACTCCTCCTCTACTTACTACAGTGACTCTGGGCAAATTATTTAACTTATCTGAACCTAGTCTCCTCAGCTATAAAATGCGGATAGTAATATCTATAAGAACATTGTTATTATTATTAAATGAGCTAAGATATATAATATATCTAGCTCCAATCAATAAATGCTAGTTTCTTTCTATCCTTCTCCCTACTTAATCCCCACCTCCAGGGAGTATACAATGAAAAAGTCTGGACGACAGACTGGCATGGGTGTGCATGGTTAACCTGCTGAGGCACAGCTTGGAGACACTGGGGCTCTTGACAACAACTCAACATCTTCTGGGCTGAATGTAAACTAATGATATCAATCTCCTACGTCCTCATTTTAGGTGTGCCTCCCAAGTTCCTAAAAGGTAGGTGTGATTATATGTTTAATGTTTGTATCATGATTAACATCAAGAAGAAAACTTCACAATCTGACTCCATTTTCTGACTCAGAAGTCAAAATGTTCTACATTTCAGGAATAATGTGAAAATCAGAACTACTAACTGGTGGACATCAACCTGAATTTTCTCTCAACTATACAATAAAAAGCCAAAAAGGAAAATGTGTATAGATAAAGTAAAAATGGCAAATGTTAATAATTAATTATTGAATCTAGGTGATTGGCCTATTTTTCTGTAAATTAGGAATTTTGCTGAATAAAAAGTGGGGACAGCAGAGGACAGAGGGGCAGTACTTGACACACTCATACACTAACACTCCCAGAGTTCAGGGGAGAAAAAAAAAATTACTGTTTATAGCATCTAATTAATAGAAAGCAAAATCTCTTTGATTTTTTCCTGATTAACTCTTATACCAATCTACCTAGATGTTCACAGACCCTCTTAAGAGCGCCACACTCAGAGGAACAGCAGAAGGCTAATGAGGACAAGGAGTTTCCACCTGGCAGCCATAAATCTGCTCTAACACAGTCAGTTGAAATGGACTGGTCTGGTGAGTGTATTAACAAGCTTCTACCATGAATAACATCTCCACTCCAAGGTAGCACTAGAAACCTTTACTGAGATAATATTTTGTTTTGTTTTGTTTTGTTTTGTTTTTGCGGTATGCGGGCCTCTCACTGTTGTGGCCTCTCCCGCTGCGGAGCACAGGCTCCGGACGTGCAGGCTCAAGCGGCCATGGCTCACGGGCCTAGCCGCTCCGCGGCATGTGGGATCTTCCCAGACCGGGGCACAAAACCCTGTCTCCTGCATCAGCAGGCGGACTCTCAACCACTGCGCCACCAGGGAAGCCCTGAGATAATATTTTTAATTTTTAAATCTAAGAATGAAAATGCAGAGTACAATCAAATAAACCTAAGAAAAAGCAGTTACGTAGAAGCAGTAAGTAGTGAGTTTCTATGGTTGTAGAGTACAAAAAGTAAGTTGTGAGCAGCAAAAGTATAAAAAGTAAGTACAAAGTAGGCTGTAAGTAGCAAAAGAGGGATTTTTTTCCATTAAATAGAAATAAGAAAAGAACTGTGTATTTAGTACCCATCAATACCTCAACTTCAAAGGAGACCTAATCCACATTATGCTCTTAAACAGGGAACAAACTAAAAATAATGTGAAAATGGGAACTTTTTGTAAAGTTTGATAATTAGCTTATTAAAAGGTCTCTCATCGGGCTTCCCTGGCGGCGCAGTGGTTGGGAGTCCGCCTGCCGATGCAGGGCACGCGGGTTCGTGCCCCGACCTGCACCAGTGGGAGGGAGCTGTTTAGGAGGAACAGTTTCCACACACTAGGAAGCCCCTTCACTGGTGGAGACGGGGTTGGCGGCGGGCAAGCTTTGGAGAACCGGTCCGGGAGGATCCCACGTGCCGCAGAGCGGGTGGGCCCGTGAGCCATGGTCGCTGGGCCTGTGCGTCAGGAGCCTGTGCTCCGCAACAGGAGAGGCCACAGCAGTGAGAGGCCCGCGTACCACAAAAAAAAAAAAAAAAAAAAAGAATCCACCTGCCAATGCAGGGGACACAGGTTCGAGCCCTGGTCTGGGAAGATCCCACATGCCACGGAGCAACTAAGCCCGTATGCCACAACTACTGAGCCTGCGCTCGAGAGCCTGCATGCCACAACTACTGAAGCCCGCGCACCTAGAGCCCACGCTCCGCAACAAGAGAAGCTGCCACGATGAGAAGGCTGCGCACCACAACGAAGAGTAGCCCCCAATCATCACAACTAAAGAAAGCCCGCGCGCAGCAATGAAGACCGAACGCAGGGAGACCTACAAGACGGCGGAGGAGTGAGACGGGGAGATCGCCTTCCTCCCCACAAATACATCAGAAATACATCTACATGTGGAACAACTCCTACAGAACACGTACTGAACGCTGGGAGAAGACCTCAGACTTCCCCAAAAGGCAAGAAACTCCCCACGTACCTGGGTAGGGCAAAAGAAAAAAGAAAAAACAGAGACAAAAGAATAGGGATGGGACCTGCCCCAGTGGGAGGGAGCTGTTTAGGAGGAACAGTTTCCACACACTAGGAAGCCCCTTCACTGGTGGAGACGGGGTTGGCGGCAGGCAAGCTTTGGAGAATGGAGGAGAGCGCAGCAACAGGGGTGCAGAGGGCAAAGTGGAGAGATTCCCACACAGAGGACCGATGCCGACCAGCATTCACCAGCCCGAGAGGCTTGTCTGCTCACCCACAGGGGTGGGCAGGGGCTGGGAGCTAAGGCTCCGGCTTCTTCGGAGATCAGATCCCAGGGAGAGGACTGGGGTTGGCTGCGTGAACACTGCCTGAAGGATGCTAGTGCGCCACAGCTAGGCGGGAGGGAGTCCGGGAAAAAGTCTGGAACTGCCTAAGAGGCAAGACACCATTGTTTCGGGATGCACGAAGAGAGGGGATCCAGAGCACTGCTTAAAAGAGCTCCAGAGACGGGTGCGAGCCGCGGCTGTCAGCGCGGACCCCAGAGATGGGAAAGAAACGCTGAGGCTGCTGCTGCAGCCACCAAGAAGCCTGTGTGCAAGCACATGTCACTATCCACACCTCCCCTTCCCGGAGCCTGTGCAGCCCACCACTGCCAGGGTCCCGTGATCCAGGGACAACTTCCCCAGGAGAACACACGGCACACCTCAGGCTGTTACAATGTCACGCTGGCCTCTGCCACCACAGAATCGCCCCGCATTCCATACCCCTCCCTCCCCCCGGCCTGAGTGAGCCAGAGCCCCCTAATCAGCTGCTCCTTTAACCCCGTCCTGTCTCAGCTAAGAACAGATGCCCTTAGGCCACCTATACGCAGAGGCGGGGCCACATCCAAAGCTGAACCCGGGGAGCTGTGCGAACGAAGAAGAGAAACAGAAATTTCTCTCAGCAGCCTCAGGAGCAGCGGATTAAATCTCCACAATCAACTTGATGTACCCTGCATCTCTGGAATACCTGAATAGACAACAAATCATCCCAAAATTGAGGTGGTGGACTTTGGGAGCAACGATATTTTTTTTTTTCCTTTTTCTTTTTTTTTTGAGTGTGTATGTGTATGCTTTGTGTGATTTTTTCTGTATAGCTTTGCTTTTACCATTTGTCCAGGGTTCTGTCTGTCTGTTTTTTTTGTTTTTTGGGGTTTTTCTTTTTTAGTATAGTTTTTAGCGCTTGTTATCACTGGTGGATTTCTTTTTTGGTTTGGTTGCTCTCTTCTTTCTTTTTTCTTTTAACTTCTTTATTTTTTTTAATTAATTTATTATTATTTATTTCTGGTTGCATTGGGTCTCCGCTGCTGCATGCAGGCCCTCTCCATTTGAGGCGAGCGGGGGCTACTCCTCACTGCAGTGCGCGGGCCCCCCACCGCAGTGGCCTCTCCCTTTGCGGAGCATGGGCCCCAGGCGTGCAGGCCTCAGCAGCCGTGGGTCACGGGCCTCAGCAGTTGTGGCTCGCGGGGTCCAGAGCGCAGGCTCAGTAGTTGTGGCGCATGGGCCCAGCTGCTCCGCAGCATGTGGGATCTTCCAGGACCAGGGCTTGAACCCATGTCCCCTGCACTGGCAGGAGGATTCCCAACCACTGCGCCACCAGGGAAGTCCTTCTCTTTATTCTGAATAATTATTTTTTAATTTAATAACTTCCTTTTTCTTTCTTTCTTTCTTTCTTTTTTTCTCCCCTTTTCTTCTGAGCAGTGTGGTGCTTGGGCCAGGTGTCAGGCCTGTGCCTCTGAGGTGGGAGAGCCGAGTTCAAGACATTGGTCCACCAGTGACCCCCCAGCTCCATGTAATATTAAATGGCGAAAGGTCTCCCAGAGATCTCCATCTCAACACTAAGATGCAGCTCCACTCAACGACCAGCAAGCTACAGTGCTGGACACCCTACGCCAAACAACTAGAAAAACAGGAACACAATCGCACCCATTAGCAGACAAGCTGCCTAAAATCATAATAAGGTCACAGACACCCCAAAACACACCACCGGATGCAGTCCTGCCCACCAGAAAGATAAGTTCCGGCCTCATCCTCCAGAACACAGGCACCAGTCCCCTCCAGCAGGAAGCCTACACAACCCACTGAACGAACCTTAGCCACTGGGGGCAGACAACAAAAACAACGGGAACTACGAACCTGCCGCCTGCAAAAAGGAGACCCCAGACACAGTAAGTGAAGCAAAATGAGAAGACAGACAAACACACAGCATATGAAGGAGCAAGGTAAAAACCCACCAGTCCAAACAAATGAAGAGGACACAGGTACTCTACCTGAAAAAGAATTCAGAGTAATAATAGTAATGATCCAAAATCTTGGAAATAGAATGGAGAAAATATAAGAAACGTTTAGCAAACACCTAGAAGAAATAAAGAGCAAAGAAACAATGATAAACAACACAATAAATGAAATCAAAAATTCTCTAGAAGGAATCAATAGCAGAATAACTGAGGCAGAAGAACGGATAATTGACCTGGAAGATAAAAGAGTGGAAATAACTACTGCAGAGCAGAAGAAAGAACAAAGAATGACAAGAATTGAGGACAGTCTCAGAGACCTCTGGCACAACATTAAATGCACCAACATTCAAATTATAGGGGTCCCAAAATAAGAAGAGAAAAAGAAAGGGACTGAGAAAATATTTGAAGAGATTATAGTTGAAAACTTCCCTAATATTGGAAGGGAAATAGTAAATCAAGTCCAGGAAGCACAGACAGTCCCATACAGGATAAATCCAAGGAGAAACACGCCAAGACACAGATTAATCAAACTTTCAAAAACTAAATACAAAGAAAAAATATTAAAAGCAGCAGGGAAAAACAACAAATAACATACAAGGGAATCCCCATAAGGTTAACAGCGGATCTTTCAGCAGAAACTCTGCAAGCCAGAAGGGAGTGGCAGGACATATTTAAAGTGATGAAAGGGAAAATCCTACAACCAAGATTACTCTAACCAGCAAGGATCTCATTCAGATTCGACGAGGAAATTAAAACCTTTATGCACAAGGAAAAGCTAAGAGAATTCAGCACCACCAAACCAGCTTTACAACAAATGCTAAAGGAACTTCTCTAGGCAGGAAACACAACAGAAGGAAAAGACCTACAATAATTAACCCAAAACAATTAAGAAAACGGTAATAGGAACATACATATTGATAATTACCTTAAATGTAAATGGATAAAATGCTCCAACCAAAAGACAGACTGGCTGAATGGATACAAAAACAAGACCCGTATATATGCTGTCTTCAAGAGACACACTTCAGACCTAGGGACCCATACAGACTGAAAGTGAGGCGATACAAAAAGATACTCCATGCAAATGGAAATCAAAAGAAAGCTGGAGTAGGAATTCTCATATCAGAGAAAACAGACTTTAAAATAAAGACTATTACAAGAGACAAGGACACTACATAATGATCAAGGGACAAATCCAAGAAGAAGATATAACAATTGTAAGTATTTATGCAACCAACATAAGAGCACCTCAATACATAAGTCAAATGCTAACAGCCATAAAAGGGGAAATCGACAGTAACACAATCATAGTAGGGGACTTTAACACCCCAGTTTCACCAATGGACAGATCATCCAAAATGAAAATAAATAAGGAAACAAAAGCTTTAAATGACACATTAAACAAGATGGACTTAATTGATATTTCTAGGACATTCCATCCAAAAACAACAGAATACACTTTCTTCTCAAGTGCTCATGGAACATTCTCCAGGATAGATCATATCTTGGGTCACAAATCAAGCCTTGGTAAATTTAAGAACACTGAAATCATATCAAGTATCTTTTCTGACCAAAACGCTATGAGACTAGATATCAATCACAGGAAAAAATCTGTACAAACCTAAACACATGGAGGTAAGCAATACACTACTTAATGACCAAGAGATCACTGAAGAAATCAAAGAGGAAGTCAAAAAAATACCTACAAACAAATGACGATGAAAACACAATGACCCAAAACCTATGGCATGCAGCAAAAGCAGTTCTAAGAGGGAAGTTTATAGCAATACAAACCTACCTCAAGAAACAAAAAACATCTCAAATAAACAACCTAACCTTACACCTAAAGCAATTAGAGAAAGAAGAACAAAAAATACCCAAAGTTAGCAGAAGGAAAGAAATCATAAAGATCAGAGAAGAAATAAATGAAACAGAAATGAAGGAAATAGAAAAGATCAATAAAACTAAAAGCTGGTTCTTTGAGAAGATAAACAAAAGTGATAAACCATTAGCCAGACTCATCAGGAAAAAAGGGAGAAGACTCAAATCAATAGAATTAGAAATGAAAAAGGAAAAGTAACAACGGACACTGCAGAAATACAAAGGATCATGAGAGATTACTATAAGCAACTATAT
>NC_041225.1:87370705-87371508 GCF_002837175.3 Physeter macrocephalus
AACATTGAGAGAAGAGCTAACACCTATCCTTCTCAAACTCTTCCAAAATATAGCAGAGGGAGGAACACTCCCAAACACATTCTATGAAGCCACCATCAATCACCCTGATACCAAAACCAGACAAAGATGTCACAAAGAAAGAAAACTACAGGCCAATATCACTGATGAACACACATGTAAAAATCCTCAACAAAATACTGGCAAACAGAATCCAGCAGCACATTAAAAGGATCACACACCATGATGAAGTGGGGTTTATCCCAGGAATGCAAGGATTCTACAATATACGCAAATCCATCAATGGGATACACCATATTAACAAATTAAAGGATAAAAGGCATATGATCATCTCAATAGATGCAGAAAAAACTTTCAACAAAATTCAACACCCATTTATGATAAAAACCCTCCAGAAAGCAGGCACAGAGGGAACTTACCTCCACATAATAAAGTGACATGATACTATACGTAGAGAATCCTAAAGATGCCACCAGGAAACTACTAGAGCTAATCAATGAATTTGGTAAAGTTGGAGAATACAAAATTAATGCACAGAAATCTCTTGCATTCCTGTACACTAATGATGAAAAATCTGAAAGAGAAATTAAGGAAACACTCCCATTTGCCATTGCAACAAAAAGTATAAAATACCTAGGAATAAACCTACCTAGGGAGACAAAAGACCTGTATGCAAAAAACTATACGATACTGATGAAAGAAATTAAAGATGACACAAAATAGATGGAGAGATATACCATGTTCTTGGATTGGAAGAATCAATATTGTGAAAATGACTATACTAC
>NC_041225.1:87372562-87392241 GCF_002837175.3 Physeter macrocephalus
GAAGATGTGGTACATATATACAATTGAATATTACTCAGCCATAAAAAGGAACAAAATTGGGTCATTTGTAGAGACATGGATGCATCTAGAGACTGTCAAACAGAGTGAAGTAAGTCAGAAAGAGAAATACAAATATCGTATATTAACGCATATATGTGGGACCTAGAAAATGGTACAGATGAACTGGTTTGCAGGGCAGAAATTGTGACACAGATGTAGAGAAAAAACATATGGACACCAAGGGGGGAAAGCGGTGGGGGGTGTGGGTGCAAAAGATTTTCTTTAGGGCAGTGACCTTCAAACAGACACATACCTACACAAAGGGTACACAAAGAACACACAAAAACTTTCCAAATAGCAAATGGGCATACTGTTTCTCAAGAATCCAACTCAGACCCTAACAGCCATATATGCTATTTCCTAAAACTGATCTGCCTAAGAACAGGCTACATTTATAATACAGTAACTTGAGAAAATAAAGGCTTACTCCTCACCCGTCCCACATATTAATATGATGCACTGGTTCCAAATATAAAACTCACAGAAGGGTAAAATGTTTAGTCTTGAGGGGAAGAAAGAATTGACAGGTAAGAATAATGTTATAAATTCCACAACAGAGATACGAACAATGTTCTTTAGAAGCAAAGAAAATGAACTACTTAACTACCTAAAAGAGTCAGGGAAAAAGAGATGACACACCTGAAGTGGGCCTTGGAAGAGCAGGTATGGTTTTGAGGTGGAAAATGGTTGAAAGGACAACCCTTACAAACAAGTCAATGAAATGTAAGAGGAAGTCATTAGGTAGAGCATCATGAAAAACTATTTTAAAGGGGAATAATTCAACTGGGAGATGAGCCCCTTTTGCCACTGGGAAGGTAAAGATGTACTAGAAACAAAAAGGTACACTAGAAAACAAGATGCCTGAATAATTTGTACCTAGAACAACAAATATGACATGGGCAAAAAGTTGGTAGATAGTATGTAAGGCATATTAATAAAATGGAAGAGAAGGAACGCTGAGAAAACTAAATTCAGCCTCAGTCTCTTCACTGGAGCCATGGTGTACCAGCAGAAACTGCTCTAAATCTCACTCCAAAAGGGAGGTGTTCCTTGGTATTATGGATGAGAGATGAACACTAATATATGAACAACTAATTGCCCTCCCACTAACCACTGCCATGTTGCTCAGTATACTCATTAACCATGATATAAACAGAGAAATCCTGTCTCATGCTATATAGAGCTGCCCTTCTTAGGAGCGGCTAAATTTTGATAAAACATAGATAACCCATCATTTGACCTTAGATTTGGAGCTCATATTTGAAACTACTGTTTCTCTGTGTATGGCATCTTAAATATATATGACATGACTCTCCAAATTGGCAGTCACATGGGCCTCTTAACCTAACACAGTATCAGCTGCTCTGCAATGATTATCTAGTTTTCAGGTGATCCTCCCTCCAGAGCTCCCCAAAGTCAAGGTCAAACAATCCCAAAGGTAATTTTGAAATTTAGTGAATGTCACCCAGATACTTTGATGAGATGCGGAGCTACAAACAGGAAAAGAAAGTTTATTCATTTAAAGTACACCAATAATCAAAAACACTTTAATCAGTTCCTACCACTTTATAAATCTCTTTCCTTTACTCACTTCCTAGAGAAGGCACTGCTATGTTATGACCTAAACATAAGCAGATGAATGAGTTCAGTGACTTTTATTTGACAAATGATCAAAATAAACACTGAGTACCTAACATGACTCATTTACTGTAGTAGGTGCTAGAAACAAGGAATTCATAACCTGCTCAGGAAACAAATGTGAACTAAACATAATGAGCTAATTGCTATAACAAATAATAAAAAGTGTGAAATCTAAGTGAAAAGAAATAACAGAGAAGTTCTAACAGGAATTGAGCCAGGGAAACATCACCGAAGAGGTGCCATCTCACTTGGGCCTCGAAAAAATACTAGGAATTTATCCAGTGGAGGTGAGGGGAATAAAGGAAAAAGATGAAATCCTCCAGGAATAACAATCCAGTGTGGCTGTATCAGTGATTCTCAACCCCGGCTGGAAAGGGACTGAGTCTTGGATACATAATTTTATACCATCTCACAGATGTTTCTGAGGTACAGCCAGGTTTGAGAAGCACTAAGCTAGAAAGATTACTTGGGTTGGGAGATAGGGTCGGAGGAAGGGGAGAGCTAGAGTTAGACTAGGGCTAGACTGAAAAGGCCTTCAAAGCCAGACTAGCCCTCTAAGAGGCCATCCCAAAACTATTACAAAATTTCTATGTGATCATTATTATAGTGAAAGGAATCATACATTTCATCACATTTGGATTCTACCCCCCCCAAAAAATCTTTTGTTAGCAATAAGTTAACCAAGTTTTTAAACAGGGGAATGACATAAAAACTATCCTTTCCTGTGGTAAGCAGTGTAATGGCCCCCCCAAAGAGGCCCATGAATACACTAGGCTACATGTCAAAAGGGAACTAAGGAGGAACTGAAGTTGCTAGCCAGCTGTGAGATAGGGTGATTAACCTGTATTATCCAGGTGGACCCAATGTAATTATAAGGGTTTTGAAAAGCGGAAGAGGGAGAAAGAAGATGAGACTGAGAAAGAGGTATGAGGATGGAAGCAGGGTCAGAGACAGGGGCTCTGCTGCTGACTTTGAATACGGAGGAAGGGGGCCACAAGCCAGGGAATGTAGATGGCCTCCAAAAGAAGGAAAAGGCAAGGAAATGAATTCTCCCCTGGAGCCCCCAGAAAGGAACAGCTGACACCTTGATTTTAGCTCAGTGAGACTCATGTCACACTTCTGAACTACACACCTATAAGATAATAAACATGTGCTGTTTTAAATTTGTGGTAATTTGTTACAGCAGCCATAGGAAATTAATATGCTTCCTTATTTAAAAATAATTTGAGTTCATTATCTCAGGTGCAGCTCAAAAAGTACCTCTACTTCAAAGAATTAATTAATATTTTATCTGTCCTCCCTTATAAATACATATACTTATTATATCATAATTAGATGTTTACATAATCCTCTTCCCCACTAGACAATGTGCTCTTCAGGAACAGGGACCTATTTTATTCATCTCTCCATCCTGAACACATATTAGGCACTAAATAATTACTTGTTTAACAAATGAATCTCTCTCTTCACCCCTACTTTCATGTCTCTGTATTCCTCTTCCTTCCCCTATCAGTACATATAGGCCTTCTACCAGGACAATCCCTATGCTACTCTATATGGTCCAGATTTGGAGGAAGAAGTCTCCCAGGCATCCCCACTGGTCTCTTATTGCCAGAGGACACAACTAGCTCAATTTGCAACCAGAAGCAATTTCACTTAGACCACAGGAGGAGAGCAGCCATAAAGAGGAGATAATTTACCAAAAGGGAATAAGGCTACATTGCAGAGTCAACTTCCCAAAAAAGCATGTCTAATAATGTACAAATACACCTCAGCCTACAGTACTTCTAAGGAGAAGAGGTATAGAGTAGATAAATTAAGTTTCTGGGAGGATAAATTAATTGTAGGAGGGGACTTTAGATATAAACAACGGGAGGAATGAAGTGAGTCAAAGGAATGGCTTCCTCTGGAAATCCCAAAACTGGTATCATCATGCCTGATGCCAGCAGCACCACTGATCACTCCAATCATTTTCTTTGGTTCATCCTTTCCCATACTAATCAAGCAGCATTAGTCTGGTCCTCTTCCTCAGCAAGGGTGGTTTATCTGAAGGGATAAGGGAAGAGTTGTTTATATATCTCAGTTTCTTGCTATACCTGGTCCTGACAAAAATGTCCCTTTTTTCTCTGATTCCCTCATTAAAGGAAGATACTCTAGCTAGACATAAAGAACTTCCCAAAATCGTTTAGCTCAATGTGGGTAATAGACAAGAAAAGATAAGAGAAGGTCTCTATATAGAAGAATACAAAAGCAGAGGAAGGGTAAATGGTCTAGAATTTGAATCTTTTATTAGAGGAGGAGGTGGGACTAAGTTTGAGATGAATTTGGAGGGAAAAGACTAATTTAAAAAACAGAAATTTAAGGACTCTCTCAAGGAGTTATTCCAACATAGCACCACTAGGAAAAATTATCATAAACTCAAGGCTATACCAAGTATAGTTAAAACAATATACTTTGCCAATAGCCAAAGTTAAGAAGAAAAGTCACCAGATTTGGGTTAGAGAAACTAAAAACTTAAATCCAAACTCTCCAGCTAACTAAACTCTGGGACCTTAAGCAATTTACTTCACCTCTTTGGGTCTCAGTTTCCTCTCTTACATGAAATGCAGAGTTTAAAATGAGCTTCAAGGATACTACAGTCCACCACTGCCTTTATTAAATGTAAAACTGGCTCTATATAGTGATTTTAAAACTATCATCTTACCTCTTATTATCTATGGATAAGGCCATCAAGTTGATAGCCTGCATTGCCTCCCCTTACATTTGTACAATCCAGCAAAATTAAACCAAACCCCCTTCAACCTTCCTTTATTAGCTAAACAGATAAGTATTACACCAGACTCTCTACTTTTGTGCATGTTTGAAATTTTCCATAATGCAAAATTACCTAGAAAACACCAGAAGAATTCTTAATATATTCTGTGTATTGAAAAGAAAAAGGAAAACATGCTTAATGTTCTGTAACATATTATTTCCATGTTCTTTTTTTTTTTTTTTTTTTTTTTTTTTTGCGGTACGCGGGCCTCTCACCATTGTGGTCTCTCCCGTTGCGGAGCACAGGCTCCAGACGCGCAGGCTCAGCGACCATGGCTCACGGGCCTAGCCGCTCCGCGGCATGTGGGATCTTCCCGGATCGGGGCACAAATCCGTGTCCCCTGCATCGGCAGGCGGACTCTCAACCACTGCGCCACCAGGGAAGCCCATGTTCATTTTTAATAATCTATTTTCTCATCTCAATATTCAGTTAATCCAGAACTAAATATTAATTTTACCAAAACACAAACTGAGTCAAATGCTAAATCACAAAGAATAAATTTACCACAAATTAGACCAATACATTTTCTAGAAATACTAAACTGGATCAAAATACTGTATCTGCCAAAACAATATTTCATTTGATTCAAGTTCTAGATTAACTGAATCTCTCACCATGTACCTATCATCCAGCTTCAGTTAATTTTCAGCATATGGAGAATTTTGTTTCATCCTTATCCCCACCCCAACAGAAAAAAACTAACCACAAAAAGGATGATAAAACTAATTTTACTTCCCATATTTATAATATTTTGTGAACAGTTGTTTTCCATGAAAAAAATTCTGACATTATAAAAAAATTACTCAAACGTAATTTTTCAATTTAAGAATCTGCCAAAGAAATTCCCAATGAACTATGTTCTCTAATTTTTATCTTCATGTCCCTTGGGACTAACAGTAATTGACAGAGTAGACATTTAAGAAACGTTTATAAACCAAACAATTAAATTTAAAAAGAACACTTCTAGAGGTGTAAACTTAGTAAACTTTGCCATTTTCCACCCCCAAAATTTACCTGTTGGAAAAGACAAACATAAAAGATTAGAATCCCACTTTGTGTAACTCTATGGAACAAAGAAAAATAAGTATATATGATTTTTACAATTCTTAACTTTATCACAAATTTAATTTATGAATCAATTCACCTTACATAAATTCAAAAGAAAAAAGCATATAAAAATTGAATACTTTTAACTTTTAAAAAGTTAAACTCAGATCTGTAGCACATTGACTTAAAATAACAACGTGCTACAAATAACAAATGTTGCCGAGAATTTGAAGAAAAAGGAACCCTCGTACACTGTTGGTAGGAATGTAAATTGGTTCAGCCACTAGGGAAAACAGTATGGAGGTTGCTCAAAAAACTAAATATAGAACTACCATATGACCCAACAACTCCACTCCTGAGTATATATCTGAAAAAAACAAAAACACTAATTCTAAAAGATACATGCACCCTAATGTTCATAGCAGCATTACAATAAGTCCCCTACATACGAACCTTCAAGTTGTGAACTTTCAAAGACACGAACGTGTGTTCGCATGTCCAATCACATGTCCAAATAGAACTAAGTTAGTTCTATTTGAGGAGGCACTGTTAGTTTTTGAGGCACAGGACCTGAACGTAGAGCGGTACACGAAGGTTGCAGCAGCCGTTCAGAATGCAATCCAGTGCTACCATGTCATCTATGACAAGGAAAAAAGAGCTACTACCCAGATATCACTAGATCATTTTTTCAAGAGGGCAGATAGAACTGAATCCAGCAAGGAAGCAGAACCTGTGCCATCAACATAAGGCGTGTGTGAAATTGCAGCTTGCCCTCCGTCTCCTATTGCTGACAATCCTTCAGCTCTACCATCTCCCCCCTCCTCTCCCTCCTCCAGTCAGTAACTCTTCTTGCCTGTTCACTAGATGCCAGCCCCTGGATGCCAGCTGTTGTACTGACAGTACTACTGTACTTTTCAAGGTACTGTGCTGTAAGATTAAAAATGTTTTCTTTATTTTTTGTTTTTTTAATGTATTATTTGTGTGAAAAGTATTATAAACCTATTACAGTACAGTACTATATAGCCTATTGTGTTAGTTGGGTACCTAGGCTAACTTTGTTGGACTTATAAACAAACTGGACTTACAAACACGCTCTTGGAGCAGAACTCATTTGCATGTAGGGGACTTACTGTATTTACGCTTGCCAAGATATGGAAGCAACCTAAGTGTCCATCAACAGATGAATGGATAAAGAAGATGTGGCATATATATACAATAGGATACTACTCAGCCATAAAAAAAGAATGAAATGTTGCCATTTGCAGCAATACTGATGGACAGCAACAGTAACAAAAGCCTATGCAACTAAGTAAATGAGAAAAAGTTGACAGTAATATAACAACAGCAATGAATTTATTTCCAAGTATTATTTTATGTAGTCATTTGGCCTAACATTCAATATCATTTGAAATGTGTTCTAAATTAAAGTTTAAAATTGCATTTTAATGTCAAAATGTAAGTAAAAGAAACTATTTTTGTTGTTTTTTTGGCTGCTTTGGGTCTTCGTTGCTGCACACGGGCTTCCTCTAGTTGTGGCAAGCGGGAGCTACTCTTCACGGCAGTGCGCGGGCTTCTCATTGCAGTGGCTTCTCTTGCTGTGGAGCATGGGCTCTAGGCGCGCGGGCTTCAGTAGTTGCAGCATGCGGGCTCAGGAGTTGCAGCACGTGAGCCCCGCAGTTGCAGCACACGAGTCCCAGTGTGCGCGGGCTTCAGTAGTTGTGGGGCGCGGGCTCAGTAGACATGCCTCATGGGCTCTAGAGCGCAGGCTCAGTAGTTGTGGTGCACGGACTTAGTTGCTCCGTGGCAAGTGGGATCTTCCTGGACCAGGGATCAAACCCGTGTCCCCTGCATTGTCAGGCAGATTCTTAACCCCTGCACCACCAGGGAAGTCCACAAGAAACTATTTTTGAAATGTTTACAAAAAGAATAATCTTGGGAATTCCCTGGTGGTCCAGTGGTTAGAACTCCGTGCTGCTACTGCAGGGGGCATGGGTTCAATCCCTGGTCGGTGAACTAAGATCCTGCAAGCCACGTGGCACAGCCAAAAAAAACAAAGAAGAATTTTTTCTTTTTGAAGAAATGGGACAAGCAAAACAAAACAACTTACTTCTAACAAAGAAGCAAAATAATTATTGTTTAGGGTTCATAGTATCTCAAAATTATAGAATACTACATAGACATGAAAAACTACAAATATAACAAAATAAAAACATTAAAAGAATTTACGAAATAATTTACTTTAAAAATTAAAATTTACAAATATGCTTTCAAGTAACTGTAAAGAATAAAATATATAGATTTCATTGATCGCTCATCATACCCAGGTATTCTTCTAACCTCTATACATGTAACAGTTCATTTAATTCTTATGACAACTTTAAGGCACTATTATTATCACTCACTTTAATGATGAATAACCAGAGGCAAACACAAGTTGATTTGACCAAGGTGATATAGCTAGTAAGTAATAAAGTCAGGGTTCAAACCCAAGAAGAACTCCAGAAAGATATGCCATTCTGCCTGTCATAAAATACCAAAATATCTGGTGGGAGATTTATAAGTGAATTTGTCAAGTTTTAATTTTAAGTTAAATATTCCTTTTCATATTACTTTAAAGTTAATTTAATAATAATGAATCAATAGTAGTAATAATAGCAAACATTTAATAGAAGTTCTGACTACAAGATAGACATTATTTCTCACAATAGCCCTCATAAGATGAATGCTCTTATAGCCAGCCCCATTTTACAGGTACGGAAAGTAAGGCACAAAAAGGGAAAGTAACTCAGCCAAGATCACACAGTGAATAAGCAACAGAGCTAGAAATGGAATCCAACTAGTCTAACTCCAGAGTCTGGGACTGGGTTCTAAACCACCACACTAAAACTTAGGTAATAAAGAGAAATGAGAAGAGTTGATTTCTACAATACTTTTTATAAACTCTATGGTTCTGAATAGAACTGGATCTAAAGTCAAAGTAACATATGCTCTATCAATGATTTTAAATCCATCTACTTAAAGGAACAAATAAAATCCTCTTCCTTCTCGTTCTCCACTGTGGTGATTACAAGTAACTGAAGTTTTTCAGAAGTAGCTAAAGAAACATAAATTGCGTTATAAGGTTCAGGAATAAAATATCAAAATAGGTATTTGGGCTTGGTAGGACTATGATAGGTATAAAAATTCAGTTCAGGTATATGCCTCAAATCAGGAAGCCCCTTGTTCTCTGTAGTAAATGATGCTTAAGAAGTAAACCATGGGCCTTCCCTGGTGGCGCAGTGGTTGCGAGTCCGCCTGCCGATGCAGGGGACACGGGTTCGTGCCCTGGTCCGGGGAGATCCCACATGCCGCGGAGCGGCTGGGCCCGGGAGCCATGGCCGCTGAGCCTGCGCGTCCGGAGCCTGGGAGCCTGTGCTCCGCAACGGGAGAGGCCACAACAGTGAGAGGCCCGCGTACCGCAAAAAAAAAAAAAAAAAAAAAAAAAGAAATAAACCATGCATAGAGCAGCAGTTTCTATAGAAGTACAGAAAGAAAACATTAGCATCCTTACTATCAATATCCTAATCTCATCCTTTTAAATTTCTATTTTTCTGTGTATGTTTTATAAAATACACACAATATTTTAGTACTTGAATATAATTTATAAATAAATATACTTAAAGAGGTAAGTGTGCTCATTGTTTACTGATAGGAATACATGGTCAAAAAATAGACAACTAGCAAAAAAAAAAAATTTTTTTTACATCACTGTAAAGATGGTTTGACTTTTATTTTAAAGGTTTCCTTTTACACCCTAAAGTTTCAGGATATTTTTAGTTGTTTAACTGGTCACCAGATGAATTCCTAAAACACCATGTTGACTGTCCCTACCCTGCAATAAAGGTCCTTCTCAGAAACTTTCAACAAAACTTGAATGAAGGACAAATAATGCAGTTGTCATCCCAGAAGGGGATGAATATAAAGGTACATCTGGGACAGTGTTTTGCCACTCACCAAGATTAAGTAATCTTATCAGAACTATGATGAAATTTGAAGGGATGAAAAACTAAAGACTCTCAATCCCAGAACTATTAGAATTATTTGCTCCAAGAATAGACATTGTCCATCTTAGAAAAAACATTTTCTACCATACAAAGATTGGAATAAAGTAAGTTACTATCTTTAAAACCATTTCAGTTTCCAGGCAAAACCTGTGGAAGCTTGTTGGAAGTGTTAATTCACTACCTTACTGGAGGGCAATTTGGCAATATGTATCAAAATTTTAAATGTACATCTTCTTTGACCTAGCAATACCATTTCTTATAATTCATAAGATGATTAGACATATGTACAAAGATGTAATATAAAAACTTATAACTGCTAGAAAATTGGAAACAATCTAAATGTTTACCACTATCATTGATTAAATAAATTGTGCAATCTATATAATGGAATACTAATTTGATGTACATCTGTGTCTATGTATATTGCTGAATTTTAGAAATAAATTACAAAATACCAGGTATAAACTGAATCATTTTAAGTGAGATTATAAATGTATATGAATGGATTGAAAAACATCTGGAATGAAGTATACCAAAATTAGTTTACTGTATTGATAATGGGATTTTAGGTATTTTTTGCTTTTATCTTTAAACGTTTCTTTTTAGTTTGAATTTTTTACTATATACATATACTATTTTCAAAATCAGAGGAAAAAATCCCTTTTCATCTTATAAGAAAAGAATTCTAAGATTTGGATAGTTTTCTCAAAGACCTGAACCTATTTCTTTTCATGACAGATGCTAAGTACTATAAATTTAGAGAAGAATAAGACAATTTTATCTTAGAGCAGTGCTTCTCAAAGTGAATTTTATCTTAGAGCGGTGGTTCTCAAAGTGACCAGCAGCTGATCAGCATCACCTAAAACTAATTAGAAATGCAAAATCTCAGGCCCCACTCCAGACCTACTGAACTAGAAAATCTGGGGGTGGAGCCCACATCTGTATCCAGTTGGTTCTGATCCATTCTCCAGTTTGAGAACCAGTGTTTAAGATGAACTCAAAACCTGGCGATCTGAAAGGCCAATTTAAACACCTCTTGGTATTGTTAGTGCCACATAAATCCAAACAAATGGAAGTGATGTCTCCGCCAGGAGAGCCTTCTTGCTGATAAAATTTGGGAATAAAGGCCTGAAAAATACTCGAAATATCAGAAATGAAGCAGCAATCCCACCTGAGCTATGACTAATCCTGTTGCAAACAGAACAAAACTTCCAAGCCCAACATTAGAAACAACAGCTCCAGATGGTGAATACTATCAAAAGCCTAGTGCTATCCAGGTCAACCTTCTGAAAACTCTAAGCAATAACAAATGGACTTGGAATCCCAACTGACCACACACTGATAGAATCACAACTAAGTAATACCCAGCCCTCTGGCAAAGATATAAGGTTTATTCAACATACAATGGAGCTATTAACAGGATCCGAGCATTAAGTCATCTCAAAATGTCAAGAACATCCATATTAAGGCTTCAGAGTTACTTAATTATGAACAAACTGAACACATCAAAAATAAGTCCGAAACACTTTCACAGCAAATTCACTTAAGAGCTCATTTCTCCAGCAGAAGGGGGGAAAAAAAAACACCATCAGTATTAAAATAAGGAAAATGTGGGAGAAATAATAAATACAGGAAAGAGGGGTTAAATATATGGACAGTGCACTTAAAATTACTGCATCTATAAATACAACTTAAAAAAAAGAGTTCTCATTTACAGTTTTGCAAGAAATTTTTATATACTTAAAAATAGGGTCTACATTTGTCCATATGGTATCTTTCCCCTCTTCAAGATACTTGCCTGCCATCTGCTGGAAAACTGTCCTAATGAATGTATAAACCTATATTATATATGCTATAAATGGCATCATCGTTGATATGGCCCAGCTATGCACTATACAACCTGCACAAGTGTGCAAAGCAAACACGCTTAAGAATTAGCCTAATTTAGACCATATCTGAACCTCCATAGTGAATCAGAAATCTTTAAGAGGTCTGACCATAAAGCTGACAGAGGTTAGACTGACAGGAGTCTCCCCACTACATACGTAACCTATAACCTCATCTTTCCAAGTAACTAATGATAAAACTATATAGCTCTGGGGTTCCAGCCTCAAGCAGATAAAGAACAGCAGGTAGTTCTCTGACGCTTTGCTTTTCCAACAAACAGGATGATGCTGCTTTGACTATGGATTCTAGTACATAGGAAAGCAAAATTAGTTTGAGAATTCTGCTGCAGATTCATATTCTTCATCTGCTTCTGAGTCTATTTAATTTTTATTTACTTTTTTTTAATAGGTCTGGCTGCCTATTTTGTCTGTTATATCTCTAAAAACAAGAATACCACAATAGACAAAGGTCTGATACAGCCCATCCTAAGGCCACAGAGAAATAAGTGGTCTGATTACTAGCAACTAGTTATTTTAGTGACAATATACTAACTTGAATGAAATATTCTTTAAATTTTTTATATGATGAACAGAACCTAATGGTGCAAAACCGTAATACCAGAAGTAAATCTGCTCAGGTATACAGCAATTTGCAGTATTCTGCAGCCCCACTTTACTCCTAGACCAGACAGATGACCATTTCTTCTTCATTTAACTCTTAAAAGAGCTATTCCAGAGCCATCTCCATGTATGATTGGCCTTAGAAGACTAGCAAACTGAGGAAAACCAAAAGGATCAAGGGAGTCTTTCAAAGTCTTTCTAGCAACTTGTAATGCAATGATACTTTTACAACTCTGCCTCAAGTATCTTGAGAAATTTCTCCCTGCTTCTTCGATCAACAAACTGTGGTTATTTAAAACTGATTGAGGGACTTCCCTGGCGGTCCAGTGGTTAAGACTCCACACTCTCAAGGAAGGAGGCGCACGTTCTATCCCTGGTTGGGGAGCTAAGATCTCGCATGCCGCAGGGTGTGGCCAAAAAAAAAAAAAAAACTAACTGGAAGTGACATGGAATTTGTCCTCCTACTTTGTCAAAGACTGCCAGATAGCAAAATGTAAAACTTCTGACCAAGTTTATGTAATGACATAGGAAATAAAACCACAAAAAGGACAGCTGGGAACTTTTTTAAGAATTAATTTATTATAAACTTCTGACTTTTTTTTAACAAGTCTGGTTAACAAGGGCAAATTCTGGGTCATGCTGTCCAAATTTGATAATGGAGACAATGACAGTTTAAATCTGGTATACCTTTGGGAGGTTGTTTTCCCAGCTTTATAAATTCTCAGAACTTTGGGTATTGAAATGAGGCCACTTCAAAGTACTGGTCACAGGCCCCCATACCGTACAACTGATTTAAAAGTTCAAGCTAAATAAAGCCTTAAAAAGATTTTCTTCCTCCAGAATTATCTAAGAACCACTTTGCCAATTTACCTCCTCCACACAAATGGTCTTTCTGATTGGACAGTAGGGCCTGAGTCACTATTTTAAAGAACAACATTTTGATCATCCTCAGTAAAGAAAAAACCAAAAAAAAGCAGTACATTACTAAATAATCCATTAGTATTATACATACTAAATAATTCATTACAATTACATGCCAGCATACTCAATGAACGCAATGAATCATAAGAAAGAATATCAATTGCATGAGGCTTTTATGGACCCTTACTTAAGACTCTCGGTAAAAAATTTATGAGCTCAAAAAAAAAAAAAAAAAGTCCTTAGAGTTTATTCCTAAAATTTGGCACAGGAGCTGGGAACTATAGGCAAAGTCTTCTGAAACATCAGATGATAATTTTCAGTGAGATAAATAAGGATTTCTTTTATTGTTATTTAGTCTTATACCCTAAAAATTTTAAAACTCTCTTGGTTGAGCTGAATGTATGTCTTTCTTCCCCTTTCTTTCCCTCCCCATCCCCACCCCCAAAGAGAATGGAAACAAAAGCTATATCTTATATGATTATACACTTTTAGGTGTGACCTCAGAAAACTGACCTTGCTGCCTAATTATTGCCAGAAAGGATAATTTCAGACCAACTACAGGCAGTCCCTGATTCACTTAATAAATAAGTTCCTGGGAGCGTACATATGAAGCAAATATTTGTAAATTAAAGCAAAAATTTCCAGAAGTAATACAGCTGATTCTGAATGTTTATGGATGAATTGATATGATGTCGAGGATTTACTTCAAAATTAGCCAAGGCTGCCATGGGGAGAAGGGGTAGGCAGTGACAGAATTAGATGAAACAAGATTGTTGTGTATTGATAACTGTTAAGACTGTGAGAAGGGTACACAGGAATTTATTGTACTATTGTCTCAATTTTGTTTTAAATTTTCCACAGTAAATTAATTTGGAAAGAAAAAAGAATAGGGCAAGAACTGGCTGTACCTATCAAAGTTTTAAATTTACAAAGCTTACATTCAACAAGCCCACATTTAAGAATCTATCCTACAGAAATACCAGTATCAATATGTAAACAGATATTTATGAATACAAAATTTTCTGTAAGAACAATGTGGGAAGGGAAAAGGAGACCATCTAAAGTCCATCAAGAGAGGAGTATGTAATTCCCAACAGAATATTCTGCAGTCATTAAAAAGAACAAAAGTAGAGCTAGAAGTTTCAATTCATAAAGATACCTGACATATTTGTATGTTGTTAAGTAGAAAAAAATAGATGTGTATCAAAATGTATATGGTAATTCCCAGCTAAAAAGAAAAACTATAAGGGGCTTCCCTGGTGGCTCAGTGGTTGAGAATCTGCCCGCCAATGCAGGGGACACGGGTTCGAGCCCTGGTCTGTGAGGATCCCACAGGCCGCGGAGCAACCAGGCCCGTGAGCCACAACTACTGAGCCTGCGCGTCTGGAGCCTGTGCTCTGCAACAAGAGAGGCCTTGATAGTGAGAGGCCCGCGCACAGCGATGAAGAGTGGCCCCCTCTTGCCGCAACTGGAGAAAGCCCTCGCGCAGAAACGAAGACCCAACACAGCCATAAATAAATAAATACATAAATAAATAAAATGTAAAAAAAAAAACTATAAGACTATGTATGTATATATAAATGTATGTATATACACATGCTTATGTAAGCATAGAAAAGTCTAGAATACTACTCATCAAACTACTAATAATGCTTTGAAGGGATAACTTTAAAGTGGGGAAGAGAGGAAAGTTTACTTATATACTCCTAAATTGTTACTTTTTTATAATAAACTTATAAAATTGTAAAATATTTAAAAGCCATTACAGGACTTCCCTCGTGGCACAGTGGTTAAGAATCCGCCTGCCAGTGCAGGGGACACAGGTTCGAGCCCTGGTCCGGGAAGATCCCACATGCCGCGGAACAACTAAGCCCATGCATTACAATTACTGAGCCTGTGCTCTAGATCCCATGAGCCACAACTACTGAGCCCATGCACCACAACTACTGAAGCCTGCACGCGCTAGGGCCCGCGTGCCACAACTGCTGAGCCTGCGTGCTGCAACAACTGAAACCCACGCGCCTACAGCCCGTGCTCCACAACAAGAGAAGCCACTGCAATGAGAAGCCCGCTCACTGCAACGAAGAGTAGCCCCCGCTCGCCGCAACTAGAGAAAGCCCACACGCAGCAACGAAGACCCAATGCAGCCAAAAAAAAGCCATTACAGTTTAAAAATAAAGTACCTGGAACATAAAGGTTACTCAATTAACGAGAGAAAATTTTAAAAGAATTGCCTAGGGACTGTCACACACTCACAGATATGACATAAAATAATTTCACATAAAATAGAAATAAAGTTTAAAGGAAAACCATTTAAACCAATAAACTTTTGAAAAGTTTGTTTCAAAAATATGAAAGAAAAAGAAGAAATGCAAACACTGGGACACATATATGAATAAGACTTCTACAGGATAATCATGGATAGAGAAAACTGAGGTACACTGGATAAGAAATGACTACCAGTGAAAAACAAGGGAAGAGGGAAAAGAGACAGAAAATATGTGGAAGGAAAATTAGGACATAGTGAAAGAGTTCCATAAATGGGAGAGGGTCACCACATCATATGAAAACAGTATTGAAAAATGAGGAATGGGGGACAGGACAGGGCAGTTAGTAGCTATGGAAAATCTTCTTTAGACTTTTCCTTCATTTTTAAAACTCTAGTGAATATCCCCTATTTAACGTATACTGGCTTCAGCCTAGAGGATAACAACTTGAGCCAGCATGAGTTAACTCTGGCTTCCAGAATTCTATTTCAGTGTGATGAAACAACCACATGCATTTATCTTCCTCCCTTCTGAGACCCCATTAAAGGAAAAGGACAAGAAAAGAACCTGTAGCTAACAAGATACAGCAAAAAATTTCTGGAAGAAAAGCTGTCAAAAGGCAGTAAGGATGAAGCAGAATAGTACAAAAAAGAGCCTAGGGTATTCGCCAAGGGAATGAAATCCAAAAGGGAGTCTGGGTACCAGCCATAACCATGGAGAAGGTCAGGATTTAGAATGCCAAGAATAATGGAAGCACTGAAAACAAACAGATTAAATGGAAGACTTAATACAGAACAGTCAGACCCCTACACATGCACCCCATACATGGGTATTCCAGCAGCCAAATATCTGACAAGGTATCAGGGGATTTTTCTCTGGAGAAATTATGTAGCCTGAGAACATATGTAAAACCACTGAATTGTACAGTTTAAACAAGTAAATTGTATAGTATGTGAACTATATCTCAATAAAGCTCTTGTGAAAAAAGAAAAAGCACTAATTTTCCTTTTCTTCCATAATGGGAAATCAATTAATACTGCCTAAAATTGAATGTAATTTTTTAATCACAAATATAGAAGCTGACTTTTTACTCTAAGTTTAAAAGATCTTTTAAAAATGAACATTATTTGTGATGAAAATACATTTACCTGAAATTCAATAATTATATAAGTTTCATTTCAGTTTCCTTTTCAAGTAAAATTAAATGTAATACTTTTTATTAGAAATAGCATTATAGTATATCCAAATTTCATGAAAATTATTTTCTTCTTCTCATCCTTCTATTTGTATATTTGTGTGACATGATGTTGATCTGGAATGATGATCACCTAAAGTTAATGATGGTTATTTCTCAGATTTCTGCCAGATATGTACTTGTGTCTTCTTTATACTCTTCTATACTGTTTGATTTTATTTGTACTAATAAGCATGCAACATACTTATAAAAAGAAAAATAATTTGAAAATTAAAAGGTTTATAATAAGACTTCCACTTCTGGAAAGATGCAGCAGACATAGTTTTTCCTATTCCTCCCAATAAGTATAACTAAAAACTCTAGACATTATATGTAAAAC
Organism: Physeter macrocephalus; assembly: GCF_002837175.3. Classification (NCBI taxonomy): domain Eukaryota; kingdom Metazoa; phylum Chordata; class Mammalia; order Artiodactyla; family Physeteridae; genus Physeter; species Physeter macrocephalus. The sequence continues at coordinate 87,389,438 of NC_041225.1, forward strand.
AAAAATTTAAAAATCTGCAAGGTGGAAAGAAGGCAGCAAACTGGCTTGGGACCTCAGGACAAAAAGAATGACACAATGGTGAGTTTCCTCTGTTTTCTTTTTGCCTCATATCCCAGACTTGGAACTGAAGAGACTGGCAACCCAGAAACATGAACAGGTGCAAATTTTAAAAAGCCCCAACAAAAGCTTGCTCTCTCTAGTCAAAAGATGACAAAAGGGGCTTCCCTGGTGGCGCAGTGGTTGCGCGTCTGCCTGCCGATGCAGGGGAACCGGGTTCGCGCCCCGGTCTGGGAAGATCCCACATGCCGCGGAGCGGCTGGGCCCGTGAGCTATGGCCGCTGAGCCTGCGCGTCCGAGAGGCCACAACAGAGGGAGGCCCGCATACCACAAAAAAAAAAAAAAAAAAAAAAAAAAAAAAAAAAAATGACAAAAGAGGCAGCCTAAGACAGAAAATATTTATACAATCACCCTTCCATTCAAGATAAACACCACAGTGGTGGGGGGCAGGGGGGGGACTGTGCCCCGCCCATACCCACATCACCACAGGCAGAAAGAGAACCTAGACTTCTACCCTCACAGATAATAACAAAGCACCCAACACCTCAGTCAGGGTGTCAGAGAAGGCCAAGAAGGGATCTGGGACTTTCATCCCCACCAGATGTTTACAACCCCCTCTCCCACACCACGGTGTCAGCGAAGACCAAGTGTGGAATCAGAACTGCCATCTCCAGCAGTAATGAGGGGCCCCTCTCAGGTGTCAACAGAGGCCAAGTGGACACCTACCTCCACCGAGCAGTAATGAAGCAGTAACCCACATCTTCTTCTGCCAAAGTGGTGTCAGAGAAAGCCAGCTAAAAGAATAGATTTAAATGAGAGCCAGAGTCGCATAACATAATACAAAAATGTACAGATTTCAATTAAAAATCACTCTTCATACCAAGAACCAAGAAGTTGCCAAACAAATGAAAAAAAGACAATCACTAGGTGCCAAGACCGAGACAATAGAGAAGTTAGAATTATCTGATGAAGATTTTAAAGTGGTCATTTTATAAAAATGATTCAACAAACAATTATGAACATGCTTGAAACAAAAAGAGAGCCTCAGCAAAGGAATTCAGGAAATGATAACCAAATGTAGAGTTCAGAACTGAAAAATACAATAACTGAAATTTAAAACTCAGTGGATGGACTCAAGAACAGAGTGGAAGGGACAGAGGAAAAACTCAGTGAAACGAAAGACAGAACAGGAGAAATTACATTATCAGAACAACATGAGAAAATAAAGAAATGAACAGAGCCTCAAGGGCTGTTGGACTATACCAAAAAAATCTAACATTCATGTTACCCAAGTCCCAGGAGAGTAGAAAAAGGGTGAGGCAAGAAAGTACTTGAAGAAATAATAGCTAAAAACTTCCCAAATTTGGCAAGGGATATAAACCTACAGATTCAAAAAGATCAGCAAATCCCCAACAGGAAAAACCCAAAGAAATCCATGCTGAGACACATCATAATTAAATTCCTGAAAACTAAAGACAGAAAAAATCTTGAAAGTAGCCAGAGGAAAATGACATCTTTCCTATAAGGAAAAAATAATTTGAATGACAGCAAATTTCTCATCAGAAACCATGGAGGCCAAAAAGAAGTAGCACAGCACTTTTCAACCAGAATCCTAAACCCAGGAGAAATACCCTTTAGGAATGAAGGGGAAATCAAAACATTCTCATGTAAAGGAAAACTAAGCCATTCCCATGTAAAGAAAATTTGTTGCCAGTAATGCCTACTCTAAAAGAATGGCTGTAGGATGTTTTCTAAATGGAAAGGAAATGATTTTTTAAAAAAAGAAGACAGAAAGAAAAGAAAAGCTTGGAACATCAGAAAGGAAAAAAGGACAGTTAGCAAAAATATGGATAAATAAAGGGATATAAAAGGAGGTAAGGTTTCTTTTTTTAAAAATTAACATTTTATCTATTTATTTATTTATTTTTGGCTGCATTGGGTCTTCGTTGCTGCACACAGGCTTTCTCTATTTGTGGTGAGCAGGGGCTACTCTCCGTTGCAGTGCACAGGCTTCTCATTGTGGCGGCTTCTCTTGTTGAGGAGCACAGGCTCTAGGCACATGAGTTTCAGTAGCTGTGGCACGCAGGCTCAGTAGTTGTGGCTCACAGGCTCTAGAGCACAGGCTCAGTAGTTGTGGCACACGGGCTTAGTTGCTCCGCGGCATGTGGGATCTTCCCAGACCAGGGCTCGAACCCATGTCCCCTGCATCGGGAGGCGGATTCTTAACCACTGTGCCACCAGGGAAGTCCCAAGGGGAGTAAGATTTCTATACTTCACTCAAAGTGGAAAATGATGACACTAGTAAAATGCAGGAAGTTAAATAAAAACAACGCTAATGCTAGAGAAACCACCAAAAAGGGTACACTCAAAAACATTAGATTGGGCGATGAGCGGCTGGGCCGGTGAGCCATGGCTGCTGAGCCTGCGTGTCCGGATCCTGTGCTCCATAACGGGAGAGGCCACAGCAGTGAGAGGCCCGCGTACCGCAAAAAACAAAAAAAAACAGACAAAGACAGCAAATAAATAAATAAATAAAACTACAGAACAATATCCCTCATAAAAATAAACACAAAAATCCCTAAGAAAATATGGGCAAGGAGAACTCAAGGTATGAAAAGAAATATACACAATGGCTAAGTTAGCTTTATTCCAGGAAGGCAGGCTCATTCAATATTCAGAATCGGGCTTCCCTGGTGGCGCAGTGGTTGCGCGTCCGCCTGCCGATGCAGGGGGACCGGGTTCGCGCC